>NC_048300.1:135582636-135953029 GCF_013100865.1 Trachemys scripta elegans | reverse complement strand
GGCGAACCGCGGCCAGTGGGGGCCGCGATCGGCCGAACCTGTCGCGTCAGCAGGTAAATAAAACTGGCCCGGCCCGCCAGGGTGCTTACCCTGGCGAGCCGCGTGCCGAATGTTGCCAACCCCTGATCTAGCATGTCAATTTTAAAACCGTGTCCTTGATACTCACACAGAAGCTGAACAGAGAGAGACACATCCCCATGCACACAACAGCAGACATCTCAATACAAAGTTATTTTTAAAAGCAACACAAATATGAATGGTTTTCAAGGCATAATGGTTACGTTTGCTCATAGATACCTGAGCCTATGAAGAAGAAACTTATTTTGCATCTCTATTCGTCACACAAAGCACATTTACTTTATACATTTTAAGCAACTGATAAATATAGATGGCTTTTTTATATGGTGAAGCTTTAGTTTGTAAGGGGAGCAAGATATCATCATACAGTTCATACAAATATTTATTTTACAATACTCTGCTTGTGTAAAAATAAATAATTGTAGCTTCTCTATTTGTACTAGTCCAGATCCTTGATTATGGCTGATGGTATGTCTACACTGAACTCATGGGGTGCAACTGCAGCTTATGTAGACATATCTGAGCTAACGTCTAGCTAGCTAGCGCAGGTATTGGTAATAGTGAAGCTACAGCAGAGTGCACTTCAGCACAGATCAGCCACATGAGGAATTAGCCAGGATTTTGGGCAGGCCTGTACAGCCCACGCTGCTGAGTCTCCACTGCTCCCATACCTGAGCTTGCTAGATTAACGTCTACACACGCAGCAATCACTACCCCATGCTTGCACTGTAGACTACCTGTGAGAGAAACAGCATAGACTGAATAGGGAGTGATGCATGTGTGAAGGTGGCATAATGCTCACCTGATGGGCCAGCTCCTGGCCTAAGTTAAAGCGCTTATTAGCCTGCTATAGCTTTTGCTTGCTGCCAATTGCCTCAGCAGTCAATGAGGGTTTAATGAGGTGCAGGGAAGTCCCAGCCACACCCCCTTTAAAGAAATATGCTGGTGAGGGGATGGTATAAAACTGTTACACTGGTTTTGTGCCACTGGAGGATCCCCTTAGAGTGAAATGATCATGGTGTGGCTGGCTATGCCACCTAAATGGCCAGATTCGGAGTGTGGTGCAGCCAGGGCCGGCTCCAGGCACCAGCCGACCAAGCATGTGCTTGGGGCGGCACCTTATAAGGGGTGGCCAATGTTAGGGTGGCGGGGGGCGCTTGCGGTGTTTTTGTTTGAGGGGCGGCGCCCGAGGGGTTTTTTTTTATTTCGGTGGCGCTGGGGGGGAGGGGGGAAGGGGCTTCGGTGGCATGGCGCTCAGGGGGTTTGGGTGGCCCGGCGCGGCGCTCCAGGGGGGGGGGGGGTTGGCTGGCCCAGCCCTCGGGGGGGGGGGGAGGGGTTTGGACGGCCCGGCGAGGCGCTGGGGGGGGGAGGGAGGGGGGCTTTGGGTGGCCCGGTGCGGCAATCGGTGGGGGAGCGGGGGTTTCGGGAGCCCAGCGCAGCGCTGGGGTCGGCGGCGCGGCGCGGGGGGGGGGCAAAAAAGTTAGAGCCGGCCCTGGGTGCAGCACAAAATTGTTGCAGCCCGCCTGAAATTTGGACCCATTAGACTGCGAGTGGTGACCAGCAGTACTACTACAGTCACGATTCTTGGATGCATTGCTGGGTTTTGAGTAGTTCATAATTTGGTTGTTTTTCATTTGCTTTGTCTGAAAGTTCCAGAAGCGGCAGTTAGAAAGCAAATTTAGCTTTATAAGAACTGATTCTCTGTTTCACTCTCAGTGGAAGACTGACAAATTCCCACGGTTACTTGCAAACTTTCTGACAAAGTCACCACTACAGTAATTTGTGCTAATGCAGGCCATCATACTGGAAATTACATGAGATCGTGTAACAGGTATGAATGTCCTGAGGGTTACCATTACTCAATTCCAGATGAGACCTTAAACAGAGCTCTGGCTTCTTTGAAAGAACATTAAAGATCTCTATAGCAGTTTTCTGTCATAATACAGTTTGCGCTGACATCTTTGGAAAAAGTTACCTGCTTCCTTCCTCATTTGTTGGATAGTATGCTCATATTGATTGTCACATCTGGCTATCACCCTCAATCCCAGAGGAAGAACCCTTCTCTCTTACACACACACACAAGTTTGTGAAGCACTTTGAGATTCCTCATAGGGAAAGATGCTATATAAATGTAACATATTACCAGAGACCTACAACATACTGGGTAACATTTTTTATATAGCACCCCCGTATATGAAACATTTTACAAACAAGTCACTGTTCTATGACTCCATCACATAGCTTTTTCTTCCAAAAAGATTGACTGTCCCAAGAAAGAAGGATCTGCCAGAGGCACAAATACAAAATGTAAGAATCCAGATTTAAAATGATCTCTCTACAGGTTAGTACAATTAAGTCAGGAGAAAATAGCAGCTTAAATGATTACACAAATAAATAGAGCATGAGCTTTAAAGCATTTTGGTCATTTCCTTCATCAGGAGATAGGACCAAAACACAATGTTCCCCTTCTGATCAAGTGAAACATTTGATTGCTAGTGTTTATGGCCTGCAGCCTTACCACCTCGAGGTGGTGATCCTGGCAGACACCATAAAGTAAGTAGGGTTGGGCACATAGAGTAACTGGATGGAAGACATAAATGCTACAGAATGTATGTAGTTCCACTGAATTAAATGGGACTACTCACATGTGTAGAGTTATTCACATGTGGGATCAGAGCAATAGTCTTCTCTCTGCTCCATTTCAATCCCAGCAATAACATTAATTAATAGACTAAGACCAAAAGGCACTAATTCTAGTCTAACCTCCTGTATATTGTAGGCCATTAAATTTCACCCCATCATGCATGTATTGAGTCCAAAACTTGTTAAATAGCTTATGTTTCGCTAAAGCATATCTTCCAGGCCCTGGTCTACACTACGGAGTTAGGTCAAATTTAGCCACGTTAGGTCAATTTTAAAATGAATGCGTCCACACAACCAACCCCGTTCCGTCGACTTAAAGGCTCTTAAAATCGACTTCTGTACTCCTCCCCGGCGAGGGGAGTAGCGCTAAAATTGATCTTGCTGTGTTGAATTTGGGGTAGTGCGGACGCAAATTGATGGTATTGACCTCCCGGAGCTATCCCAGAGTGCTCCATTGTGACCGCTCTGAACAGCACTTTGATCTCTGATGCACTAGCCAGGTACACAGGAAAAGCCCGGGGACTTTTGAATTTCATTTCCTGTTTGGTCAGCATGGCAAACTCAGCAGCACAGGTGACCATGCAGTGCCCCCAGAATCGTAGAGCGTAGAATGTTTCTACGCTCCCCCTATCATCTCTGTCCCTGAGGTTATCGCAGATTAGAAGGCGAAAAAAAAACGCATTCGCGATGACATGTTTTCCGAGCTCATGCAGTCCTCCCACACTGATAGGGCACAGCTCAATGCATGGAGGCATTCAGTGGCAGAGGCCAGGAAAGAATTAAGTGAGCGTGAAGAGCAGAGGCAGGTCGCGATGCTGAGGCTAATGGGAGAGCAAACGGACACGATGAGGCGTCTGTTGGGGGAACAAACGGACATGATGAAGCATCTGTTGGGGCTGCAGGAAAGCTAACAAGAGCACAGACCCCTGCTGTATAACTGCCTACCCTCCTCCCCATGTTCCATAGCCTCCTCACCCAGACGCCCAAGTATGCGAGGGGAAGGCTCTGGGCACCCAGCCACTTCACTCCAGAGGATGGCCCAACCAACAGAAGCCTGTCATTCAAACAGTTTGATTTTGAGTGTGGCTACAATAAGCAATGTGGCCTTGTCCTTCCCTCCTCTCCCCACCCCACCCGGGATACCTTGTCCATTATCTCATTTTTTTTTAATTAATAAAGAATGCATGGTTTCAAAACAATAGTTACAGTAACTCCTCACTTAATGTTATAGTTATGTTCCTGAAAAATGCAACTTTAAGTGAAACAATGTTAAATTAATCCAATTTTTCCATAAGATTTAATGTAAATGCGGGGGGTTAGGTTCCAAGGAAATTTTTTGGGGGCAGACAAAAGGCATTATATACTGTACAGTACTGTACTGGTTGGTTGGGAAGTGCCCCAGGCTTACCCCACTCAGGCACAGCCCGCCCCAGGTAAGGAAGCTAGGAAGAACCTTTGCAGCAGCAACAGCTTCCCCGGAGAAGAACAGGCTCGGACTTTGCCGGGAATGCTCCAGGCCCGCCTCTTCCTGTTTCCCCTCCACTCCAGGGCCACCTCTTCCCACTCCCACTCCACCTCCTCTCCGGAGCACGCCACATCCCTCCTGCCCCCGCCCCCAAAGTCCTAAGCGCCACCTGCCATAGGACTTTCTGGGAGGGAGGGGGAGGAGCGGAGATGAAGCGCTTGTGCAATGCTCCCTTGTAAAGTTGCTGCTCTTCCACAGAATTTTACAAGCAGGCAGCCAAACGATGTTATAAGGGAGCATTGCACAACTTTAAACGAGCATGTTCCCTAATTAGGCAGGGACGTAACATTGAAACAACGTTAAGTGGAACAAAGTTAAATGAGGAGTTACTGTACTTTATTTCAAAGAGGGGGGGGGAAGAGTGGTTAGCTTACAGGGAATTAAAATCAACAAAGGGGGCAGGTTTGCATCAAGGAGAAACACACACAACTGTCACACCGAAGCCTGGCCAGTCATGAAACTGGTTTTCAAAACCTCTCTGATGCGCAGCGCACCTTGCTGTGCTCTTCTAATCGCCCTGGTATCTGGCTGCTCAAAATCAGATGCCAAGCAATTTGCCTCAACCTCCCAACCCGCCATAAACGTCTCCCCCTTACTCTCACAGATATTATGGAGCACACAGCAAGCAGCAATAACAATGGGAATGTTGGTTGCGCTGAGATCTGACCTACTCAGCAAACAGCGCCAGCAAGCTTTTAAACATCCAAAGGCACATTCTACCACCATTCTTCACTTGCTCAGCCTATAGTTGAACTGCTCCCTACTACTGTCCAGGCTTCATGAGCCATGGGAGCAAGGGATAGGCTGAGGTAGGTGCGACCATGTGGTGCTGCCGGCTGGGACAGCAGCCTGAGGCAGAAGCTTCCAGCTCGCATGATATTCCAGGCAGGAATCTCCATGAGACGAAACTCAGGCCTTGGCTACACTTACCCGCTAGTTCGACAGCTGGAAATCGAACTTCTGGGTTCGACTTATCGCGTCTAGTCTGGACGCGATAAGTCGAACCCGGAAGTGCTCGCCGTCGACTGCGGTACTCCAGCTCGCCGAGAGGAGTACCGCGGAGTCGACGGGGGAGCCTGCCTGCCGCGTGTGGACCAAGGTAAGTTCGAACTAATTCGAACTAAGGTACTTCGAACTTCAGCTACGTTATTCACGTAGCTGAAGTTGCGTACCTTAGTTCGAATTAGGGGTGTAGTGTAGACCTGGCCTTAGAGAAGAGAATGACCTGGAGTCTCTGGCTCCCATTTGGTGCTCTAAGAAGAGGATAGCCATGTCTGTCCAGGCGCCCCTGATCAATCTCACCGAGGTCTGCCAGGAACACCCAGGAGATGTACGATGGCTATCAGTACTACTGCACCATCTGCCGCGAAGGCAAGGAGCTGCTGTGTAGCAATGCAGTACCGCGGCTGCCAGCAGTACCCAGGAGACGTACGGTGACGGTGAGCTGAGCGGGCTACATGCTTGCCGTGGTATGGTGTCTGCACTAGTAACCCAGGAAAAAAGGCGCGAAACGACTGTCGGCCATTCCTTTCACGGGGACGGGGGGAGGGGATGGGGGGGACTGACTACATGTACCCAAAACCACTCACGACAATGTTTTTGCCCCATCAGGCATTGGGGGCTTAACCCAGAATTCCAATGGGCAGCGGAGACTGCAGGAACTGTGGGATAGCTACCCACAGTACACCGCTCTGTAAGTCAATGCTAGCCACGGTAGTGAGGACACACTCTGCCGACTTAATGTGCTTAGTGTGAACATATGCAACCGACTGTATAAAATCGGTTTCTAAAAATCGACTTCTATAAAATCAACCTAGTTTCATAGTGTAGACATACCCCAGAAGTGCACTGAATCTTGATTTAAAGACCTTATGAGATGGAGAACCCACCACTTCCCATGGTAATTTGTTCCAATTGTTAATCACTCATTCTGATAAAAAAAGTGTGCCTTCTTTCTAATTTGAATTTTTTTCTGGCTTCTGCTTCCAGATTTTTTTTTAAATGCCTTTCTCTGCTAAATTAAGGAGCCCTACAATATCTGATATTATTTCCCCATAAAGATACTTCTACACCGTAATCAAGTAATCTCTCAGTCTTCTTTTTGATAAACTAAACATACTGAGCTCTTTAAGCCTCTCTAATCCTCAAATTATTTTGTGGCTGTCTTCTACACCCTCTCCAATTTTTCAGCATCCTATTTAAAATGTTGACACCAGAAACGGACACTGTATTTGTTTCACCAATGCCATATACATATACTCCTACATGCTGATGTTGCTCTCCAAAATGGATGAATGATAAAAGGGTGAATAGGTTAAAGTGAATTTAAGCTTTAAATGCAGGTGAGTAAGACAGCCAGTAAGAATATAACTTGTAAAACAGAAATTGGGGATCTATTTTACTTTCTCAGGGGATAATGGGTAATCCAAAAGGAAAACTAAGAATCTGCTCCACCCTTAGCTCTATTTTCTTAATAACTTGTCAGATATTGGTCTTGACAAGTACAAAACCTGATTTGATGTCACATGATCCGTATAAATGTTTTGTATAATGCAACATTGGTGCAACAATTCTGTTCCATCTATGAGAAAATGGACTATAGTTCACATTTGTCAGTGGTGGTAAGTTGTGGAAATGATAGACCAATAAATATATTATTATTTCATAAACGCCTATATTGTAAATTTTATGTGTGGAATTAGGACCACACATTATCACAACTGCAATGGATCCATTAAAGGCCCACTCCCGAAGCCCAAATACATATCCATAGAGCTCAACCACAGAAAGGCACACCTGTTCAGATACCTATAAAAATAAATCTGTAGACACTAACTCCCACATCTACAGGCAGATACACACTTGGATTCATGTGTACACATCTAGCATGCACTAACACATATACTTCCACATTATTTATTATTACAGTTGTTGTTTAGTGCTTAGAGACCCCAACTAAGATCAGGGCTCCAGGGTGGTAGGTGCTGGATATACACATAAAAAGAGAGTCTGCAACAAAGAGTTTAAAATGTAGCTAGACAATGGTGGGGAGAAATGTCTGATATACTGGCTCTTCTGCAATTACTAGTCAACAGCATTCACTTTTTAAGAAATAATACATTTCTTTTACAGTTCCCTTCTCTTTTAAAAACTTGTTATGAAATAAATACACACATATTTTATGTTATCAATTTTTTTGTGCACAAGCCAGCAAAAGGAATAGAAGTCAAAGAGTTAGGCTGCAAATTTTATTCATAAAGGTATACACACATGCGGCAATATATGCATCTCTCTACACAAAGACACACAGTCTCTTACACAAATACAATGCATGCATGCACGCACACACTTGCCTACACAGAGACACGTTTTCATACACTTTTCAGCAGCTGCCTAAATCACCCAGCCGGGAAAGGTAAGCTGGAGGGGAAAAGATGGGGCAGGGGGTAGAGGAGAGAGGATGGGGAGGGAAAGAGACCAAGGACGAGAGCAGGGTGGGGGTAAGAGGGGGCAGTGAAGAAGAGAGGAGGGTGTGGGGGGTATGTGGGGTGGATGGGGAAGCAGGGGGAGGTAGAAGGCTACAGGTGCATGAGGATGTGGGGGGGGGACACAGGTGTACAAGAACATAATGAGAGTGTAGCAGTGTATGGAGGTGAATGGGATGCAGGGCTGTGGGGCGTGAGAGCCATGGGGGGGTGGCTCTGGGAGGTGGAGAGGATGGGTGGGAGAGTGCTGTAAGGGGTACAGGGCTGGCATGGGTAGGTATGGGGGGCAGGATGGGATGGAGGAAGGATGCAGTGAGGGGGATGCAGTGACGTGGGATTGTGCTGCATGGGGGGTTGGGAGAGGGAGAGATGCAGTGAGGGGGATGGGGGTGCAGCCCCATTCCCAGCACTCAGAGATGGGGACACCCATACCTCCAACTCCTGGGTGCTGGCGATGGGGCAACAGACCACAGTTTGCCACAGGACATGCACCGCAACTGGAGCCCACCCACACGAGGAGTGCGAGAAGGGGGCCAGCAGCAGCAGGAGAGGCACACACCATGCAACCCCTCAACAGCCGCCTGCTGAGTGCGAGTCATGCTAGTTCCTCCCCTGGCCTGACCCAGCCAATGGGAGCTGTGCCTGCGGGCGGGGCAGCACGCAACCCCCCCTGCCCTGGCCGCCCCTAGGAGCCAGACATGCTGGCTGCTTCCCGACCAGGAGCCACACAGCGCAACGGCTGGCGCTGCCAACCAGACAGTTAGCAGCCCAGTGCTGACTGGAGCCGCCAGGATCTCTTTTCAACCAGGTGTTCTGGTGCAAAACAGAACACCTGGTCACCTTACATACAACTAAGGCCTTCACTATTTGTGATGAATAAAGATCCTATGACACTTCTTGCAATATTAGGGGTATTAACCCTTGTTTCCTTGACAAATTCAAACTTTAGTAATTTCACTCAAGCTACCAAAAGTCTCCCTGTAGTTTAAATGAATTATTTTTTCCTTCCTATCACCACTAGTGTAATGCTAGGAAATGAAGAACGATTGCTATGTTCCTCCCCATGATTAGCCATTTTTCAATGGTAAGTAAATCCTGCTATATACAATCTGTAAAATGTTTTTTGTTTCCTCAGAGTTAAAACCACTGTGGAGATGTAAAGTACCATTATTTTCCTTAGTTTCAGAAAAGCAGCCTGGAATCATTTGTATGAAACCTAATCAATAAGCAGAGTGAGCTATAGCCAGAATGACAATCTCAGAACTTCTTTCCTTTTGTGGTTTATATGTCAAATTACCAGTACCACTAGAATTGTGTGTCATTTTTAAACTTTGTCTTTTTAGCTGTTACCTTTGCTATCATGTTTTCTTCCCTTCCTTCTCCCCACCCTGAAATCATTTCTTAACTCCAGAAGTCTAAATGAAGTTCAAACAGAGGAAGTTGATGGGAGTCCACTGCCAATTCCACTTTACAGTCACAGCTTGTTCCCAGAGCTCCATCAGCCGCCCACAATCAAGGGCTGCTGGCTCAGTTCTGCTCGCTGTCCAGGTTTAATAGGTTCAGCTAGTTAATGAGCAATGACTAGATTGCATTCCAAGACTTCACATCATTCATGAAGCAATTAAGCGTATACCTCTTGGTGGAAATGGGGAAGTACCTTATTTCACTGAAAGGATAAATGTAATGCATTTTTCATCTGAATGTTGCAACATAATGAAAAAACATCTTATAAAATATTCACTTTCTGTAGATATCAAGAGAAAGGTATCTTTAACAAGCTTAGGAAGGACTGCCCTACCTGTACACTTCTGGAATTATGAAATGCTTTCACAAGATGTTTAGATAAAGCCAAATAGTGTGAGCCATCAGGAAGTATCTCATTGAGTTGCTAAAAAGCCAGGCAAGGGAGCTTTTGTAAATATATTAACTACGGAGACACAAAGATATTTAATTGGAAAGACATTTCAGAGATAGTAATACCTTGCACTTTTAAGTGCTTTTCATAAAGGATCTCAAAGCACTCTACAAACATTAGTGACTTATTAAGTATTATTCCTGACTTCGCAGTTGAGGAAATTAAGGCACAAAAATTAACTAACTTGAGCAGAGGTACACCAGAACCCTCTTGTGAAACTGGGAGTAGAACCCAGATCTCCTGACTTGCAACCACGTCCCTATATCACACTAAAAAAATAAACCAAGCTTCTCTCACACACTTACATTCCCCTTCACTTTAACTGCATCTCCCAATATTCTGTTTCTCCTCAGGCCTCTTCTCGTTTAAAAGTTCTACAACATGAGGCCACAGCTCTTCTGGTGGTGTTTAGAATATTGGTATGTTCTTGAATTAAGAACTCCCCATTTTGACCTGAGATTACCTCTTTTCACGCGTAAGTCTCCAAGTTTTGTGGTTCAATCTGAAGGAGGAGGAATCATACTGACATGGCACCTGCACTGCTTCCCCCAGCCTCCCAGGGCTGCTACATCAGCAACAGCTGACACTGTTTCCTGCTCCTCTCCCCTGCCAGCCTTTTCAATACATGCAATGCACTGGCAAGGTTTGCTGCTGATACCTTGCACCAAACAGAACAGCCAAGGCATGGTGGAAGAGAACAGAGAGCAGAGGAGAGAGGTAGTGTGGAGACAGTGGAAGCAGGAGCAGGGAAAAGAAAAGATGAACAGGCCCCATGGCCATAACTCCCTTATATGGATCCTTCCTTACCTGACATAAAATTATGCAATTTGTATGTCTGAATGACAGTTACTATGTCCTAAAGCTGCTTTAAAGGATTACTATACCAATATCAAAAAAAACCCCACTCTCATGACTATCACTGCTGCAGATTGGGGAACCAATAAACCTACACTGGAATAGGGGGAGCTTTATAGGCTGGAGAATCAGATTATCCAACAGATACAGCCAAATAAATTTAGCTTCTCTGACTGTGGAAACATCATGACTTATTTTGCTATCTTAATTGAAGATGAATTTACACAGAGATGACATGTTCAGTCACTTACCAAAAACCCATGGTTCAATTTTAGAAAGGATGACTAACGTGATAAGAGACTGAGGGTTTTTTTAAAATTAAATGCAAGAGTCTAGCCATATGAAGTAAGCACAGAGTTATGTAATCTTTTCTCTTGTTACTCCCCATTTCCTTAATGCATGCCAGCCAAAAATACAACACTTGAATATATATCTCACAAAACATGGTTTCACACTCTGAAAGATCGATTGCCATGTGCTGCATGAAGCCAGTGGGACTACTCATGAAAGTAAGATGAGCGGGATTTGGCCCACCAATGCAGTGATCATATACTAAAGGCCCTATCCCATCAACACTTACTTCTGTGCAAATTCTCTAGTCAATAACACTTCACCCAGCCCTAAAATAAGTAGCATTTGAAGGACCATCCCTAAACCTGCTAAACTGCATATACTGTGTAACAGTACTAATGAGCAACTGTAGATACTGCATTTTTTTCTAACACTTACAGTGAAGCAGCAAGATACCCAAAGCTCAGATACAACTTTGAAGCTATGTAAATATTGACACCACGCTCAGAAAAAAAAATAGGTAATCATACCAAGGGAACCTTATTATACAATGTTAAAAAATAAATTCCATTCCTTGGCCCTTAATCCCTGCTTCCATTTCCATCCTTTGTGAAAGGGGAGAGGAGGGATCTCTCAGAGCAGTGATAGTCAATTGTTTTTTTTTGTCAAGGTCCAAATTTCTTGGTCAAGGGATAGTCAAGGTTCAGACTCCAAAGAAACATTTTTTCACACCACAATAACAATAATGATAATAATAAGTAAATAAAAAGATTTTGTGGTCCATTCAAAAGTATCTGGCGGTCCAGATTTGGCCTGCGGTCTTGCCTATTGACTACTCCTGTTTAGAGTAACAGATTTCTAATTCAGGAACTGCACAGAAACCACAATGATGGGCAAACAGTAGACTAGATAAAACAGCTGAGCCTGCAATCAAGACCATGTGTTGTAGAAGTGTTCGGATGATTAATTTGAGCTGTAAATTCAGTCTGAAAGGAGAGAATCTGAATTCAAAGCATCTGAAATACAGCAAATGTTGAGCTTCCAGGTCATGACATAGCAAATCTGGGAGGTCACTCACCAATGAAAATACCTAATGTGAAGACTGCAGAGGAGGGGGGGGGGTTAGGGGGAGAGGGAAGAGAGGAGAGGAGAGGAGAAACTGCATGACCTTGAACCAATTAGCTAAATTGTCAAGCAATAGTTAACATTGAGGAATCTTGCAACATTGTTTATATCCTGTCACCATAAACAGGTGCTGGGAAGGTACAAAGGGCCAGGGGGGAGGAACCATGGAAGGCTTTATTTGACCAGTTCAGATTAAGCTGTTTAAAGGCAATTTCTTTCCTGGAATGAATACTGATGCTGAAATGTGACTATAGCACTCTCTGACAAGTAGAGGACATACCTCACAAGATTTAGGTGATTTAGACATTTTAGGTGAGCATTTTCATGATGGGGGAGGGGGGCAGGAGAAGTTAGGGGGTTTTAACTATTCTATTCTGTATAGCTTCTTATACCACGCTCATCATCATAGTATCTGAGCACCTGAGATTTTTATTAAGCCTTCAGAAAAAAACTAAATATTTTTACATCATCAGTGCTGTAGCCTGCTATTTACCATTTGAAAAGGGAGGAATAAAAGAAAACATGCCCATCCCATTTTAAATCTGTATCAGAATTCACCTTGTATACATTGGTGTCTGAAATATCTATGATTCTACACCTACAGATTTTGTATTCAAAAAATGCTTTGACCCATAGATTTTTTTTTCCTCCTGCTGCTTTTCTTTGCCCCTCAGACCAGCCACCTCACTTTCCTTTCTTCTACAGCTCTTTGTTGCAGAATGTCAGGGTCATCAGTGTCACAGTCTGACATGATTAGTGTTGATGACATTACACCAGTGTTCTAAGGAAGCAGGCAGAGGGCAGAAAAAAAGATTGCAGCCATTTTAGGAAGAAGGAATCAGGCTAAAATACATATCATCAAACTAAGTAAAAACTCCCACTTCCCAATTAAAATAAGGTTCTTGAACCACCGCAGCATTGTGCTGCTTCTAAACAATCTCCATATTCCCAGATTCATAAAATCGATGCATCTCTGCCTCCACCGCATATATCCCTGAGGTATGTTCCTATTTTTGTAAGATTAAAGCCAAGGACTGGAGTTACAGACAAAGCTTGAACCTGTGATTCAGCAGATTCTAATGTTCTGAAGTAGGATGACAATCTGTGTACTATTGAAAGATAGCAGCAGTCCATTACATGTATTGATTTGCAGCACTTTGTCAGCACTAATGATGTTATCTCATTAAAAGAGATAAATGCCCTACTGTTCTACCAAAAGCATCTGCTTCTTATTTTTCTCTCACACACTCCAGCAGGGCTCTCAGCAGCAAGCACACTGAAATCAAATTGAAATCCAATGCAAAACTTGCTTACAGAATTGCTTACTAAGTCTTCTTTTTAATTAGGTTTTTCTACTTATCTTAAATGGTACTTCTGATTTAAACATTGGGTGGGCGTATCACTGAAAAAACAAATTTTGCTTCTAATCTATTAAATTTGAGGGAGCAGCAGCTGAACACCAGTTAGAGAAGTTTTCAAACAAAGAGAGATGTAATTTGCAATTTCTCAACATTACAATTAATCTTTGCGCAAAATAACTATATGGTTGCAACTTTTGTCAAAATAGGTAAAATAAAATAGAAAGTAGCATTAATTATTCAGTTTGTTAACACCAAGCAACATGTTGCCATGTGCAGTGCAATGGTTTTGTTTCAACAGATTTCTAGTTAAATAAAAAGGTAGCAATTTACCATAATGAATGTTTGATACATAATTCCTTTGTGTATAGGGTCTCTAAATACACATTATTAAAGTCTATTAAATTCTCTATTTAGCAGTATTACTAATGTGCCTATGGGGAAATTATTACAATGAAGCAGCACCAGTATTTAAATTCCAGTTATTTAATATGCTCTCCTAATAATCAATCCAGATATCTACTTTAAGATGTAGCCAAACTACTTCCAGAATGGCATCATCCGTCTCCTTTCCTACTATTGTAATAAGAATTGCTTATGGTCATTTAGTTGCTAAAAAAAGTAAAAATTAGTATTTTAATCTAACATGTCTTTCAGAATTAATGTTATAGGTTGCTACTGTTTTAGAGTAATACACCCCTCTCCGATTATCCTGACATAGCACGGTACTTTGTTGCTAGGGATAGATTCAGCAATAAGTAACCATTGGTAGCCATATCTATCAAAACTAGTCTTGTTTCAGTTATGTCTGGGAAGCACTGAGCTCTATAACTGACTTTAGGCCCCATTACTGCATATGACTCAGTGGGGGAAGAACAATGAACTTGCACAGAGTCCACTGAATTTGATTAGGGTCTGACCACAAGCAGCCATCAAATGCACCCCCTCCCTAAGCTTCAGAACCAAGCTCCAGCTTGAGACCAAACGTCTGAACAGCTATTTTTACTGCCATAGCACAAGCCCTGGTCTGTAGAACTAGGCTGAGAGACTTGATGCCGTAGGCTGCTGCTTACTGTGTAGATGTACCCTTGGGGATCAAAAGTAGGTTATTTGTAGAGTATTAAAAGGAGTGTGTGATAAACTTTTTAAAATCCTTTTGACCATTCCCTTTCCAAACACTGCAAGTTATAGTTATTAATCTTCTTCTGAACGGTGTTAGATTTCATTGCAATCCATTTTAAAATTTATAGTTAGTTTTATCCTTTTAAATGTGTAAGGGCAGCACCAGATCTAGTCCTACTGGGAAGGTTTTTTTTTTTTATTTTATTTTTTTTTTTAAACAGAAATAATAAAATTTTATTATAAAAAGAGAAGAATGGTATTTGGTTAAGTTACTGGGCTGGGACTCAGATCTGTTGGACTTTGGTAAATTCTACCCTTTCTCTATCCCTCAGTCGCCCATAAGTACAATGGAAGGTACTACTTTCTTACCTCACAGAGATACTGATAGGGTAAATTCATTTATGCCAGTGAGGCTCTCAGACACTACAGTGATGAGGATTATGAAAGTACTTAAGCAGATGAATAGATAGCTTAACTTCCCATCAAGCAACCAGCATAATCTCAACACCAATTTAAAATTCAATTAAACTACAGTTATAAAGAAGAACAATTACTACACCCAGTAAGCAGAAGATAAAAAGGTGTGAAGCTAAATACGCATGGAAATAAGGTATCAGTAAGCCATCCTACCACATAAAACAGTAAGTAGGAATGTGATGCTGCTCAATATTGTTGCTTATCTATCTTTCCTCAAACATGGGAATATGCAAAATTTAGATAAAATATATAAAACAACTCTGGCACCCAAATGATTGTGCAAATACTCATGAAAAGGAGGGATCAAGCCATAATTTAATTTTGAAAATTATCTTGTATATACAGTGCAAGTTCATCCCTGGCAAGTATGAACCAAATTTTGCCCACTCATACAGGTTCTGAGATAGGTTCAAGCCCTCAGGCAGGTTTGAGCAGTTATGATATTTTCAGATACAGACCAGAGGTGGTTTGTAATAGATCAGAGAGATCCTCAAAAAAGTACTGCAAATGAGTGGATATTTTTGAGCTATACACTAATTCCCTATAAATCAATGTACAAAACACACTCCTTTCTCAAATTACAAACCATTGGACAAATAGCATTCTCAGTTACTCAAATGCAACCCCATTACCTTCACTGGATTTACATGTGTAACAGAGCAGAATTTATCCTCAGTTGGTTATTTATAGAAGGCCAACATTTCCATAAATTACAGTAAAGAAACCAATTTGTTTAGCTTAACTAAAGCAAGAGAAGCATTCCTTTCATCCTTTAGAAATCAGACATATTTCTTAATAAGAGGAAGGGGGTAGGAAGACGGTAGCTAAAAAGTGAAATCTATTATCTATTTGTTTGTTTCTACTATAGACCAGCAGTCAAGGAAAATTATGATACTAAACCCGCTGCTCAGGAAGGGCAATAACACTTTTGGAAAGGGTGTGATTAACTGTTTTATCATGATTTTAGTAAGCTTATCTTAACATCCCACTGCAGAACAAAAGTTCAGCCAGCATTTAGATATAATCCCAAGGAATATCACATACAGGACTGGAAGAAGATACAAAATGTTAAATGAGAGTCTTGTCACTATCATGAAACTGAAGTACAGACACTCTAACCAGGTAGAAGTACAGTGTAAAAATCCATAATCTAATGTGCAGTGGTACTATATTTAAAAAGACATTGTGATGTGCCTCTCTAAAATATCCCTCTCCTCATCTCTTACTCAAGTATCTTGGCATTAGTCATAGCACATGACAGACATATCAGCATCCAGCTGTAGCCTGACAAATGGTATTAACATTTACCTGGTGTGAAAGTTGTGATGTAGCTTTATATTTACACCTTTGTATTGGCAGAGAAAGCAGCTACTTCTGCCAAACAGTCACTTTGTCTGTCCTACTATCTACAGTTCTGAAATTCACAAGTGTCTCACCAACTGCAATGCGTCTCCATATCTACTGAAAATATCATTCTCTACTTCTTTTAGCAGAATCAGTGTTCTCAGCTGGGAACAAGGGACTTTTCTATATTGCAGTCATGCCAGTTGCATCACCAAACATTTCCTGATCATGGCTAAATGTGGCATCTCTGTAGCTATGTTTAGCTAACTAATTTTATTCTCTGCTAACATTAGGGTTAAATACTAAAATTTCTCCTAAGAAGTTTTAACTCACTGGCATCCCCTTACTTCCATCATATGCAACTTCTCATAAGCAGTGTACTCCTCACCAGAGCATTCAAGTACCTACTTCTTTGTTCACAGTTAATTTTAGAGTTTAAAATGAAAAGAAATAGCAGACCCAATCGGAAGAGAGCTCTGAGGTAGGTCTAAGGCAGCGGTGGGCAACCTGCGGCCCATGGGCCGCAGGCTGCCCGTCTGAGTAATCCTCTGGCGGGCCACAACACCGTGTTTGCATTGACTGTTCACAGGCATGGCTGCCTGCAGCTCCCAGTGAACCGCGGCCACTGAGAGCTGCGGGCAGCCATGCCTGCGGATGGTCAACGTAAACAGTGTCTCCCGGCCCGCCAGTGGATTACTCTGATGGGCCACAGGTTGCCCACCACTGGTCTAAGGTCAATTTGTGAGCAGGGGAGAAATTAACTATATTTAAAACTAGCTAACCAAGCAATTTAACTAATGTCAAGCAACAGTAGACCCGGCAGCAGTAGAAGACAACTTTAGGCCATGCTTAATTTTGTCATCTTATCCTTTCATGTTCAAACACATTTTAGCAAGTAATGAATGGGTCATGCTCACCAAGTGCATAGTGCTTGACCAGCAAAACTTCCTTCAAAGGGATGGCATTTATATACTCAGAGCTCTAAAACCATGTAACGCAGCAAAGGTACCAGAGAGTGACAGAAGGGACCATTGGATCACCTAATCTGACCTCTTGTATAACACAGGCCACAGAACACCCCCACCCCCAATAATTCCTACAGCATATCTTTTAGAAAAGCTGTCCAATCTCGATTTAAACATTGCCAGTGATGGAAACTCCATCATGACCTTTGGTAAATAGTTACCCTCATTGTTAAAAATTGCCTTATTTCCAGTCTGAATTTGTTTAGCTTCAACTTCCAGCCATTGGACTGTGTTATACCTTTATTTGCTAAATTGAAGAGCAAATCATCAAATATTTATTCCCCATGTAGGTATTTATAGACTGACCAAGTCACCCCTTAACCTTTTCTTTGTTAACTGAAATAAATCAAGCTCCTTACGTATCATGATATAGCATGTTTTCTATTATCTTGACAAACTGTAGTTTCTTAATTTTAATCACATTCATAAGAATATAAGGACGGCCGTACTGGGTCAGACCAAAGGTCTATCTAGCCCAGTATCCTGTCTACCGACAGTGATCAATGCCAGGTGCCTCAGAGGGAGTGAGCCCAACAGGCAATGATCAAGTGATCTCTCTCCTGCCACCCATCTCCACCCTCTGACAAACAGAGGCTGGGGACACCATTCCTTATCCATCCTGGCTAATAGCCATTAATGGACTTAACCTCCATGAATTTATCCAGTTCTCTTTTAAATGCTGTAATAGTCCTAGCCTTCACAACCTCCTCAGGCAAGGAGTTCCACAAGTTGACTGTGCGCTGTATGAAGAAGAACTTCCTTTTATTTGTTTTAAACCTGCTGCCCATTAATTTCATTTGGTGGCCCCTAGTTCTTGTTTTATGGGAACAAGTAAATAACTTTTCCTTATTTACTTTCTCTACATCACTTATGATTTTATATACCTTTATCATATCCTCCCTTAGTCTCCTCTTTTCCAAGCTGAAAAATCCTAGCCTCTTTAATCTCTCCTCAAATGGGACCCATTCCAAACCCCTAATAATTTTAGTTGCCCTTCTCTGAACCTTTTCTAATGTCAGTATATCTTTTTTGAGATGAGGAGACCACATCTGTACGCAGTATTCAAGATGTGGGTGTACCATAGAAGGGCAATAAGATACTCTCCATCTCATTTTCTATCCCCTTTTTAATGATTCCTAACATCCAGTTTGCTTTTTTGACCGCCGCAGCACACTGCGTGGACGTCTTCAGTGAACTATCCACGATGACTCCAAGATCTTTTTCCTGATTCGTTGTAGCCCCCATCATATTGTATGTATAGTTGGGGTTATTTCTTCCAATGTGCATTACTTTACATTTATCCACATTAACTTTCATTTGCCATTTTCTTGCCCAATCAGTTTTGTGAGATCTTTTTGAAGTTCTTCACAGTCTGCTTCGGTCTAAACTATCTTGAGCAGTTTAGTATCATCTGTAAACTTTGCCACCTCACTTTTTACCCCTTTCTCCAGATCATTTATAAATAAGTTGAATAGGATTGGTCCTAGGACTGACCCTTGGGGGACACCACTTGTTACCCATCTCCATTCTGAGACTTTACCATTTATTCCTACCCTTTGTTCCCTGTCTTTTAACCAGTTCTCAATCCATGAAAGGACCTTCTCTCTCATCCCATGATAACTTAATTTACATAAGAGCCTTTGGTGAGGGATCTTGTCAAAGGCTTTCTGGAAATCTAAGTACACTATGTCCACTGGATCCCCCTTGTCCACATGTTTGTTGACCCCTTCAAAGAACTCTAATAGATTAGTAAAACACGATTCCCTTTACAGAAACCATGTTGACTTTTGCCCAACAATTTATGTTCTTCTATGTGTCTGACAATTTTATTCTTTACTATTGTTCAACTAATTTGCCTGGTACTGACATTAGATTTACCGGTCTGTAATTGCTGGGATCACCTCTAGAGCCCTTTTTAAATATTGGCGTTACATTCAAATTGAAAGCTACAACGTGAAATTTTCTAAAATATTCTGAGCATTTGATTTTTGTTTAAGCCAGTACATATGAGACTCAGCTGTTTATTTTTCTCATATATGGCACTTCCTTTTACCTACAGATTGGACGTATATGAGGGCTGCTGCTAACACTGATGAAAACGAACCTTTAGATAGAGAAAGATCTTCAACATTTGCATGAGCACGTAAGTTATCAGATTCATTTATTTATTATGTGACCACAACAATCAAGAGCCATTAAATGTGGAATTGAGCACCAGTTAAAATGCATTTTGAATCTGGATTTCTCATTGATAGAGAGGAGCGAAAATAACCTTTACTGGCGATGTTCTGAAGAATGCAAATGGAAAAGGAGATACCAAAGACATGCTGATCTCTTCTGCAAAGGCAAGAAATTCTTAAGATTTATAGCAATAATTCTGACCTGTCACTGTGGCATCAGAACACTAGATAAATTAAAAAGTCATAGAAGGCCAGTCAATCGCACACACCCTTGAACTAAAATGGGGGTGTTCTCAGCCCTGAAATGAATGGATTAAGGATTCAATATTAAAAGTATTCATTTGGATATGTGTAGTCTTCAATTCTTTTCTAATTTTGATGTTTTGTTTATGTTTAACCTTTACTTTATGTTTTATAGTTATTTTAAATTCAGTTCAACTTTTGCTCACAACTGTCTGGAATAAATTTAATACATAGAACAAATCCATCAATTCATCATTTCTTTCATCACTTTTTGTGAATGAGACAAATAGTTAGTGCAACATTGTTGTACCAATGTTGGTCTCAAGATATTAGAGAGACAATATGGTTGGACAATATCTTTTATTGGACCAGTTTGTCTGTCTCATCAACAGAAGTTAGTCCAATAAAAGATATTACCTCATCCACTGTCTCACAAATAGTTAAGAAAGTCGTTGAAAGAAGGCAGAAGTAGTCAGATTTCAGTTTTGACTTTTATGTGGCGATACTGATCTGCTGTGTAAAGGTGAAAATGGTTCAAAACTGTCTGCAGTATAGAATGCTAAAAATCGAGCTGCAGAATATCAGCTATGAGAGTTCAGAAAGCTTTTTGTGTACCAAAGTTTGAGAAAGATTATGTCATGAAGGCTCTAAAAGCAACCTGAGAGGCGATATTTTGTTCATTGGCAAGCAAGAAAGACCCACTTTCTGGACCATTCTAAAGGTAAAGATTCACTATTTGGATAAAAAATATTAACATAAAAAATTTAAGCAGACCGGAAGTTTATTTAGATACCAGGAGATTGAGGAATGAGCCATGATGTGAGGGGAACAGCACAGTGTGCCACTAAATAGAAAGGTAGGAAATGAGTGAGCAGCCTCTGACACTGGTGAAAACAGGCCTTTTTAGTGCATAGTTGAAGTTAGAGCTAACTTCATTTAAGGGGGGAAAAAAAAAAAAAAAAAAAAAAAAACAAGCCAAAGCCAAGTGATAATTTTAGCAGTTGGTAACACCACAGGCAAACCACAAGCAAGAAACTAATGGACTGCTCAGACAAATGATTGGAAAGTTTGAAGAACCTGATCCGTTACTAACATATGGACTGAAAAATCTGCCACTGTAGCAGTATCAGAAGATGCTTGATCATCATCAGAAAACTCTCACAAGCATTCCTTTAGAGAGCCTTTACCAGGTCTTTTGTGGGAATTCAGAAAAAGACATTCTGTTTGTGCTGTGTTGTTCATTTGGATCAATGCCTGACTATACTGATAAGCAAAGATTAATCTCTGAAAGGGATTCTCTATGTTCTGTGGAAAGGATGGGAAAGAAATCTAAGCTTGTTTGGTCTCCAGCTGAACAGGGACTTTCTAACAGAAGTTTCCTCCTGAACTTGCTTGCTTTCTGATCAGTTAAGCTTGCTGATTCCTAGATAAGCTGGTCCCAGAGTTTTGCTTGCTCTGAGAGAAGAGAACTGTGAGGTTCATGGATTTATTTCAGAGTGGATTCCAAACTACTTCAAGTGGTTAACAGGATGGCTAACCAGGAGGCTCATTCTACATGAAGAGAGAGAAGGGGGAAGACATAACTAAACCCCCTTAACTAAAAGGAAAAATCAGAATAATTTTACTGTCATTGTAAAATAATCTTGCATTTTGACACTGTGCCATCTTAGACCTCTGGAGGGGAGGAGTTTGCACATAGTTAGCCCCCTAGAGATATTTCTAGAGAATTTAAATTAAAGCCTCTACTCAGAGTAAATCCCTAATATCCACTGCTGAGCTGCCCTGAAGATATATACACAGAGGAAAATGCCACACCCCACACTTCCAGCAAGTTCATATTTCTTCATAAGAGCTCCCTCTGTTTTTCTGTCTAGGGAATTTCTAAGGAAAAGTGTGCTTCTTAATGGTATAAATGAGCATTGTAAAATGGAGTCACTGCCAAGCCCACTTTGGGAATCACCTGCCAGCTTCTGAGCTCCCCAAGTGAAGTTTATAAAATTTGTTAAAGTTTTCTGCTGGAGAGAATTGGGCATCTATCTGGGCTCTTCCAACATGACTCCACAAATGATGAGCTCTGAGTAAATGAGCCAGATTACCTGGCTCATAAGAGAACATTCTTTGGATCTGCAACTGAGGCACCAGAAAAGGCCTCCTAGATCTTTGGGAAGAACTAAAGACCTCTCAACCTGAAGCACAGCAACAAGAAAGTTCCTCCTCTTCTGAAGCCTCAGTAAAAGTGAACACAATAGCCTTATTGCATGTAGGAAGTGTGAGCTCTAGAAATCCCTTTCAGGATTATCTCTCTTCATAACGGAGTGCAGACAGGCCAAGATCAAAACTTGAACCTAAATTCCATGGCCTTATTGACCAAGTTAAGCACACCTGGGTGCAGAGCCTCATGGATCCTACGCTCCATCTTTTGACCTGGCTGTTGGCCATGAAGTTGACATCTCATTTGCCAGTTATACATGGTACAGACCCCTTTTGTAGTACAGTGGCATGCCCCATGTATGCCTACAGAGTTTTAACAATCAGTTCTTGGCTTGGAGGCAAAGTTCTTCAACTACTTGTGTGACAAAAGAAGCGAACTGCCAGATCACCAGAGACAGAAGCAAGAAAACAATATAGAATCATTGTGTAGAAGCAACATGAGGAAAGGAAGTGGTATATGCTGTGATTGGCAACCACCACCTGCTGATGTCACAGGTTAGAAGTAAATGTTGCTCACTGCACTGGTGGCAAACAGAGAGGCAGAGCAGCCACTATATCAGGGGTCGGCAACCTATGGCACGCATGCCAAACACGGCACGCAAGCCGAGTTTGAGTGGCACGCTGCCTGCCCGGTGAGAGGAGGAGGAGGAGGAGGGGCGGAGGGGCCGGAAAGCGCCATGCTGGGAGAAGAAGCGGGGGAGGAGGGAAGCTTGGCTGTCGCAGGACCAAGCTTCTGCCTCCTGCCCCCGCAGGGGAGAGCAGTGGGGGTGGGGGGTCCCGCCCACCGCTCTCCCCTGCGGGGGCAGGAGGCAGAACCTTGGTCCTGCGGCAGCCAAGCTTCCCCCCTCCCCCATTTCTTCCCACAACGTGGTATATTCCGGCCACTCCTCCTCCCAGAGGAGCAGAGCCGAGCGGCAGTGTGCTCGCTGCTCCGTAGAGGAGGCAGAGAGAGGTAGGGACGGGCCTTGGGGAAGGGGGAGGAACAGGGCATATCCCTCCCAGACCCCTGCCATGAGCCGCTCAGGGCAGGGAGCACCCCAGCCTTCTGCCCTGCACCCCCCACCCCAACACACACCCATCCCTCTGCCCTGTACCCCCACAGCCCCAGCCCTGAACGCCCCACGCACCCAGCCTTGTGCCGTGCACCTCCACACACCCCAGCCCTCTGCCCTGACCTTGAGTCCCCGTCCCCTCCCCCCAACACCCAGCCCTCTGACCTGAACCCCCCCCCACACCCAGCGGGCTGAGTAGGCTGGCGGCGTAAGATCAGCATTTTAATTTAATTTTAAATGAAGCTTCTTAAACATTTTGAAAACCTTGTTTACTTTACATACAACAATAGTTTAGTTATATAATATAGACTTAGAGAGAGACACCTTCTAAAAAAATGTTAAAATGTATTACTGGCACGCGAAACCTTAAATTAAAGTGAATAAATGAAGACTCGGCACACCACTTCTGAAAGGTTGCCTACCCCTGCACTATATCATGGCATTCTTTAAAACCTGAAATACATCTGTCAAAGAAAATACCTTTAAAGTCTGTTAGTAACCCAACAGCCAGAAGAGAAAAATTGCTCAAGGCAGCAGTGAAGAAAAATTATTAAAAAAAAAAAAAAAAAAAAAAGACATCCTCTACCTTGTGCATGTTGCATAGACTGAAGTGAAGAGTGAGACACGTCACAAAACATGTAAGCACTTGAATATTTTCTTTCCAGATCCTCAATTCCAGAAGGAGGCAGCACCAGTGTGAATACAAGTATGGAAGAAGCCAAAGTCAAAAATTGCTGGTCTAAATCAAGACCATGGAACAAGGGAAATGCAACCTAGATGGAGCTACTATAAGGTGGGTGCATAACTGGTTGAAAAACCATTCGCAGAGAGTAGTTATCAGTGGTTCACAGTCATGCTGGAAGGGCATAATGAATAGGGTCCTGCAGAGATCAGCTCTGGGTCCGGTTCTGTTCAATATCTTCATCAATGATTTAGATAATGGTATAGAGAGTATACTTATAAAGTTTGCAGACAATACCAAGCTGAGAGGGGTTTAAGTGCTTTGGAGGATAGGATTAAAATTCAAAATGATCTGGACAAACTGGAGAAATGGTCTGAAGTAAATAGAATGAAATTCAATAAAGACAAATGCAAAGTACTCCATTTAGGAAGGAACAATCAGTTGCACACATACAAAATGGGAAATGACTGCCTCGGAAGGAGTCCTGCAGAAACAGATCTGGGGGTCATAGTGGACCACAAGCTAAATATGAGTCAGCAGTGTAACACTGTTGCAAAAAGGGCAAACATCATTCTGGGATGTATTAGACACGAGAAGTAATTCTTCCGCTCTATTCCGCACTGATTAGGCATCAACTGGATTATTGTGCCCAGTTCTGGGCGCCACATTTCAGGAAAGATGTGGACAAACTGGAGAAAGTCCAGAGAAGAGCAACAAAAATGCTTAAAGGTCTAGAAAACATGACCTATGAGGGAAGATTGAAAAAATTGGGTTTGTTTAGTCTGGAAAAGGGAAGACTGAGAGGAGACATGATAACAGTTTTCAAGTACATAAAAGGTTGTTACAAGGAGGAGGGAGAAAAATTGTTCTTCTTAACCTCTGAGGATAGGACAAGAAGCAGTGGGCCTAAATTGCAGCAAGGGAGGTTTAGGTTGGACATTAGGAAAAACTTCCAGTCAGGGTGTTTGAGCACTGGAATAAATTGCCCAGGGAAGTTCTAGAATCTCCATCATTGGAGATTTTTAAGAGCAGGGTAGACAAATACCTGTCAGGAATGGTCTAGATAATACTTAGTCCTGCCACAAGTGCAGGGGACTGGACTAGATGACCCCTTGAGGTCCCTTTCAGTCTTATGATTCTATAAGATGTAGTGGGTCTGAAAGAGTGGATGTGAGTTGAGAATTAGCCTGATCATGGGCACACCTCACAGAGAAGTTTCAAGAAGGAGCCGAGGAAGGCAAGCAGCAGTGAAAGAAAGGGGGGAGAAAAAAGGAGAGCAGATCAAAAGGAAAATAAATGCTGTTCCCAACAACAAAGGAATGAGCAGTTCCTGAGACATGTCTAGGCTGGCTGGTTGTCCAAAGCAAAGGAGCAAATAGCGAGAGAATATCAGCTCTGCATTTTCAAAGCAGAGAAACGACCATTTTTGTTTTTAAAAAACTGGGTTACTTTTTAGGAGGATAGGAACCACTCTACTGAGATTTTTCTCCTGTCAATTTACATGGTTAACTTCCCATACCAGGAATTATGCAGATATTTCCAACAGATCTTAAGGGAGGGAGGTGCCAAAATCTTATTGAATTTCAATTGGATATGGCACAATGGCGCCCGGCTCCATAACTAGGAATCTAACACACAATACAAATAAATAATAACCCCACAACAAAAGCAAAGTCTGAGGGGAGGGGGCATATTATCTCTATTTTACAAATGGGTAAAGAGGCCTCCTAAAGAAGACAGAACTCTTCTTGCACATCAAAAAATTCTCTCTGTGTCAAGGCTGAGAATAGGACTCAAACCCAAACCTCCAATCTCCCTGCTCCAACCAAAAATTTACATTATATACCATAACCAGCCCCCTCCTCCCGCCCCCCAAATCCTGAAGCACTTTAGGATGAGCACAAGAAGGGAAAGAACAGAAAAATGAGTGGAAAAGCTCAGACACACCAAGGAAGAAGAGAAACACCAATGAGAATTCCAAACCAAATATTCATTCCAACCTGAAAGCACCTTAGTTATAGCTTAGCACTCTCTGTAAAAAAGGCAACTCTATATGAAAAAAGGGTAGGAGCAGTTAGAGAGGCAAGTTTAACAATCCCAGGGTAAGTTTCTTAACGAGCATTAAGAGTTTAAGATTCATTTTTAATGGTTTTTCATTGAACTTGCTTTATTGCATATGCATTCAAATAAGTCCCAATTCCAGTTTCCACTCCCTTTTGAATTTTCAATTATTCTACCAAAATATTATTCCTGCAGTATCCAAATATTAAGAAAGTCCAGAGTAATGGCAAAAGTTATTACTTTGGGTTTTTTTAGGAAGTGCAAGATAAACATAGACTACCTTAACAAGATTATTTAAAACCTTATACAATTTTGTTCGTACTAGAAAACTGTATATATTAATCAACCTAATTTTCCATTACTTATTACTAAGATATAAAATGCCATAAGTTTGACATACTTCCAAATCCTCCTTTAAAAAATAGCACTAGAGAGCATTTTGGTTGCTCTGGGTAGCAAACCAACTCAACCGAATGAGTACAGTCTATTTTCTGATGTAATGAAGATCATGGTGTAACTGATTTCAAAATGAAACAAACACTTTGCTATAGCTAACCGTGTTATAGTACTGTACGCTTACTTAGAATTGTGTATATCCCCCTCCCTCCACTGTCCTGTTAAATAATCTCTGGAAAGAATTAACCATGAGTAATATTCCAATTCTCCCCGTTCCCCATCCCCAGTCATGCTGGCATCAAGACAAAGCAAACTCATCTTGCATCACAAAGCAACACATTTTCTATAAACCTTCCAGTTAGTAGTTTACTGCTACTGTAATCCTGTGCTGTCCACAGGCTGCAGTGCACCCTTCACTTTGTGTGTGTGTATTATTTTAAGAAGATTTTTTTTAATGAATCTGTTTTCAAGTGATTTGCTACAGTGACTCCACCCTGTACTGTAAACTAGACATTACCTTATACAAGAATGAATCTGCTGCATTCCTCTGTCTAGCTGCCTCAAAGCAGATTTCCTACACTCCCCATCAGAATCAACAGCAACACTCTCTCCCACCCCTTTCTCCTCCTCTCTCCCTCCACCCCCCCCCCCCCCCCCCCCCTTTTTTTTTTCACTGCCTCACTGTGTTTTTGTGTAAATGATCTCACATGACTCAACAAATCCATCTGCCTGCAGCAGGCCAAGTTTGGAGCCTTCCCAGGAGGGAGGAAAAGAATTGCTTTGTGGAAAGGACCTGGAGCTTTGCCCTTTCTCTGGATCAAATTACCCGCCTGTCAGGCCTGACGGATTTGGCTAAAAATAAAAGGAAGCAGGCCATGAAAAGCAGATGAATGAGCTCAGAGTTCCTCAGATAACATAGGCCTGGTGTTGCCCAAAGCTCCCACAACAGAAACTTCAAATGCTGGGCATGTAAGTGCAATGCTGCAGTCCAAGCAAACTTGGTTGTTAAAAAAATATATATATATATATAGCTGTTGAAAACAAACAGATTAGAGAGAGCGAACGCGCAAGGAAGCTCACTGATGTAGGTTCTTAGCTTGTAAAATGTGATACTGCATTTCCACTGCGGGAGGGGGTCGGGGGAGACATTTTAAAGCTACATATGAGGTCAACTTCTCAGTCTATGCCAGCAAATAGCTAAAAGTCGTTTGTATAAATGTATGCCCAGAGCCCGCAGTGGGTATTAAGCACTTAGCTTGGCAATGTAATGACACACTGTAACAATCTGTAATGTGAAGCAGTCAGCAAAGCCCTGGCTCTGAAAGCTATTTCTCCTAACCATTAACCATATGTTTGGCTCCTCAGCTATCCAACCGGGTGTTCCAGCTTACCATCTGGTTACTATCCACACAAGCAACTGTAAAGCATAGAGTATTTCCCTCTGGAGCTGCATGTTTCTCTCTGTCTCTCTCTCAGTTTCCTCCTTCTCATTCACCACTTTCAAAGCAAACTTTACCTCATATAGTGCCACCAAGGCCTTTACTATAATTACTCAGGAACGTACTGCTATACTGTAAACAAGGCAACGAGCAGCATTCCAGTTGTATACAATGATGGCTCACATGTGCGCATACACACACACACGGATTAAAACTGGCAATAGCATCACTTGATACATCATGTTAAAAATAGGAGCATTCTTCACAGATCCAGGAGTAGCTGTGGCACCCTTCACACCCGCTCCACTTTCTGGGAACTGTGCTTTACTGCCCCCCTTCTACCTCCCACTGATATGCATTCAATCCGGATTACACCAGCTTCATTACTACACGGCAGTAAATTTTCAATAATGAATTGAGCAGCAGAAATATGGTAAATAATATATGCACTGTCCCCAAAGACAGTTTCATAGGCCCATCTATTTTTCAAAACAGAAAATTTTAAAAAATTAAGGGGAGAGGAAAGATTTTGGGAAAAGGAGATGGAAACACCTCCCCTCTGGTGATTACTAAATAAGCTTCTTTTTAAAATGATAAAAAGACTTCTACTGTATTTCATTACATTTTTTAAAAAGACTTGTACCATATGTCTGTTTTATGATCTTGTGAATTTTAACTAGCATTTACATTTTAAAGCATTTTTTATCTTGCTCTTTGTTTCCAAAGTGGCCTATGGGAGATCAGCAATAAATTTTTCCTGTAGATTGGCTGGTTTAGGATTAATCATGACCTAATATAAAATATTCACTGATGCAAGCAATAGGAAATTCAGTAAATGCCATCCTTGCTTCTTTAAAAGAAAGTTTACACACTGAGGTGAATCACATGTACAATGTTTATTCAAGTTACCAGTGCTACAAAAAAAAAAAAAAAAAAAAAAGGTGGGGGAGCACTACACTTGCAAATGTGTATTAATAGTGACTATAAGCATACCACGCATTCTCATTTCTATGTCTGGACATTGATTTTTTTAACATAATGAGCTTTTCTACCAATGTAGATGGAGCAACTATATTGCTAGAATAAGCAGTTTCATATTAAAGAAGGGCAATAGCTCTCAGGAATCTCAAGATAGTAAAACAGTTCACACCAACTCTTGTGTTTTCAAATGTCACGCTCTGTCATGAATCTAAAAATGCAAAGCTGTGATTGCACTCCCGCCTCACCGCCCAAGACAGAATGGACAGAATCTAATAGAAAGGAAATGCATAGGAATTACTAGTTCAGAACAGCTTGATTTAAACTGCCTTGCTCTGCATATTAGTTTACTGCTAAGCATTACTGATCATCTTCAACTTGCACTGAACGCCTATAATGAAAGAGACACAATTTTTCCAAAAGTGTCCTCTAAAATTAAAAGAGTGCAAAAGGGTTACTGCGGGCCCCAATCCTGCGATGAGATTCTCATGGGAAACCCTTACACCCATGAGGAGCCACAGCGACTTCACTGGGGCTGTTTGCATTTGCCCATGAAGACCCAGTTGCAGAATCGGAGCTCTTCCACAATTAGCATTGCAAACTCCTACTGTGGGAATATAATATCCTCAGTCATTCTAAAACATATAGGGTGAAAACACAAGACATGCAAGTTGTAGGCCTAAATATTCCGACTTGTCTACACAGTGGGGTAATGCACACTATGGGGATGTGATTTCTAAAGCACACTGTGTTGCACATTAATTAGCTCTGTAGATCCTGCCTCTGCGCACTAGATATTCCATAGCGCACTTTAATGTAGGGCTGTGCACTGCCAGGGAACATTAAGTGCACTCCAGTGGAGTCTACATGGACCAATTCATATACAACACATTAGTACACTTTAGAAATTACACCCCCATATAGCGCATTACTGAACCATGTAGAAAAGACCTTCTTACAAAAGAGGATCTAAATTGGTTAGGATACATCATTTAAGATACAATGTAGCAAAAACTCTTCTGGTGTATTTAAATGTTTTTAGTCTCATTTTAGGGTTCTTAAAATTATTTAAACACAAAAACTCAGACTGTATGCTCTATCTGTGGGAGGTCTTCAGGGGGAACCTCCTCGCCATCCTAAACTGACACTACCAAGACCTCATGTGCCTCTGCTTTACCGACGACAGCAGTCACTTTCTCTCGGGGGGCAAGGACTGCCTGGTCCTGGTGTGGAACCTTTACAGGTAGTGTCACATTGCAGTGGGGGCTGGGGCTCCATCCACCGGTGCCGGGGAGCAATAGTCAATCAATCAACAGCGTGCCATCGCGGGTAAATAGTATCAATGATCAATGAGGGTCTGGCTGGAGAATCTTGCCTGCATGCTCGGGGTTCTACTGATCGCCATATTTGGGGTCGGGAAGGAATTTTCCTCCAGGGTAGATTGGCAGAGGCCCTGGAGGTTTTTCGCCTTCCTCCGCAGCATGGGGCGGGGGTCGCTAGCTGGAGGATTCTCTGCGACTTGAAGTCCTTAAATCACAGGATTTGGGGACTTCAACAGCTGAGTCAAGGGAAAGGGGGTGGGTCAGCTTTTGTGGCCTGCATCATGCGGGAGGTCAGACTAGATGATCATACTGGTCCCTTCTGACCTTAAAGTCTATGAGCATAAGATCAACAAAAACCCCAACCCTCATACAGCATTCATGAAAAACAAATATCCAGGGAGGATAGTCTTGCCTCTGATCTGAACCAGAATACTTAAGAACAATATCAGGAGTTACAAAATGAATAATGTCAAATAACAAATAATAAAGAGGAATGGAAAAGACTAGTTTCTTCCCTGACCACCAATACTGGCAGGGAGGGGGGGAGGATGTAATGGTAACATAATGTAAAGTTATAGATTTTTGAGGCCAGAACAACCCACTGTGTTCGTCTAGACTGACCTCCCACATAACACAGTACTTCCCTGAATTGAAGAAAGAATTAAGTCCAATAGCTGTGGCGGAACTAGAGCATATCTTTTAGAAAAACAACTGGTCTTGATTTAAAAATTCCCAATGATGGAGAATTCATCACAGCCCTCGGTAAGCTGTTCCAATGGTTAATTACCCTAACTAGTAAAAGTTTACACCTTATTTCTAGTCTGAATCTATCTATCTTAAACTTCCAACCACTGTATCTTGTTTTTCCATGCCACCTTCATTTACTGTTCAATCCCTGACAATGGGACTCCCTGTCAATTTACGTCAAGTCAAATATTTAAATGTGAGTTAAACGTAATGCCAGATATTACTTAAATCCACTGAACTGCCTTCTCAATATTGGTGGTTCTGCAATCACATTTTCCTATTTTTTAAAAATGTTTTTCTTCCCCTGTTGCTCTGGGTAAAAACCAACACAAACAAAATAGAAAAGTGATTAACTATACAGGATTATTTATTATTTGAATTACAGTAGGGTACAGAAGCCCCAAATGAAACGGGGGCTCCTTTTTGCTAGGTATGACACAAACAAACAGCAATACAGTCTTTGCCATAAACAGATTACAAATCAAAGAGACAAGACCCGAAGTGGTGGAAGGAGAAACAAAAGTGACTTGGGACACTGATTTGTCCAAGGTCAGTTGCAGAGAAAGGAATAGAATGTGGGTCTGGCAAGTCCCAACCTACTCCCCTCTCCACTAGACCACCCCTTCCTCCCACAATTAAGAGTGAAACTGAACTAGATGCAAAATACTCTCAAAAGCACTAAGCAAAACTGGAAAAAAAAATTCTCTCCAATTCATTTCAGTTTCACCAGAAAATAGGTGTTACTTGTAACTATAACAGATAAATAATTTCACAATAGCTGTTATTTAATTACACAAAGTGATATTTTTAAATTGACAGTGTCCTTACAACTATAAATATTCTTTGAAATATGCTCATGATATTTTAACAGCGAGTTTTTGCATGAAATTCAGTAGAGCATCTCACAGCACTTGTGATTGCTCAACATCCTAGAATTTATTAGCTCTACCTTTAGGAATCAAACTCTCCCACCGATAGGCCAAAAACCAACAATATATAATCCACATAAATCATCCTGATTTCAGTGGAAGAGCCAACCTGTAGGATAAATACCCAACTGAAGATGTTATATTATCAAATAAAAGTCATGCCAGGCTGCAAGAATCATAAGTGAAGAAAAAGCCATTTCATGGTTTAAACCCTGGAAATGCCATTAGCCTCCCTATTCTGGTTGCTTTCTAAAAAAGACACAACACGCCCTTAATCAAGCAATATTACCCAATGATACCACCGGGGAACATGAGTTAAAACACATCAGGACATTAACGGTGGAGCTGGTAATGCCACCTAGAGTTAAGATTGCCCAACACTTCCCATTAAAAGACCATATTTTTAGTTGCTTATGACTGAAACTTTAATCATTTGGACTGAAATTTTCTATCCTGGGTGTCTGCCTCACACTGAATTTTGTTGGAAAATTTCAGCCAAAACAGTTCAGTTATTTCTGAGAAAAAGGTTAGGGAAAAATACATTTTGCCCATGTTAAATTTTAGTGACTTTTTGTTTGAACAGTGCTCAAAGTATGTGGGGACTTGAAGACTTAAAATTGGGCAAGGGTTGCCTTTCTATTACGGATGTACCTTTTGCTGTCCCCAGGAAAATCAGTCCACATTTAGCCAAATTATAAGCATGGGGGGAGGGGAGAGAATCACAACTCACACACACACACACACACACACACACACACACACACACACACACACACAGTCTAGAGTTTAGCAGCTAAAATCTCCAATGTTTCTTTCCCCTCTGAGCCTGCTTGAGCCTCTCATAGCTCCTAGTGCTGACCAACTGCACATGTGCTATCCTCAGAGCAACTGTGCATGCTCCAGCCCAGGACTGCAGGGGCAAAGCTGGCCTTTCCCCATAATGGCTGCTCCTAGCTGCCTCAGACTCGGATAGGATCAAGCATAGGCATGGGAAGTAGGGGTGCAGGGGGTGCTCCAGCACCCCCAGGTTTTATGTGGGGTCCCAGCTGCCGGCCACGCATGTGGGTCCTGCATCACAGCCCCACACCTGGGGATCCCGGCTGCTGGCCCTGCATCCGGCTGCTACTCCCACACACGAGGCTCCACTACTGGCCACGCACCTGCCCCCAGCCTCGGCCCCCTTATCCCTGTCCCCTCCTCTCCTGGCCGGATTCCAAAACCTTCCTTGGTAACCTATTATAGTACATATCTACCTTTATAGTAGGAAAGTTTTTCCTAATATCTAACCTAAATCTCCCTATCTGCAGATTAAGCCCATTACTTATTGTCAATGGGCATGGAGAACAATTGATCACTGTCTTCTTTAACATACTGGAAGACTTACAGGTTGTCTTTCCACACCCCACAGTCTTTCAACCACTTGTGCACCCATCTTAAAGTAATTTCATCTAGACCACATTTCCCTAGTTTGTTTAGGAGAATGCAATGTGGGATTGTGTCAAAAGCCTTACTAAAGCCTAACTAACATCTGACAAGGAGTTGGGGTGTAGGGAGAGAACAGGGACTAGCTAGACAAGGAGACTGGGGACAAGGAATTGGGGAGAGAGGGGTAGGACTGGCTGGGTAAAGAGACTGGGATGAGAAGTGGAGACTGGTACTAGATAAGCAAGGAGACTGGTATTGGGACCAGGAGCCAGGGGCAAGACAGTCAGGAAAGGGATGGGAGGAGGGAATAGGAAAAGAAGGGATCAAGCACAGGGGGAAAAAGGAGAAAAAGGCCTGTGCCCCCTAGAGAACACTCCCCTCCAGAGCCTACAATGGAACCCAAGTTTCACTGTTCCTCTGCTGTCAGCAAATATCAGTGAAACCCATTTGCTAGGTGTGTCTCCCCCTCTCTAATGCTAGCTCACAGAGGATAATCATCTGCTACTGCTATCAGTTACTCCATTAGCTCAAGAGGCATAGGTCTGTGAGGGAGATCTAAGAAATCCAAGCACAGATTACCCTAGTGGAGGTCATTATGTCACATGATGGAATCTCCGATTTTCCTATTTGCCTTTTTAAAAGCCTAGGAAATTACATACAAAAAGAAGTAGGTTAAAAGAACATTAAGGTTGCAAAGTCAAGCACTCAAAAGTTAGGAAATTCCACAATTAAGGTTGCTTCTACAGCCTTAATTCAGTCCCTTGTGCAGATGCATTATGATACAGTCTTTAATTACAAAAAGAACAGGATGATCCCTCACAGGATCCATCCCTCAGATGATCCCTCACTCCCACAGACCTTGGGAGACAGACCAGTCCTCGCTTACAGACAACCCCCCAACCTTAAGCAAATACTTACCAGCAACCGCTCACCATACAACAAAAACACTAATCCAGGAACCTATCCTTGCAACAAAGCCCGATGCCAGCTCTGTCCACATATCTATTCAAGTGACACCATCATAGGACCTAACCACATCAGTCACACCATCAGGGGTTCGTTCACCTGCACATCTACCAACGTGATATATGCCATCATGTGCCAGCAATGCCCCTCTGCCATGTACATTGGCCAAACTGGACAGTCTCTACGCAAAAGAATAAATGGACACAAATCTGACATCAGAAATCATAACATTCAAAAACCAGTGGGAGAACACTTCAACCTCTCTAATCACTCAGTGACAGACTTGAAGATGTCAGTTTTGCAACAAAAAAACTTCAAAAACAGACTCCAAAGAGAGACTGCTGAACTCAAATTAATATGCAAATTAGACACAATTAACTTAGGTCTAAACAGAGATTGGGAATGGTTGGGTCATTACACTAATTGAATTTTTTTCCCCCATGTTAAGTTCTCCTCACACCTTCTATGGGTCATCTCGATTATGACTTCAAAGTTTTTTCTTCTGCTGCTGCTGATAGCTCACCTCAATTGATTGGCCTCTTACAATTGGTATGCGTACTTCCACCTTTTCATGTTCTCTGTATGTATAAATATCTTCTGTCTGTGTGTTCCACTCCATGCATCTGAAGAAGTGGCTGTAGCCCACGAAAGCTTATGCTGAAATAAATTTGTTAGTCTCTAAGGTGCCACAAGTACTCCTGTTCTTTTTGCGGATACAGACTAACACGCTGCTACTTTGAAGCCCATCTTTAATTACAGGATCACATGCTATTTTTTCCATAGGACCCTTGGCTTATTCAGTGCACATGTTGGACCTGCTTTGGAGATGGATCCAGATGGCATATTAAAGGAGGCCACTGTATGTATGATCTTTTCCTCATTTGTTGCAGAAGTTGGAAGGTGTGTAGTGAATGAGGCAGTAAGCAGGATCTCATGGTTAAGGCAGTTGAATGCCACACCTGGAGAACTGGATTCTATCCAGGCTTCTGCCACAGAGCTCATATATCTGATGATGGGCAAGTCTCATATGCAACTTTTCAGATGTGGTCACTAACTATGTGTTCCTCATTTTCTGGGTGCCTGACTTGAAACTCAGATATGATTTACAGAAGTGCTGAGCACTCTCAGCCTCAAATGCAGTCAATGGGACCTGAGCTCTGAAAATATAAAGTCATATATAATGCAAAGTACTCTGAAAAAATAAATCAGGTCCAAGTCATCTCAAATTGGGCTCCCAAAACTGGGGGGGTCCTTTTGGCCTTCATTTCTCTGCCTCAGCTCCCCAACAGGACACCACTTCACCTCACAGAATTGTTGTACAGGTAAATTAATATTTATGAAGAACTCAGATACTATAATGCTGAATGCCATAAAAAGCCCATGAGGAAATGTCTTCAGAGAATACGTTGAATAGCGTGTAGTAAATAAGGAATGGTCACACACTGAACAATAAGGATAAAACAAATCATTGAATAGCTGCTCATTAATTGAGACCTTGAGCACCGAATGAAGCAGGGGCATTAGGAGAAAAAATAGTTTGCCATCAACAAAATTAAAGTCTGCATCATAATGCATACACACAAGGGGTCCAATTAAGGCTACAGAGGCAACCTCAATTCTAGTATTTCCTAACTTTTGAGTGCTTGACTTTGGAACCTTAATAATGTTATTTTAATGTAGTTTTTCTGTGTGTAATTAAAGTAAATGATAAACAGCACAAACAGCCCTCAACCCTGTGCCAACCCAACCATCCATTGTTAACAGTACAGCATAGTTTTACAAGCAAGCAAACATAATTCAAAAGATATGCCTTGAAATGTTAATGTTCACAACCTAGGGCTGTAACAGACCACTTGAAAAAGGAAGTTCCACAGTCAGGGAACCTCTACTCAAATGCCCTATCTCCAGTCCTCAAGAGTGCAGACCTAACATCTGTCAGCAAAAAGCTCATCAGATAATCTATGGTATTGTGACAGGGACCATCTTTGTCTCTGAGCACAAAGGTCCCAAATCATATAATCGGGCTTTATAGATTAGTACCAACACCCTGAATTGCATCTGGGTGAAGATGGGAATCCAGTGCAGTTCAAGGAGCACGGTTGTGCTCATGCTCAACTATCCGAAGAATCAAGGAGGATACCGTGCTCTTCACTAACTGAAGCTTCCTCAAGGTCATCTGTAATCTGCTGTACTTGGAGCTACTCCTGCAGCCCAACCTGGAAGTGCCAGAGGCACGAGTTAATGTGGCACAGGTTTGCATCACAAAGACTGCACACTCTTAGCCAGACATATAGATTAAAAATAAAAGTCAACTGAATGTGTAGTTATTATCATCTGGGAATTAATGCTGCTAAGGTCTCAGAAGTATCCCTGGAATACAAACCTCTTTGGCAATGGGTGGACATAACTGATCAATAAAAAGCACTGTCAGAATCTCCATTAAATTAAATTGCATCTCCCTGCCAACAAGCATCACCTCAATCTTTCTTAACTATGTTGTCAGCTACAGGAGATGACGCTCAACCAAGTGCCTATCTTGACCTAGCAAGGAAACAGCATTTAAAAGGTGAGCAAGCTGATTGTCATTAGCATACTGATGTCACTGCAGCCTAAAATTCCTCTGTCTCCTTTAGAAGTCTCACATAGATGAGGAGAAGCAGCAACATCATATAAATGAGGCCCCTGAAGCTGGGTGAAGAGTTGCTGTACACCACCGTATGAGAGCTACACAGAAAGAAGGTACTGAATAGCCCCCTACTTTGCCCTGCCGGATACCACAGATGTGTCAGCAACCACTGGTGGGCAATATATTAAAAGGCTGCTGACATATTTAAGCGCCATTATGGACACATGCTTGTAGATCACAATGTTGCTATTACAGTTTTCATTCCACCAGAAAACAAAAACAATGGGCTCTAGGCAGTCAGAGGAATATAGATGAAGCTGGAAGTGCCCTGACATGATCTAGGTAACATTCCTCAAATGGGAAAATCTCAGGCAGGCTGTAATTGGCAAGGTCATTAACATCAAACAGCGGCTTCCAAAGCAATGACTTACCACAATTTGTTTGAGGGTGGTTGGCATCTTGCCCTCCCAGGAGGAGGCATTAAAAAGCCCTACCTACAACAGGACCAACCCCCTTTCTGCTGGCTTTTACCAATGATGTTGATGATTTCTCTGTTGCTTGACAATACTATCGGATTATAAAGTGTAGTGTGATCCTTGCATGTAAATACTTTGTAAAAAACTGTATTGTAAACAGTACTCAGATTCCAATTCCTCAGGAATTAGCAAGTACATCTGAATTTATAGGGTATTTCTCTTCAATGATATACAAAATATTAACTTGTTTAGCTCATCTTCTAGTTAAAAATACCAATCTAGAAGAGGAAAAAAAGTGCTTAGTAAATGGAGGTGCCCGTTTTAAAACCTTGGAGTTATTTGTGAAGAATAAGCGCTGGAAGTCTCCAGACATGAGACAAGTAGCTTAAATCTATCCAGAATTGGGATTCAAACCCCTCAAGGCTACACTATTTGAAGTTTTTATATGCCAGCGGATTGACTACATTTCCTTGTTTATGTCTCATGATGCTAGAGTTCAAAGTTTGGTGCGAAAAAATGTGTACAGAATCTTTCTGCCTAGAAAAAGTGAAATGCTATTGTTTACTAAATAAAAGTGCATGCTGTTAACATGAATCCATTTTTACACACATCCAAACTCTGTTCCTCAACTGAACAACACCCACTCTTGAAATCCTGTACCAGCCAGATTAGCAAATGTGCACATGCTTGTACTCTTGCAGAAACAATAGTCTCTTTCAGTCCATACAATCGTCTGAAGAAATAGGCTAAAACGTCATGGGAAAAGTTAGGAAATATCTGCAGAAAACAGTTCACAAGAAGAAGGGTGGAAATGTTCAATACAACCCAGAAGAAGAGAAACTAATAGCCTTGTTGCTAGCCCTTCTACTTCAAAAGAAAGAGGCTTCTTTTTGCTGAGTGTTCAAAATGAAAAAGAGGTTGATGTTGCATTACAAAATAAAATGCTCAAGAGATGGAATGACTCCCTTAAAATAGAATGCTTAGGGCACATTCATCTCTAAGAGCTGCATAGCAGACCTCAAGTCTGACATTTTGCTCTCCTTACATGTGCAGATCTCTGACTGACTCTATTACTCTTGCATGGCAAGAGAGCAAAATATTACAGTTGAGATCCATTGGCAACTCAGAAGATACACTGAGGCCTATTGTCTCTGAAACTTATACTTTAACCTGGAGTTTCTCAACGACTCTTCACCCACAACCCCAAAACCAACTATGGGTTTTTGCCATAACCCCTCCCTCACAATCCTTTGTGGCTGAAAATTTCTATTTTGCATATTTTGTATTTTCTTTAGATTTATAAAAAAAAAATCTAATAAAATGCTGCTGGACTCTCATGGGTGCTACCAAATGGGTTCCGGGGAAGGGTGTTGCAGGATGGGTGTGGATGCTAACATTATTCACTTCCCGCTCCATCCATTCCTGCCCACACACTACTACTATTGAGGGAAGATAGCATAAAGCCAGCTAAAGTTCTGTGAGTAACCTTAAGGTCCAAGCATCTGAGTCCACATCATCCTTAAGCAGTACCTTGCCATGCAACTGAGTGTACTGTGAGCAGGCAAGCAGCTGCAACAGGGCAGGCTGTCAGGAGCAGGAGAAAGGAGTGATCTTTCTGACCTCTAACCCTCAGGGTTCTAAATACCAAGCAGGATCATTTTTATTTGGTAGGGGGGTGGGAAAAGACATTTTGACTGACATTATGGTTGGGAGTCACTGCATTATACACTGGACCCTAGCTAAAACGCGCGTCTATATAGCATGAATTCGCATATAACGTGGTTGCGGTCATGGATCCCAAATTTAATTACTTTAATTGCAATTCATTTTAACATGGTCCCTGCATTAACGCGGTACCACACATGAATCCCAAATCCCGTGTTCTAGTGAGGGTCCGGTGTAATACAATAACACATATTCCAAACTCTAGGCTACAACATACCCACACTGTGATGGATCACTCGAAGTGCCCTGTTTTATTCGTTTGCACTGAAGCATCTGGCACTGGCCACTACCAGAAGACAGGATACTACACTACGTGGACCATGGTCTAACACAGCATGGCTGTTCTTATGTCATTAGATCAGTAACATTTTTCAGTTATATAATTCAAAAACAGCACCAAGCAATCACAAGGCTGGAAACAATACTGATTTTTTTTCACAGACCCCATGTTCCTATCTCTCAGTCTTCCCCACCCCCCAAAAAAGTTTATATCTCCTTTAGGAAACTGAAATAGGTTTCCTTATCAAAAGTGGCTTTTCCAGACATTCAGACCTATGTTCATACTGATTTTTTTCTTGTGTTTTTTTTTTTCTTTTAAGGGTAGCTCCTGTTAAGAAAATATAAAACCAAGGTAAGGGTAGCAATTGCGGCTCTAACTATAGTTTTAGCTTCTAATATAAACACCCCTGTGTTCTTAACTCTTATGTACACTTTTCTGGACCTACTCATTCTCTAGGATTTTAGTTCGTAATTCATCAAGAACCAGCTGTGTAGTATTTTTGTAATGTATCAGTCAATCAAAATATAATTTGGTATGTCACACTGCACATACCAAATGGAAATGCTAGAATTGATTATGCAATGTTACTAATAACTGGAGCTGTGAAGTGAGAAGCAAAGTCAAATGGGCGTTTAGGACTCACACCCGTACTAGATGCTTTAGAAAAGAAAAGCAAAGAAAAGAAACCTTGTAGTGGACAAATATGAAAATCTGCCCATCGTGGAAGCTTCCAGGGAGCTTCTAGTTCGTTATGTCCTGAAATGTAAGTGTTTATATCCCTTAGACTTTTTGTCCTCCATTATGCAACTGTGGATGCTTGTATCATCTACAGGAGCATCTAATCACATTTTTAATCCTATGGCATTCTTGTGGCAAGAAGTTCCACAGGTTAATTGTATTACTACAGTAAATGGGACACTGTCAAATTAAAACATTCATGTTTTAAAAGAAATTCCTTTACCTCTACTATAAAAACAGATTATATAAAAATTGGAGGAAGGGGCATTCATGCAATCTGACTACACTTATTGCCCAAGATGAGAAATGAAAGAGTAAACTATTTCACTTTTGTTTATAGTCAGTCTCAACTCAGTTTCATTTTCAGGTTTTAAGACTGCAGCCATGTTCAGATTGAAAACACTGATATAAATATATTACTATTGTTCGCAGAGCCCTAAATCAGGATTGACCCTAACGGTGCTGCTAGATGCTATACAAATACACACAGAGACATGGTCCCTGTCCTGAAGAGCTTACAGCTTTAGCTTGTAGCTACTCTACATTAGAATAATTTAAAAAAAAGAAAAGTTACCACCCAAACCACAAAACACCCAACATCCTGAGCTAGGGATGTTGTTGAAGAATAGGAACAAAGGACATGTCCTACATAACAGCCTGATCCAAAGCCTATCAACGACAATGGGAGTGTTACCATGGACATCCATGGGCTCTGGATTGGGCCCTAAGAACTGACACTATTCCAATGGATTTACATCAACATTCTTGGTACACTGGAGAGTCTGAATGGAAGAGTCCTAAAACTGGTCATGTCTTTGCTGGTAGCAGAAGCTTAAGAACTTCCTGAGGAAGTCTCATTTCATCATGATGTAATGATTAGCATTTGTAAGTAATAGGACCATGCAAGTATCTACATTGGCCAGACAGAAACTTCACATTCTTTAGGTTCTGCCAATTCTGCTGTACCAGATTCTATTGCTTGTCTTTTTCATTCCCACACTTGTTTGAATAGAATGTGTTATATGCAAATGAGGGAGAAAATCTCAGGCAAGGACTGAGGATAAATTCTCAAGTGTGCAGGCAAGTGAGAGTCAGGACGCGAGGGTTCTACAACCAGCCTAATCACATAACCTTGAGCAATTATTTCACTGAGCTTTGTCCTAACTACATGTCTGTAAAAGTATCACCCTGCACACAAGGACGTTTCAGAGGGTTAACTAATGCTTGTAAAGCACTTGGAGATATACAGATGGAAGGTGTGCAAAACATTTTAATAGCCCTTATTTTATATACACCCACTTGTCCAATATACTATTCTGTTCCTCCAGAAACAAATGTCAACCTTGCCCAAATCCTGCAGGGACTGAGGCTGAAGGGAAGGATCCCAGATCATAGAATCAGAGAATATCAGGGTTGGAAGGGACCTCAGGAGGTCATCTAGTCCAACCCCCTGCTCAAAGCAGGGCCAATTCCCAACTAAATCATCCCAGCCAGGGCTTTGTTAAGCCTGACCTTAAAAACCTCTAAGGAAGGAGATTCCACCCACCCCCTAGGTAACCCATTCCAGTGCTTCACCACCCTCCTAGTGAAAAAGTTTTTCCTAATATCCAACCTATACCTCCCTCACTGCAACTTGAGACCATTACTCCTTGTTCTGTCATCTGGTACCACTGAGAACAGTCTAGATCCATCCTCTTTGGAACCCCCTTCCAGGTAGTTGAAAGCAGCTATCAAATCCCCCCTCATTCTTCTCTTCTGCAGACTAAAGAATCCCAGTTCCTTCAGCCTCTCCTCAAAAGTCACGTGCTCCAGCCCCCTAATCATTTTTGTTGCCCTCTGCTGGACTCCTTCCAATTTTTCCACATCCTTCTTGCAGTGTGGGGCCCAAAACTGGACACAGTACTCCAGATGAGGCCTCACCAACGCCGAATAGAGGGGAATGATCACGTCCCTCGATCTGCTGGCAATGCCCCTACTTATACAGCCCAAAATGCCGTTAGTCTTCTTGGCAGCAAGGGCACACTGTCGACTCATATCCAGCTTCTCGTCCACTGTAATCCCTAGGTCCTTTTCTGCAGAACTGCTGCCTAGCCATTCGGTCCCTAGTCTGTAGCAGTGCATGGGATTCTTCCGTCCTAAGTGCAGGACTCTTCACTTGTCCTTGTTGAACCTCATCAGATTTCTTTTGGCCCAATCCTCTAATTCGTCTAGGTCCCTCTGTATGCTATCCCTACCCTCCAGGGTATCTACCACTCCTTCCAGTTTAGTGTCGTCTGCAAACTTGCTGAGGGTGCAGTCCACGCCATCCTCCAGATCATTAATGAAGATATTGAACAAAACCAGCCCCAGGACCGACTGTTGGAGCACTCCGTTTGATACCACCTGCCAACTAGATATGGAGCCACTGATCACTACCCGTTGAGTTCTTGTTGCAGCAGACATTTACAGTGATCTGTTGCAGACCACCTAAACTAGGTCAACATGACCTGTACAGGAAACAGTCATTCCTACATTGTCTTTCTTGTTAGGATTACAGAGATAACCTCCGTCCATTAAATTTTTAATTTTCTTCCTTATCAGTCCTGAAATGATGTAAGGGGATGATTTTTCTTTCTGCTGACTTGGCTACTGCCTTGTTGAGTGAAGGCACATACGAAACTCCTTTAGTCAGGTGCTGAAAATGTTCCTGATTAATCTTGAGGTTAACAGAAATTGAAGCATAAAGTCCAAGTAAGTCACTATTTTAAACTGTAGGAAAACCCCTTTAAAAGAGAGAGAATGAATTCCTAATTGCCAGTGGCTGTCTGAAGGATGCATAACTAACATGATAGCAAACAGCAGTTCCTGATGGACAGATTTTTATTTTCTGTGGGAAGAACACAAGCCACTCATATTTGCTGACTAGGCCTTTCTAGTGAAGAAGACTTCAATATTTTCAGCAGAATCCACATGCCGAAACCCCATTTTCTAGTCAGTCATGCAAAAAAGCCAAGCTGCCAGAGAGGAACAGAAAATATCAGATCTTCTGGAAATATGATAACTCATCTAATTCCTTACTTGCTAGAAAGCCTCTGTTACACAAAGAAATAGTTCTATTAAAATGTGAAGTTATGTTTAACATTAATCTGGGGAATTTTACAACAGAACATACCAGTTTAAAAAGGATTCTACAGTTTTAATGAATTCCTAGACTCCTTAGACAGAAATTAAAGGAAAATCAGTGTTGGCTAGACATATTTCAATATTTGTTACCATAGAAACAAGACAGTAGATTTAGGTTTTTGGAGCTATCCATTTCTATACAATATTAAACTTCTTACAGTCTCTGCATATGTATATTACAGCAAGAACACTGTCAATCCAGATAAAGCCTAAAATAGCTTGTGTTTAACAAAACAGGATTTGAATTTTTTTAAGTCTTTTGAAGAAAAATCTATTTTAAAAGATCACTTTTTAAAATTTAGTACTTACAAAATACCAAAGTGACACTTTTGGTTGAAGAGAGGGGATAAGGGAGATTTATGATTAAGATACCTACAACCTCTCCACGATGAAGAAATGTAACAAATATAAAACAACTGTAAATTGCTTAAAGATGCAATAGTAATGATAAAAATGTTACCAACAGTTCTGCTCACTTGCTAATTAAAAGTGTATCTAATTTTTATTTTTCTTTCGAAAGAAGACTTATTTTCAGGATGTTTTTTGTAAGCCATAGCAATGTAATAGACTAAGTGTTGAATTTAAGCAGGGTGAGGTAATGTCTTGAATCCTCACTTGCTTTTCTTTAATATTTCATGCAGGCATTTGAGAAGCAGATGTGTTATACTTTCAGCCTTCAAACAAGAGAAGCAACAAAAGCTTTTGTAAATTTGCAGTGGTAATCAACATGCAAAAGCTCAGCAATTCAAACTAAGAGAGGAAATATATTTACTGCACTGCCATCCTTAATAACCAAGATGAAAAGTAAGGCTTGTTCAGATTACTGGGAAAGTGATGTGGATTAGCGGCTCAATGTGCCATCAAGCAAGAGAGAGTCTTGGGCCCGGTTTACAAGTAAATGTTAGGTCGACAAAGGTCAGTCAGTGGTGCAAAAAAAAAAAAAAAAAAAAAAACCTCCCTTCACCAACGTAGCTATGCCAACCTAACCCCTAGCATTCATGCAGATATGTCAATGGAAGAATGCTTCCATCGACCTACCTACCATCGTCCAGGGACGTGGTGTTCCTACACTGACAGAACCTCCCCCCCCCCCCCATATCAGCATAGGTTGCATCTACACTACAGGGTTATGCTGGCATAGCTTCTGTACTGTAGACATACCCTTAGATTTGATTTGCGGTAGGGACTTTGATCCAGCTGTGAAGATTGGGACAAGCCAATGCTATACAACCTGAATTTCACCGTTCCTAGGGCTGGATGTCTGTAACAGCATTGATCCTGATCTCTCAGCCACAACTGGTTTAGTGTTGCAGCTCTTACTTGTATGTGGGGTACAAAAAATTATTATCTACTGGAAGCTCGAAATCATGAGGCTTCCACATGAGGGACAAATGGAAATCTTGAATGTAAAAGCTTTAAGGTCCAATGCTGAAGCAACCAAGAGGTATGTTTCCCCTCAAGATCCCAATGTGTTGAGAACTAAAAAAGTTGGCCACAAAGGCAAAGCAAAAAACTGAAACACCCTCTTCTTCCAAGAACTAAACAATTCATTTTTATATACCAAGTGCAGGTATAGGTTAGGAAATGATAGTTCTACCACTTTTCTAACCTCCTATGACATAGACTCTCAAAAAGCAAATAAATCTTGTATCTTGTGGTACTAAATGTTTGCAAACTCAACTACTATCTTAATAAAACTACTTAAATCCCTTAAAAACAAAAACTTATTCCTAAAAGGGTTCCAAGACAACATTACAACAAATTAAAAAAAAATTATATTTTAAAGAGGAAAATGGTAAGCAGTCTAAATTTTAATTTAAAACAGAATAAGATTTTATATGCCATTTCCTGTGTAATACATTGATTTGAAAAAAAAAACTTGCATTTTTGTTTTCTTTGGTGTGGTTAAACAGTGGAATCTTTTTAGAATGTGTATCGGTGACATGTATTTCTGACTGTTTATGCTCTCTGCAACTTTCTGTTTTACATAACTCTAAATACAAGAACAGCAACAGAAAGTGAGTTTTTCCACTGTAAAGAAATAGAAAGATCTAGAAGTATCATGCCCTGTAAAGCTTTTGAAGATAAGGGTAGAAACAAATTCCAATGCAGAACAGGAAGGCACAATTTTATTTCACTGACTATTCAAGGAAATACAATTAGTTGTCTTATTATATAAACGGAGGGATGCATAACTAACATGATAGCAAACGGCAGCTCCTGATGGACAGGAGCTATGTGTATTTTGTGTGACTATATAATGGTGTTGTGTGCTCTAAAGATTTTATCAACATAAGTTTGAGATGGGCACCATTACTCATAAGAAGCAAAAATGTTTGAAGTTGCTATGGTATTTGGATAAGTCCCAGAATAACGGCTATGCGAGCAGACAATGCGTTCATATGCATATAATGTATTGCACTGGTATTTAATACACACATAAGCCAAAAAAGCATTAAAAAAACTTGACAAATCACATATGTACTTAACTAGGATAACAATTAATGGTTGGGGCGGGGGAGGGCAGGCTCCATGACTAGGCACTAGCAGTTTCCCACTGATACCTAATACAACTGATAAAGCTGCCAAGTATTGCCAGGGTGATATTTAATCACTCATCCAGTGAATACAGGACTAGGAAGGTGGCGAGTTGAGATTACCGATTGGATAAGTACACGGCACCATATAGCTTTGTAAAACATCTTATTTTTATTCTCTCTTACCTGTCCTCCCCCATGCACTTTTTTTGTCTCAACATACCTGCTAAGACTTGTCTTATGTGCTCTTTGGGCCAAGGACCGTCATGCACTATGTTTGTACAGTGTCTAGCACAATGGGGCCCTAACTCTGTCTCAAGGTGCTACCACAATCTGCATCCTGAACATTATTTATTAATATCATTATGCATTTATAAAGCTCCAAAAAAAGCCTAATCTATTTTAAACATAGCATTGCCTTTCTCTGCACTATACTGCAGACTTTATAAGCACATACAAAAAAATCTAATTGTTTTGTAATATATATTATATATTATATTTATTACATTATAATATTCTTACAAATTGAAAGAAAAAGTCCACTGCCACTCAATGAAATTGTTAAATCTTGTGCCAAAAAATCTCTTGTGCTGTGTCAAAGAATTAGAAATGCATATGCAGAACAGCTTTTAAACCACTTAATAAAAGTCTGTTTCTTTAAAGCATACAGTAATAATTAATGATACAGAGAATGTAGATAAGGAGATTGTGTTCCTCCTGTTTCATAACAGGAGGGAAAAATCAATGACTCTGAAAGGTGGCAAATTAAAAAAAAACGTATAAAAGGAGATGCTTTTTCATGCCATGTGTAATTATCCTGTAGCAATGAATTCCACACTCTATCCTTGAGGCTGAAAACTTAGCAACATTTAAAGGGGACAGGACATTTATATGAACAAAACTATCCAGGGTTATAATAGTTAAATGATAAATATTTTGAAAGAAGATTTAAAATGTCATGCTTCAGTCTTAAAACCAACTTCTATCTTCATGATTAGGCAGATGTGGAATATTCTGCCCACAGTCAGGGGTCCTCTGAAGCATCTGTTGGAACACAATCTCCTCATCTACATTCCTTGTACCATTAATTATTTCTGTATGCTTTAAAGAAACAGATTTTTAGTAAGTGGTTTTAAAAAAAAACCTGTTCTGTGTATGCATTTCTAATTCTTTGACACAGCCCAGGATATTGGAGAGTACCACAATTCCTATGTACACCTTTGCTATTGTTACTGGAAGATTATTATATGAAAGAGCTGATGAACAGGCATGAGTCAAGGGAGGAGAAATAAAGAAAATCTATTAATTGGTAAGAAAGTTAATGAATTGTGGGAAGAAAATTAATTAATGGTGGGAAACTAACAAAGAGAGGATAAATGATTATTGAACAAAGGAGTGGGGTTATTTGGCATGTTTAAGAAATAGTTGTACAATGCATGTGACAGAGTATGTAAGAAGGGATAAGAGTACATACACTAAGACCTTGACCCGAAGAGTTTATCATCTCAATAGATTGTTCAGTTAGAAATTGTTAGTTGAAATCAATTGACTTGACACAATGAGCAGGCTGTAATGTTTGTTTAAATTACACCGTGAAAAAAATTCCAGTCCTCAGTTTCTCTGTGATGGTGCCATATTTTAGACGGTACAAATTGAGAAGGTATAAATTTATTGGCCTGGTAGCGCTTATATACCTCAAAATCCATTCATTCCCAGGCTTTAGCTGAATTTCTAAAGATAGTACGATCAAGTGTCCATTTATTCACGTGGGCTTTTTAAGAGGAATAACATGGGGAGGCAGGTGCAAGACTTCTACATTCAGTTACCTTTATTCTTTTGCAAGAGCTAAATCTCAGCAGCGATCTGTCCTTTTGGTCCAATTATTCTTTGATTCTTTGCCCTACACTCATTAACACAGGCAAACTGCCTTCCAATGACAACATCTTACCAACAGCTTTTTTAACGCAACATCTCATGTTACAAGCCAGCATCTTCTAAAACATTGTAATCAGTGCTCCCTTCAGTGCCTTCAATCCATTTGCTTTGGCAAGGAACGATAAAGCAGTAATAAAAAAATTACAATCCAGTATTCTAGAAGCACTTCACATTTTTGCATATCCACATTAACAGCGGCTTTATTTTTCTTATTCAAAGTCATATCTAATCATTTATAAAAATACTTTTTTCAGTTTTAGAAAAAAAAATTAACTGACTACATCCTCTTCGTGTTATGCTCTTGACTGAGCTTTGTCTGCCTTACTGAGAAACCAGCACCTGGATCAATTCATGGGCATCCAATGAAGCTGTTAATTTCCCTTCAGAACATTAACTTACAAAAAAGGCATTGGCAAATCTCAGCATGTGAACAGGCTCAGAATCAGCTTAACAAAAGTTTTAATGGCAAAATCATACTGTACAAAAATATTCCCCAGCTAACCTTTTTATGCGATATTAATACATAGTAAAAAGGGATTATTTTTGTTATAGTACTTAAGAGATTCCATCTTATTGCTAGGCACTGTACAAATATGTACCAAAGAGACACTCCCTGCACCACAGAGGTTACAATTTAAGAAAAATAAATCATTGAAAGTAAAATATCAGGATGCTGAGGAGAAACACTTTTCTAAATATCCATTAGTTTCACTATCACATAAAACTTATTTTAAGAAAATATTTTGCTACCTTTGCCAGGTTTTAAGTCCTCTCACACATCACTGATTTACGGGCTCATCCCAATTACAGCTGAATGATTCCTTCTTCCAGCACAATCCTGCTCCACAAAAGCAGCATAGCAGAATCTGGATTCAAACAGAAAATGCCTGGATACAGGCTAAGTAAATTCACAGTGGTAACTGCTATTCTGACACCACTTTTGCATAAAAAAGAAAAAGCTCTGGATGATTCAATGGAGGAACTCCTCACCTTTTGTTTCAGTCCATCACCTAGTGTGTCAACGAATGTAGTAGAGCAGTGACACTCAACCTTTCCAGACTACTGTAGGCCTTGCAGGAGTCTGATTTTGTCTTGTGTACCCCTCAAGTTTCACCTCACTTAAAAACTACTTGCTTACAAAATCAGACATATAAAATACAAAAAAGTGTCACAGCACTTACTGAGAAATTGCTTACTTTCTCATTTTTACCATATCGCTATAAACTAAATAGACTGAAATATAAATATTGTACTTACATTTCAGTGTATACTATATAGAGCAGTATGAACAAAGCCAGTGTCTGTATGAAATTTTAGTTTGTACTGACTTCGCTAGTGCTTTTTATGTAGCTGTTGTAAAACTAGGCAAATATCTAGATGAGTTCATGTACAACCTGGAAGACCTCTGCAAACCTCTGGTTGAGAGCCACTATGGCAGAGCAATAGTTTCTGATACGATACTGATAGACAGGAGAAAAATGCAACCTCAGAAAAAAACTGCCACTGTATCATTAATGCACGCTGTTGTGGTGTCCAAGTTCTCCAAGTAGACTGCAGTCAAATAAAATCCACCAATTTCCATATCCTTTTCCTGTGCTTGTCTCCATAGTGTCTGTGACGTTGTGCAGTCTATATGGTTTTATAAAAACTTGATAATAAGTCAATATAATGTAACTGAGATAGTTTTAGAGAAAATACGGTAATAAGTGAATGTAAGTAACTGGGATATGCCTCATGCAAAAGGTCTCTTGTAAGGTATCATTACAAAGCTTATAATCTACTGAATGTGATCATCTGATTTGTATAAATGTACCACTCTTGTATCTAAAACTAGAAATATAAAATGTAACTCTGAGGACCTATTGTAATTGTGTAAAGTGTGGACCATTAATGATGGTTTGGAATCTTGATGACTCCCATTGTCTGCAGATGGCTGTATTTACCTGTGAGTCTTCCTGTATATGTGTGTGCTGGCAAGTGAGTAATGAAGTCTTGCAGTGACATGTGATCATGTCACCTGAACTGGAATCCATCTTTAACCTGGTGCTTTTCCAGTGAGGGGGGGTGGAAACCCAGAGAGACAAAGAGTTCCCGCCTTATGCAAAAGATATATAAAGGGGGGAAGAGAAGAGAGAGGGGGAGAAGCCATCATGAAGAATCCCCTAGCTACCACCTGAGCTGCAACAAGAGCTGTACCAGGGGAAAGAATTGTGCCCAGGCCTGGAAGGTGTCCAGTCTGAGAAAAACTTACTGAAACATCTCTGAGGGTGAGATTATCTGTATTTAGTTTGATTAGGCATAGATTTGCGCATTTTATTTTATTTTGCTTGGTGACTTACTTTGTTCTGTCTGTTACTACCTTGAACCACTTAAATCCTACTGTCTGTATTTAATAAAATCGCTTTTTATTTAGTAATTTACTCAGAGTATGTATTAATACCTGGGGGAGCAAACAACTGTGCATATCTCTCTATCAGTGTTATAGAGGGCGAACAATTTATGAGTTTGCCCTGCATAAACTTTAAACTTTATGCAGGGCAAAACGGATTTATCTGGGTTTAGACCCCACTGGGAGTTGGGCATCTGAGTGCTAAAGACAAGCGCGCTACTGCGAGCTGTTTTCAGGTAAACTTGCAGCTTTGGGACAGGAGATTCAGACCCTGGATCTGTGTGTGGAGCCAAACAGGAGTGTCTGGCTCAGCAAGACAGGGTGCTGGAGTCCTGAGCTGGCAGGGAAAACAGGAGCAGGGGCAGTCTTTGCACATCGGGTGGCAGCTCCCAAGGGGGTTTCTGTGATCCAACCCGTCACAGTGTCCAAGTGCCATACAAATTCTGTAGGTTTTGCACAGGGACTTCCCTCCGTCACCATCCTGCAGAACGATGTTATTTGGAACACCGGCACCCTGGGCATTCCATTGAAGATGGTCTACACAAGCTCCTCCTGTACCATTTAAGCTCCACGTAAACCCCATGTTGAGAGACTAAGTGGTGCAACCACACTTGTGTGGGCTCTTCGCATGAGGGTGCATTTTACCTATTAGCCTTACAAAGCAACACCTTTCACTTAATATACTTGGGTATTATTATTATTATTTACAAATGCTCAGGTTGAGTGAGATCAATGGTGCAAACAACCTATTCACTACAATGGAACTTTGTATTAAAATAATGGGACTCCTTACAAAGCTGCTAAAAATAAGCAAAAATCATACCCAAAGCTCTGATCATACAAAAAGCACCTAAAACTACAGAAGTCTTACTTACAAAGTACCTTTGCACTGTGTAATTTTGCATGCTATCGTGTAGTGTATTTTCATTGTGTGTGCGTTACTATATACTGTACTCATTACAATAACTTGTTCAAGCTTCTACATTTCGTTCAATGGAAGTTTTTTAATTTTAAGAATAAAAGTATATGAACAGATCTTTGTATAATAAGCTTTACCTATAGAGCAAAAAGTTTTAAAATTAAACTAATTAAAAACTGGCATAATGGATTTTAGAAAAGGGCATGGAATGGAAATCAAGTTGAAAGTGGCAAAATTATGAAACTATGGAAAACTGGAATCCACAATTAGCAGATAATACCAAGATTTATTCAATGTTGAAGATTCTATGCAGCACTCATGCACAGAAATACAGGTTAAGAAAACTAAATACTCTCATAATCCACAAGATTATGTCAGATTTTGCATATCCATAGTCTTTCAAAATTATTTTGCCACCTCATAACAAAAGAGGCAGCTACATCATTTTTTTAAAAATTGCTTGTAAAATGTTCATTTTGGGAGCACAAGAGGAGGAAAAGATCAGACATGCATTACCTAGGATGTCAGAAGAGTAGCAAATCAGGTCTGAACCTTAAATTCAGCTTAGATTGGAAGTGACCAAAAGTTGTGACTATCTGATGGATATTTGATTATTTGTATGAAGTAGGTTTGGAGTTCTGTCTCCTTCCCAGTGAGGAAATGTCCATCATAAACCACTATTACTACTTGCCTTATGGCAGTCTCAGAAGAAAAACCAAGAAGAACGGAGCAATCAATACATGAGAATTGTAAGAGATGAAGGCGGTTGCCCAAGAAAAAAAGAAAAGAAAAAGAAAGGAAGAGTGGAGGGGGCTCCATGGGGAAAGGCAGGAAAGGGAGAGGCCAGAAGAAAGGCTCTAAGGGTACATTGACACTCAGGGCCAGCTCCAGCTTTTCTGCCGCCCTAAGCGGCAAAAAAAAAAAAAAAAAAAGACAAGTGGCGGCACTTCAGGGGCAGCTAAATCGCGCCACTTCTATGGCGGAAGTTCGGCGGCAGGTCCTCCCTCTCTTCCTCTTCCGTGGCAATTCGGCGGCAGCTCAAAGAGGAAAAGAGGTACCCGCCGCCAAAGACCTGGACCCCATTTGAATTGGCCGCTCCAAGCACCTGCTTCCTATGCTGGTGCCTGAAGCCAGCCCTGTCTACGCTGCAATAAAACACCTGCAGCACGGAGTTTTAGAGCCCGGGCCAGACAACACAGGCTTGTGGGGCTCAGGGGGCAGGGCTAAAAACTGCAGTGTAGAAGTTCAGGCTCAGCTAGAGCCCAGGCTCTGCCATCCCAAGAGAGGGGTGGGTCTTAGAGCCTAAGTTCCAGCCCAAGCCTGAATGGCAACTCTACCATTTTTAGCCCTGCAGCCCAAGCCCTGCAAGCCACTGACCTGGGCTAGCTGTGGGTTTTTTATTGCAGTGTACCCTAAGAGACAGCAAAAGCTACACAGAGGGATCTAATGTTCACATTGTGGAACCTGGCCCTCAGAGGGAAGGAAATAATTATGAGAGAGGGCATTTCATCACTTAGGGACAAGTTCTAATATCTTTACACTTAGCAATAACTGCACATCAGATAAGCTAATGGCATCTTCTGGTGTAAAGTTCTTTTCATACTTGAGTAAAGATATCAAATCTAGCCCTAAATAAATGTATCCTGTATTTTGGAACTGAACTGTTGTCAAGTGCACAACCCAACAGTCTGACCAGTCCTCCCCAATAATCAGGGGAAACTCTTGACTTTTTTGCTCCCTTGACTTTGAGGAGCCTTACCATAATATAAAGTTTGCTAATCACACTCTAGAATAGCGGTTCTCAAAGCCAGTCTGCTGCTTATTCAGGGAAAGCCCCTGGCGGGCCGGGCTTGTTTGTTTACCTGCCACGTCTGCAGGTTCGGCCGATTGTGGTTCCCACTGGCCATGGTTCACCGCTCCAGGCCAATGGGGGGCTGTGGGAAGCGGCGCGGGCTGAGGGATGTGCTAGCCGCCGCTTCCCACCACCCCCATTAGCCTGGAGCAGCGAACCGCAGCCAGTGGGAACTGCAATCGGCCGAACCTGCGGATGCGGCAGGTAAACAAACCGGCCCGGCCCGCCAGGGGCTTTCCCTGAACAAGCGGCGGACTGGCTTTGAGAACCACTGGTCTAGAAGACACTAAGCAGCCCTACTTTATTGAAGAAAATACCAACATTTTTGTGTTTCCCAACTGCCTACAGTCACAAGGTAACAAAGGAATCATCCACCCTTGTCAAAGACTACAGAGATGCCAGAAGATCATTTTCTTTTGCATATTCATATTAAAGTTTCAGGAGAAAGAAAAAATATTTACACACAGAGCGTATTACATATAACTGAACTACTGGCAGGGGCTTTGAAGTGCCTCAACACTTACAGCGTGGGTCTGGTAGAATCAGACTCAGCTGAGAATGGCTAATGAGTTTGAGATATTTTTGTTCTTATGTTTGATGTTCATTCACAGTTTGAAACTGAAAATGTTGGAACGTGCTCGTTATTCCTGCATGATAAAGTATGTTTCTATCACAGGCCTAACTAGTTGTCTGAAGTGTAGTGAAGATTGCATACAACATGGAAAGCTTTGTTACTGACCCACAAAATGGTGAATTAGTAAAAGAGTTTCATACAATAATTATTATAAAATTGGTGATTTAAGTTGGTTTGAGGAAATTACGCGTGTTCTCCCTGACCTTATGGAATTGTCTTTTAATGTTACCACTTCCTGTCTTCCTCTGGAGAGGTATCATTTAAAAAAAAAAAAAAAAAAAGTTATGAACATCGTATGCACCTCGGTTTACCTGCCTGCTATTATCTAGCCTGATTGCATAGAGTTAAATCAAAGGCATCTGGTTGGGGAGGGGAGGCAGGAAAATAGGAAACGAAACAATGACAAATACGGGGTGCTGCCACAGAATACCAAGGAGGAAACTATGAATTGGGAAATGCCCACCTGCCTGGCTCCAACCAGGTTAGCAGGATTTTTTTTTCCCCCAGGCCCAAGCCTAGGATCAAAGGGACCATAAACTATTAAGAACCCTGGCCTAGAGAAGAAGGTTGAGGGTGAACTGGCAGCAGCAGCAGCAGCTGGAGAGGAGTCTGTGAGAGAGACTGAGAATGCTGCAGGAGCTGCCCGTCTCTCCAAAGAGATGCAGGTAACTTGGCTGTGTGGTACTTATCAAAGCTTGCAAGGAAAAATTAAGGTTTAAGAAAGATGAAATATATAGTTTTGCCATGTGAAAAATGGAGATAATGACACTGATCTCCTTTGCAAAGTGCTTTGGGTGCTACAGACAAAAAGCAATACATACCAACAAGTTATTAATTATTATTAATATACAAGCCTTTATTGTTTGGAATTCTTGTCTCTGAATGTTATATACCTTTGGATGAATAAATGCACTTTGTTTTGCAGAAGCTATTTTTGAATCACTTTAATCAGCTGGTGGGCCTAGGCCACACAGTCAGACCTGTTGTGTTATCATCTTTGGTAAGCTGAGGGACTGTAACACAGAGATCCAGTCCAAGACTGGTTGAACTGCAGGGTTTCACCAAGAAAGGGATGAAGGGAGTGAAACCTGTCCCAGAGGTGCACTTAAGAGGGATGCAAAGGATCTAAACCACATCTTGCCCTATCATCGTGACACCTATGTATAATGAATCAAATTCATTTCTACTAAGTGTTTAAGAAATTAACCAAAGCTGATTACAATCAACAAGCCTGTACTATTTATTGAAATGCCCTGGATAGTTTAGCTCTGTTTCTATGGTATTATTACTGTTCCATTTGTCTTTAAGAGTAAACTGCAAGCATTTTATTAAAAGGAGAAATGGTCTAGCCTGACTTCAGCTTTTGCTTCTCGTTATCCTCTGCTGAAATGTTATTTCCCCTCACTGCTTACAACAAGTTTCTTACTAGGTAATGTAGGCCTACTTCCAAAAGCACTACAATGACTACTTTCCCTGTCCCCTTTCATAGTGGTAGAAGCACTTCACTCATCATAAACCCATCTGATTTATCACTTTTCATCTCTAAAGCTATTTGCAAACAGTGATTAATCCAAAGTAGTATTCTCCATTTTATAAATGGGGAAATTGAGAAAGGGGAGAAAAAAGGACTTTCCAAAGGCCACAGAAGGAATACATGTCAGAGATGGGACTAGAATTCAGGACTTCCTGGCTCTCAGTATTGTCAGACTTCTGTCTCTCCATCAATACTTCATTACACCAGGATTCTAGCTTGTTTATATTTGTATCAGTAGGTCCTGATCAAGTATAGCATTAGTAATCCTTTCACACTGATACCTCGGTGATACAGATATATAATACATTAATAAACCAAATAAACCCATACACAGCAATAATTTAGTACTGGTGTATGGGACACAAGAACTTACTGCAGACAGTTTCCCACACATTAGTCCCTGCATCTTATTAGTATTTCCCTCTCTGAGCTCATTGGAGTGGGTGAAGAGAAGAGAATTCTCCCAAGTTCATTTTGGTGAATTATAGGACATGAGGGTAGGGGAAGAGAATTCCTGCAGCCAGGTTGACACTATGGGTGCTGCAGTTTCAAAATCAACAGAAGGAGGGTTTTCATCGATGTAGTTAATCCACCTACCCAAGTAGCTAGATCAACTGAAGAACTGTGCCATCAATCTACCCACTTATACATTGGGGGATAGGTTGGTTGAAGTACAGTGCTCAAAGGTGCAATTTTTTTCACAACCCAGAGAAACGTAGCTAGGTCAATCTAAATTTTAAGGGTAGATCAGGTCTAAGTGTTCCTTTTGTTATTGTTGTCTTGTTTGGGTCAGGAAAGATGATGTTGTATGATAGATTAAATGAATGTATAAACGGGGGACAGGAGTATGGCAGAAGATGCTGCATTTTAGGTTCTTAAAGTATATATAGAGAGAGAAAAAACACCTCAGGCCTCAAGTGAGATTGTGGCTCCATTGCGCTGGGTGCTTTACAAACACATAGTAAGAGATGGTTCTTATCCTGAAAAATTTACAATCTAAGGCCATGTCTACATTAGCACTTGTGTCAGCAAAACTTTTGTCACTCAAGGGTATGAAAAAAAAAACACTCCTGAGAGAAATAAGTTTTGCTGGCATAAACACTCGTGTGCACAGCACTCTATCAGTGGGAGACACTCTCCTGCCGACATAGCTACCGCTGCTCGTTGAGCTCGTTTTATTATGTCGACACAAGAGCATAACGCAGCCATATAAGCGCTCTTACAGCGGCACAGCTATACCTATACAGCTGTGCCGCTGTAAGCTTGTAAGTGTAGACTTGGCCTAAACAGACAAGGATGGGAGGAGAAACAGAGAGGTTAAGTGACTTGCCCAAGATCACTGCAGTTCAACATCAGGAGCCAGGAAAGTCCATTTCCACTAAACCAGGGGTTCTCAAACTTCATTGCACCATGACCCCCGTCTGATAACAAAAATTACGACACGACCCCAGGAGGGGGGACCGAAGCCTGAGCCTGCCCAGGCTCTGCTGCCCCCCCTCGGGGAGGGGAATCAAAGCTAAAACATGAGCCCTACTGGCCTGGGCAGAGGGACCAAAGCGAAAGCCCCAGGCAGGAGACCTGTAACTTGAGCCCCACCACCCAGGGCAGAGGCCCTCGGGGTTTAGCCTGGGGTGGTGGGGCTCAGACTTTGGCCCTGGGCCTCAGCAAATCTAAACCATCCCTGGCAACCCCATTAAAATGGGGTCGCGACCCACAGTTTGATAACTGCTGCGCTAGATGATGCTACCTCTCTGGTTTCCTTGGGAAATACATGACCAAAGTAGAACGCATCAGATTCTTCCTGTGTTTTATTTTGATATGGCGATGCCTGATCTACTGCAATTTAGGCTGATAATCTCCATAATTCCAGATCCAGGAAGAATCACTGAGATTGGGTTGCTGAATCTATAGCCCCAATTTTGGTATAGATCATCCAGGTATTCAAACCTCTTCCAGTCTAATACTGTACAAAGAGGTGGGAGAGACGTAGTGATGACATTTTCATTTGTTTGGAAAGCATGAGGCAGCCAATCACAAGAAGTCCACTCACTAAAGTCTTTGCTTTGCACAAGGTCTCCAATTTGTTGCTGGCATTACTTCTGAGCTCCTCATGGATTATTGCCCGTTGAACTTTTAACATACATGATGATGTAAATTCATATGGTCCAGCAGATGTATTCCTAGAATTAATGGGCTAACTGAATTTAATCCAGAAGAGTTTCCACAGAACACAGTAGTTTGTTTGACTGTCTCTCTCCATCCTGTTTGAATGCTTACAATACTCAGGTCATACCTGTTAGCTGATTCAATAGTCATCTCATGCTTTTCAATGAAGGAGGTTTATGCACTTGTGTCTACATGTCCTCAGAGATTAATATATGCTAAAAGGAACTAAATGTAGTTAAAAATTATGACACTTTATCCAGATGGGATATGAGAGTTGTTTAAAAAAAAAAATCTATCTTTAAACCGTTTAATAATGTTAGGTCTTAAAATGACTATAATACAAATGCAATCTGCTAGCAATAATAATAATAATAATAATAATACCTAAGGTGGGTGGTAATCTTAGTTCTACCATACTTAAGCTTTTCCTCAGAACACAACTATCATAAATTGGTTAAAAACCATTGTCAGATGCAGTCACCACCCACACGCATTATACTGGGGCCCAAGAACAAATGATACATATGTGAGTGTATGTGCACACATGTGCACTCACAATGTATCTCAGTATGCTCAGTATTATCCCTGTTAAGTACTCAGCATTAAAAATAAAAACCTAAATACCTTATGCAGGTGCTCTCACACACACACACACACACACACTACATAATCCTCTCCAACACACATACAGAATTGGATCCCTGTACATTCAACATACCATAATGTTCTTTAGGCAGATAACAAAAGATTACCTAACATGACAATGCAGGCCGATGGATGTTTATAAATATATTGTGTAAGGAGGTAACATGGTATGAAACTCTGTTTTTTCCCATGTATGAGAGTGCAGACATATCAAAAAAGAGAAAATAGTTAAAGTATAGTTAATATGCAGATACAGGATAATAAGCCATAAATTACTAAACAACACAGCAATGATTTCTAATGATGGCAACTTCTCCAGGCACACCCAGCCACACTACAGAAGCAGGAAATAAAGTAGCACTCAATCACCTTGACTAAAAAGTAACGATGCTCAAAGGAAACAAAATACAGGTGCAAAGGCTCCTGGGGAGATGATAAAGAAAAACTTTTTTTTACTGCTGAAATACCAATGAATAGTCCAGTTACTCAGATTGACAAACTAATCTGATTTCCAGCCTACAGCTCCAAGTACGATCTGCAAAACAAAACCCTACATATATTTCTCTTATGAAAAAGTGAAATATAGCTTGATATTAAAATTGAGAGAATAATCACAAAGCAAAAGTTGAACACCCTTTTTAAATTTTGAAAGTTAATATTTCCTGCAATATCAGCTTTCACATAGCAAAGTTATAATGAAAGTGTATCCTAGTTTACAGAGAAAACTTTAGAGAAGAGCTCAGTGTAAGCTTGAAAGTTTGTCTCTCACACCAACAGAAGTTGGTCCAATAAAAGATATTACCTCACCCATCTGTCTCCCTAATATCCTGGGACCAACACAGTTACAACACTGCATACAGATAAAAGCTTGACAGATTTTGTCTAGTGTATACTTTTAAAGTGATTAGAATCAGCTTCTCTTAACAAAATTGCTATAGTAAGCACACAAAAAAATTTATTAAAAAGGTTTCTTTCTCTCATCTGACTGCAGAGAATTTATGGCACATGCAACACTTCCATTAGAGCTAATGAAAGTGGCACACGTTAATACCTCCAGAAGTTTTAAATATACCCAACATACACCTTCCCTTGTCATTAACTGCTTTCCGGAACTAAAATTCACTCCAGCTGGTGATATTACCTCCCATATTGCTCAGCGGCCCACCAATTCCAACTGCGTGAAAGTGTATCTGCATAGTAGGCATCAGTGGTAATGCAACATGTCAAATCCTCTCATATCTTCTTTACTTTCCATAAAGTAACTTTAATATATGCAAAAATATCTGATGTTTTGGGTACACACCCCATATACCCCCACACTTTTCGTTGTGTTTGTTGATGCTGAAACAGTTAGATAAACTGAATCTTCCAGAGTACAACGCAAAATGGCTGTCAACAGCCAAATTCATGTAATCCCAACTCCTCTACCTCCAATTAGTTACAATGAGCTATCCAATATAGAACAGATGGAAAACTGATGTTAGCTGGGACAAACAGACTGGAAAAAGGAAAATTCTTTATAAGATCATATGAAAAAACCACACCATGTTTCTCCAATGCTAACTCACCATGAATATGGGTCTTTTATATGAAATGTTTTTTAAAATGCCAAAAGTTTTTCAATGTATTATGAACCAATTTGTGTCTTATTGTGCTCTTCACTGTACATTTGTTTTTAATAACAAACCAATCCAATAAAGAATTTCCCTGCAGTCTCTGAAAATGGCATGCAATGGGAAAGAAATCAGAATTTATTTTGACAGTTAAGGTCTATTGATAGAATTACTGAGTGTCATGTTTCCTAAGCATAACTTCACATAGTAAATATTGTGTTATATATCTTCTATAAATTCATATTTTAGATAACAATTATGCCTGCTTTGTCTTAAATATCAAGTGTCAACCCCCTATGGCTATCTGTGGCTATGAACAGTAACTTAATGCAATTATTCTGAAAGTAACGATAAGTGGGCAGTCATGTGAATTTGTAACTTAATGGTTTAAGCATGAAATTAAACAAACAGGAGAAATTAATTAAAATGATTCAACATTAGACCATACTTGCTACAAAATATGAGTAAGTATTATAAACATTACATAATCTCATTTAAAGAGTCTGTGTAATGCATAGGTTTTACAAATATTTACTGACATTAATCTTGTTAAGTTATTTGAAGTGTTTTATTCAGTAACAGGATTGATTGGCTGGAAATACAGAGGCTCATACAAAATAGCTGAAAGCTCTTTTTGTGAGCATGATGGATTTTTTTTTAAGTAACTTGTTTAGAGTAGTAGAACGCAAGACAACAAAACATTACAAAAGGTTTTCCAATTGATAAATATGAAATATATCAGCCTATCTTGTCACTGCAGTTTTTACAGGGTCAAAGAGCCAAATGAGAAGTAATACCTTCATTTCTCTCTTTTTCATCCTGCTCAAAATCACTTTCCATTTGTCCACAAACAGATCTTGCCTCTAAAGCAGTGAAAACATTGTCGGTTCCATGGGAATGAGGAAATACCTATGCTCAGACTGGTGGAGATACATTTACAATCCCCAGGCAGAACCTCAGCTAGTGTGAAGGGTTACAACTACTATGGAACTAGGACAACTTACACAAACTAGAAATCTGCCTCGACACATCTGATATCTTTTGGCCACCCTCATCAAGTACTAACATTCATCCTTGCTATTTGTTTGCTTCCCCTTCCCCATAATAAGCATTAAGTCTAAACTCCTATAGAAGACAGGCCATAGAACGCCCTCAAAATAATTCCTAGAACATAATTTTTAGAAACATTAAAAAGATACACCTCTACCTCAATAGAACGCGACCCGATATAACACGAATTCGGATATAACTCGGTAAAGCAGTGCTCCGGGGGGGCGCGGCTGTGCACTCCGGTGGATCAAAGCAAGTTCGATATAACACAGTTTCACCTATAACGCGGTAAGATTTTTTTGGCTCCTGAGGACAGTGTTATATCGAGGTAGAGGTGTAGCTAGGGATGGAGAATCCACCATGACCCTTGGTAAATTGTTCCAATGGTTAATTATCCTCACTGTGAAAGGTTTATGCCTTATTTCCAATCTGAATTTGTCTAGATTCAACTTCCAGCCATTGAATTGGGTTGTACCTTTTTTCTGTTAGACTGAAGAGCATATTATTAAATATTTGTTCCCTATGCAGGTACTTACAGATGGTAATCAAGTCACCCCTTACCCTTCTCTTTATCAAGCTAATTAGATTGAGCTCCTTCAGTCTATTGCTAGAACGCATGGTTTCGAATCCTGTAATCATTCTTGTGAGTCTTCTTTGAACCCTCTCCAATTTATCAACATCCTTCTTAATTTTAGGCATCACAACCAGACATAGTATTTCAGCAGCACCAGTGTCAAATTCAGAGGCAAACTAACCTCTCTACTCTTACTCGAAATTCCCCCGTTTATGCAGCCCAGGATCACATTATCTTTTGGCCACAATGCAACACTGGGAGCTCATGTTCAACTGATCATCCACGACGACCCCAAAATCTTTTTCATAATTGCGGCTTCCCAGAGTAGAGTCCCCCATTGTGTAAGTATGGCCCAAATTCATTGTTCCTAGATGTATACATTTTCATTTAGTCATATTAAAACACATATTGTTTGCTTGCGCCCAAGTTTATCAGTGACCTGTCCTCTTCATTATTTGCCACTCCCCCAATTTGGGGGTTATCTGAAAACTTTATCCGTGAGGATTTTGTGTTTTCATTGACAAAAAAATGTTATGGTGTAGTACCAAGAACGAATCCCCGTGGAACCTCACTGGAAACACACTCGCTTGATGATGATTCCCAGTCTACAATTACATTTTGAGACCTGTTTGCAATGTTGTGGCAACTGTGTTAGTCTCAGGATATTAGAGAGACAAGGTAGGTGAGGTAATATCTTTCAATGGACCAACTTCTGTTGAAGAAAGAGACAAGCTTCGAGCTTACACAGAGCTTTTTTAACCCATTTAATGTATGGCACACTACTTTTATATTGTCCTAGTTTTTTTTAATCAAAATGCCATGTGGTATCAAGTCAAATGCCTTACAGAAGTCAGGTATATTATGTCAACTCTATTACCTTATTAACCAAACTGGTAATCTCATGAAAGATTACAAGTTTCTGTGACCATGGGTTTTATAATAAATAAATCAGATCATTATCCCATATTGTGTGATATTGCCTAGAGCAGACATGGGCAGACTACGGCCTACCAGCTGTTTTAAGCCAGCCCTCGAGCTCCCTCTGGGGAGCAGAGTCGAGGGCCGCTCCACAGGGCTTCCAGAAGTAGTGGCATAACCCCACTCCAGCAGGGGACCAGAGTCGGGGGCCGCTCCACACAGCTCCCGGAAGCCACATGATGGCCCACCTCCGGCTCCTATGCACTCCAATGGCCCTGCTCAAATGGCCCCCTTTGGCATTCCAATGGGAGCTGCAGGGGCAGCACCTGCAGACGGGGCGGCGCCTGCAGACGGGTGCACAGAGCTGCCTGGCCGCACCTCCACGTAGGAGCCGGAGAAAGGACATGCCGCTGCTTCTGGAACCCTCTTGAGAAAAGCACCACCGGGATCCTGCACCCCTGAGCCTCTCCCCATGCCCCAACCCCCTGCCTTAGCCCTGATCCCTCTCAATCCCAGCCCTCTCAATCCCAGCCTGGAGCACCCTCCTACATCCCAAACTCCTCATCCCCAGGCTCACCCCAGAGCTCTGCCCCCCAGCCGGAGCCCACACCCCCCACCCCACACCCTACTCCCTCACCCTAGCCTGGAGCCCCTCCCCCCCCAACTCCTTATTTCTGGCCCCATCCCAGAGCCCGCACCCCCAGCCAGAGCCCTCACCCCCACCTGCACCCCAACCCCAATTTTGTGAGCATTCATGGCCCACCATACAACTTCTATTCCCAGATGTGGCCCTTGGGCCAAAAGGTTTGCCTATCCCTGGCCTAGGACCATGTAGATTACTTCTCTTATTTTATTTATTTCAATTTTTTTAGAAGCTGTTTCCTATACATAGTATTTAGAAAACTCCCAATTATTTCCATCAAATAAACATTACTATTAGCTATGGCTAAGGTATAGTGGTGCTTTATACTGTACACAAGAAACTGACATAATGGATCACACCTGTGGTGAAGCTAGTCCTTACCTCCAACGGTAGCCAGCACCAGATGCTTCAGAGGAAGATATAAGAAGCTTTGCATTATGCAGATGAAAGATTACATGCTCCCCCACATTAAGTGTCCTCCTAATCCTTCACAGTTCAAAACTGGCTTACACACTAATGCATGAGGTTGCCAAGTTCTCTGCTCTGCAGACTGTCTTCCCACAGAATAATGACTCAAGTTCAAGGTCTCGGTACTTATCGTCAAGGCGCTCGCTCAGTGGCCTGGGCCCAGGATATCTAGAAGATTGCCTGAAGCTCCAGGATGAAGACTGGTTAACTACTGTGACTCAGGGAGCCTTTTGTGCACAGGTTTTTACTAGGCCGGATATATGCACAATAGTTCATGAAAGGATGGCATGGGAGGTCTCTAAAGAAAGCCAGGAGCCCACTGGTCATCATAATCATTGTGAAATATATGTTTGGAAAATATCTAAGGAATTATGTATTTAAACAAAAATTTATATTCTTAAAGTCTGAGAGTTAAGGCAGTTCACCAGGAGGTGACATAGGCATGTTCCTTTCACATAGGAGGTGAGGTAACAGACGCTTATCTCTCTGTCCAGCCAGGACAGTATTGCATGTCTTACAATGGATGCCTAATCGCATACTGAGTCAAAGAGTGACAAGACTGGGAAATCTACAAGAGAGAAAATCCACAGGGAAAAAAAAACATCAGCAGGGTGTGTCTTGTTTGTGTCTAGGATCAAAGGATTAGTCTGGTATATTAGGGCATACAAAAAAAAAAAAACACACAGGATCCTTCATCGAGGAGGCAAGCTGGCAAGTGATTTGTCTCCTGAAAAGAGTGTCACAGCTACCCTGGATGTAAACTGCAGGTGAGCAACACTTTATTAGACATTAAAGTATTTTGTTAATTAAGTTTAGGCTCTAGAATGCATGTTATAAATTTATTTTATATGTAACCATTGCTATTACTTGGAATCTCTATGCTTTGTTAAATAAACCTATTCTTTGTTTTGCTGTAAACCTATCTAAGTGCTGTGTGTTAATTGGAACGGTGATCTGAGATGGAACTGGTGGCGGGGGGGGGGGGGAAGGGACGGATAGTCAACTGGTTGTTTGGAAGCAGTGGATGTGAGAGTACTGAGACTGTCCAGCACAGCAGGGGTTGGACACTCCAAGGGGATGGTCAGAGGGCTGGAGCATGCCTATCACTAACCACTGCAGGCCTAAAGAGAGAGTTTGTGTTGCCCATGGCCAATGGAGCTGGGAGCCAACGCCCGGCCGGCACAGACAAGGTACCACCTGCCTTTAGCATGAGGAAGCCAAGGTACCTCAGCCCTGAGTACCTCCCGAGAAGGAGTCAGAACTACTCCTCCCTTCAAGCACAATGGAACTTGCCATCTGCCTTCTCTGATTGAAACAAACAGCAGCATATATTTTTTAAAACCAAAACAAAACCATATACTACACATACAGAGAACCTGTCTGCCCCAGGGAAGAGGAGAAGAGAGAGAATGAATTTCACGTGACAGATGTTCATCACACTGCTTAATGCACTGTTGGAAGGTGCTCAGATACTACAGTGATGGGGCAGTGTAAGAACCTATACAGAACAGAATAGCTGCCCAGATGCCTTTCCTGCATTGATACAATTAATTTAGAACCCTTCATCCACTTATTTAAGTATCTAACTAAATATCACTAATATCTAGATATACTGTACACAAATTATACTAAGGCAAAAATATATTTAGTCAATAGAGGGAACTCTACCTACATAAAAACAGAGTATTGTAGATTTAGTGTACTAAGGTCTCAATAACCAAAAGGGAAGAGTAGGCAATGATAAAGAGAATACTTTCCTCATGCCTCTTCTGGAATGCAAACTTGGAAGCAGGGCCTCCTGTGGTTAGAATGATTAAATGGCTTTGCTTTTTCTCCGCCGTTTTGACTGTTTTCTAAGTCATGAGAAAGGCAATGAGGGAGGAAAGGATGGAAGGGATGCAGTCTATTGCCAGATGACAGCAAAAGCATCCCTCTACTCATGCTCCAGTTCCTGGATATCTGCTACAGTATCTGAGATTTACCTATTTTCAGTGCAAATTGTTCCTGCTTTACAGATTATCTAGTTTACATTCCACTCACATGCTTTGGTGTCTTGCTCAGCCAGTCTATATGTGTGTTGAAATGCAGGGGAAGAAAAGGGTGTTACAGGATTTAAATTTTACACAACCCATTACAAAGCAGCTTGGATTTCTTTAACAGAGTCTGGCATTAGGCTATCCCGCCTTTCCAATTCAAGTAAGCTACCACAGCATAATCTGAACTGATAGAAATGTGTTTTTTCAGTGCTCTTTAAATTGACAAGAGATCCAGGTGAGCTTGTCCTCCGTTCTACTACAGAGTTTCTTTGCCCAGCGGAAAGTCCAGGGGAAATTATTATTTGCAGCTGGTGGGGACTCCCCCCATATACTCATGTCTTGCAGCTATGGTGGATGAAATTCAAGGGAGGTAGATATGTTGACTCACCATATCTATTGCACCACCAGCTGAGAAGGGTTTTTTGTTTTTTGTTTTGTTTTTTTACTTATAGGAAGAAATACTCACAGTATCAAGATGGTCCCCTGCCTGTTTCAGATCTAGGACAGGTCTTATGCCCTATATTTAACTCCTACCCACGCATAAAATTGTAGAGACTACTGAATAATTCAAGTGGACTCCCCAAGAAGATTGATCCCAACTGACTGGGCTGATCCTGTACCATTTTTGAAGGCAAAGAGGATAATTTCAGAATTGGAGCATGCATTTATGCTCTGCCTTAAATGTTTCCAGTAAAATTTGGGGATATTTGTTGTGAACTTGGGTCTTTTCTCCCCGAGAAAAAAAAAGGAAATTTTAACACTGCCACTATGTCTGTTGAAAATTGGGTTAGTTCGGATTTATGACAGGGGGGAGGCTGGGAATTGAAACTGTGTGCGCCCAGAGAAGGCAAATACCTGTGTGTGTCTCTGAGATTTGAAGCTAGCAGTGGAAGGCAGAGCTTATTGTCCTCAAATCTTTTTAACACTGGAGTCTGTCCACAGTCAACATTCTTAAGTTGGAAGAGTTATCCACAATTCAAGGATGGATTCTTAAGTTCCAGTGGACCACTAATGAGAAACCCAATATGTTAAAAGCAAGCAAAATAGAGCACCGGGTCAGTAAGACTACTAAATACCAAGAAGCATCTGGAGAAATTATGACAGACCAGTTAGGACTGTTTATTAGCATGTTTTTGCCAGCTTAAATTTCTGCTACCATGCTATTACTTCTCAGAACATACAGGTGACACAGAGAGATGCTTATTGATCAAAAGTCCTTCTCACTGCTCCCTCCAGCTTCCTGACTAGGGGACCCCACAGAAAAACTGGAGTCAACACTTGAATCTATTTTGGGTGAATTAAACCAGAGGACATGGAAGTCCTGATTTAGCTACATTCGAGTTTCTAGCCAACAAGACTTTTGTATCTCACAGAATTCAGTGTTGCCACCAACTTCAGAATGGAAAGCTGGCCTCCTTGGTATCGGAGAATGATGCTGCACGGTCTGAGACATGTGTATTACCAAATAATTCTACTTCTTCAGGACATTTTCTTTAAGGGGACTGGGTTGTTTGGGTTCCTCTCCACACAGCAGCTTCTTTTTCTAATTCCACACAAGTATCAGTGTCCTCTTCTCCAAAGGGCATTTCCGGGGCTTTCATGACATGGTGTGGGTGAGTGTCTTTTACACAGAGGAAACAAAGTGTCCCTTAGAGAGAACTGAAAAGAAACACACATACAAAGTTTGAATCTGAGAGAGACCTAGCAAAGGACTCCATTATTGGGGAGCAAAGAGATGCAGAGAGAAAGGGAAGCAACCTAAATTTTGTTAGGCTACATAATGACCCTTAGAGCTAGTAACAGACATTATCTGTCATTATGCTAGCAACATAAGAGATATTTACTGAAGCCTCTACTAGGTTGGGGTGTGAAAATATGGTGCAGGCACCCAATTTGACCCTGGAGTCAGTCAGTTATGGGAGAAAATGGAAATAGGGAGCAGGACATAGATGGTACTCAAGAATAAATCGTTGGTTGGAGCCTTGGAGAGTGCTGCCCTATACAAGGCCCTGGCTTCTAGGTGCTATTACAACACAAATTAATAAGCGTTGCACTTCTCCCTAATTATCTGTTTCTTCTGGTAGTACAAGAATGAGGTAACGTTACCCCCGCCCCCCATGGGGTAACCAGCACAGCAGGATAAGAAAAAACAGCATCTCAGCTTACAGGATGACTCCAGCTCCTTCTGACTGCCAGCAAGGCAAACAACAAGTGGAAGCCTACTGGGAGACAAAGGAGAAAAAACATGGGCACTAGCATGATTGGCCTGATTGACATGTGGGATAAAACCTGTACTGGTGACAGCCAAGTCACAGAAAGCCCCATTTCATAGGCTCCAACCTCAGGAATGGCGATATGCTCTTCTGCTAATTTCTAAATATGAATATATTTTGTTTGCGGTGTTTTGTACTAATACAGCGAGGGAAGAAGACTGCTATAGTTTTATTGTAGTCAACAGTCCAGTCACCAATACACAAACATTTATTTAGCAGTTACAAATCAAGCTAAACACAGACAATTTAAACATTCCAGGTTTACAATTCCTTTAAACTAGTAAGATCTAGAGCGAGTGCTATGACTGCCAGTGTTCTAGAATACTTCTTTTGAACATTATATATAGTTTGTCACCTATCAACAACATCTCCCTCACCTACATCTTTATCTTGATCCATATAAAACCTCTATTCATTACACAATGTTCCATCAAGAAGAGTAAGTCATTCATTCTTTGGGGAAAGAGGGAGAAATTAAGAGCTGTTTCCAATTCAATTTAAGTTTTGTTCTCCTTCCACTGAAGTGTGGTCAAGTTTTTCTGCCCTAGTTTGTATTTATATCGAAATCACTGTAGAATATATTTATGTGTTATTTGTGTTACCTATTCGGTCTTTGAAATAAAAAGAGGTTTTTTTCCGTGTGTCTGTGAGGAGAACGTAAAGTCTATACCTTTAGATAAATATGTGCATGAACTGAACAGGGGTGTGCGTGCGTGTGAGAGAGAGAGAGATACTTTGTGTATGTATGTGTAAGTATCTCTCTCACACACACACACACACACACACACACTCTTCAAAGTTCTCCCGCTTCTCTTATCACACGTCCCTTTCTGGCCTTTTAGTTGTTTAAGTGGCAGAGTTTCTTTCCCATGTAATTTGACTCACAATATCAGTGTTTTACAATAGGACTGCTATGCATGCCCAACTGATTTTGAGAAGCAGAGAGAGAAGTACTTTGGATTCATTTAAGGGGCCCTCCATACAGTGCACTCATTTTCTTTTGATTTCATGCTGAGACAAACATGCCCCACCCAGCCTTTTTACTGTATGTTCTAGTTCAAAGAAATGGCTTCCCGTAAGCAAATAAGCTCCATTTCTCTTTGGATACAGTATTTTTGAAGTGATGCAGTAAGGAAAGGATTTTATTAGTACAGATGCATTTTTTTTTTAATATCACCATCTACTGTAGTACCCAAATGAACAGGGGGCATGTAATTATACATCCACTTTTGGTATATAACAGAGGTACCTACCAGCTTTTTTAGTCTATTTTTTGCATTTCTCGTGTAATTTCTGAATCATGGGTTCAGCAACTTTGTGGCTTTGCATCATCTATACCAGAGGTTCTCAACCCGAGGCCCAATCAGTATACAGCTGTGGCTTATCTGACATCATCAGGGCCATACAAGTAGAGTGTGTGTGTGTGTGTGTGTGTGTGTGTGTGTGTGTGTGTGTGTGTGTGTGTGTGTGGGTATGCTTATAGAGAGCTGCATAAGCAACCCACAGTGGTAAACAGGTTGAGCGCCACTGATCTATACAAACTTTTTATATATAAATACTGCAGTACAAAAGTTTCAGCCTGGCAGCTGAGCACACTTACAGGGCTTTTCAATTGAAAGCCCCTTTCACACACCCCTCTTCCCAAGCACTGTCTGAACAACGGTATACAACTAGAAAGAGTGAAGAATGAACAGTCTTGCCATGAGACGTGAACTCTTAGGCTAGCGTGCTAAGAAATGAGCAGCAGCATCCTCAAAATTAAGCTAACTAAAATGTTGTTCCACTTTGCTAATTGTTCAGGTCTCTGTCTACATTTGTGTGGGAGCCTTTGAGTTTGGTTTTCTTTTACTTTTTAATTTTTCCATTTTATTTTACCTTCCATTTTTTCAAAGCATACATCAACCATGGCTAATTCATAACTGTGACACCACGCAAAATTAATATTTTCAAACCATAATTTGAAGTTTCAACTTTTCCCATACTATCAAATAGATTGATGTCTTTCTTTCAGTCAGAATCAACAATAAGATAGGAGACATAATAATTATTATTAGACAGCCAGTATATCTTACAGCTCAGCTGTAATTAATTTAATAATTAAATTCAATAACTCAATGCCTATCTTCAGTTGTGTGCACAAATCCCCCTGAAGTGGAACACTTGTAACTTCTATCAACCACTGACTGACAACAGGCATTCCAGGCACATTCAAGTGGAACATACCTGTTTTGCTGCTAAAAACGGTAGTAGGTACATTCTCTCATTCGACTAAATTTCAATGGCATGTTAACAGACCATATCAATGAGGAGAGTTAATGATAAAGAGAGATGCACATTCTTACTGAAGGAAGAAGGGCACTATAATATTCTTATCTCCTTACACGTCCTCTTTTTTCTCAGTGAGAGTATGCAATGCCTATTGATATTAACTCTTTCACTACTAGACTGCCACCACACTTACTGTATTATCACGCTCAATTAACATCCCATCAGAAATAATGGAATATGAACATACACTTAGTATATTCAACAGCACTGCACGTACATTCTATCTAGAGTATTAAACAGCAGGCAAGTGTAATGGAGTTACAGACCCTGCAGAATACAAGGGGAAGATATACTGGAACTTTAAAATAAATCTGTATTTGCAAATACTAACATTAAGCTCCTTGTGGGCAGTTTGGGGCCAGGGGGAAAGACACCTAATCTGAATGATACTCCTGTAATATTCCCAATATCGAAAGTTAGCTTTAATTTTAAGGATCATTTTGCATTAAAAAAAATGTTTTCAACGCCCCCAAAATAGGTGCAGTTTTTGTATGATAGAGAGTATCTTTTTTGACCTTTGATTGGGGTGACATGGTTGGGGTGTTTTTTTAAGCTTCTGGGTCTCTAAAAAGTTGTGGAAACTTTTAAAGACAGAAAAGGCCATGGCAAAAAAAAGGAAGAAATGCAACCCTAGATAATTTTAAAGATTTCATATACCTAAAATGGGCAAATTTAAACCGCAGTCTTAGTCATAAACCTACAAGAAGCAAATCAGTAACAGTGAAAGAAAAACTACCGCAAGCAAAACCTGATGCAGTGCGAATATAGTTTGAACCAGTGGGTTACAGTACATCACAATGTACGCCAAAGGAAGTGGGTGTAATACCTCTCTCATTGCTTCTCCTCCCTCCCCCAACCTCATTTGACCACCTGTAACAGTCTCAGAGGAAGCAGACAATCTCCCACATACTTTCCAGCTACACTGCAACAGCCACAAAGTACACATGCAGCTATCAGCACATGTGTAAAAATATATACGTGGAGCATCAGTGTCAGAAATCTTTGTGATGATTAACCTACTCTACAAAAAAAACTACCAGAAAAAACACAAGGGGCAACTGATCCCCCTCAAACCCACACAAGACTGGAAAATTATGGTAAGCAGGACATAACCTCTGTTTACTACTGGGAGCTGCGGTTGAGATTAGCACTCAGCAGAAAACGTTAGCCCTTCTGACCAGCATTTTCCACTAATGATTGAATTGGGTTGGAGTGGGGAGAAAAGGGGTGAGTAGGAGGGGGGACAGAAGTATCTTCATTTCCTTTTGGCCTTTAGGTACCATTAACCAATGTGGTTCAGACAGTTTTTTCTTTGATAAACTAGAATTATGGCACAAATCTTGCCACCGGTTCTGAAGCAAGACTTTCCGGGTAGATCAATAAGGTGTACTGCATTAAAAAACAAAACAAAAAACCCACTAATAGCACGACAGGGCCTTGTGAACCTGATCAGCAAAACCCATCTAAAGGGGCTTTCTTTGCGGAAACTACAGGGCAGCTGGGTTTCAGCTGGTTTTAATACCCCTGCAAAAGAAGATGTGTACCCTTTAAGAAGTCTTTTATCCCATATATACAAGTGTAAGGGGTTTTTAGATGAGCCCTAAATAAAAAAGGGGATTCCCGTTACCTGGAGCTTAGGTAGGAAAAGCCCAAGAATCCTCATGCCCACAAGATGTCAACCTACTTTTAATTTTATTTTTAAAAAAAGAAGTGTCTTCTGGAAACTGTTTGACAAAATTTGCATATACTGCAACAGTGATTTTCCCCCTGTGAGTTGCCTTAAACTTGCTAATATTTGGGGGGGGGGGGGAGAGTTAAAAATAAAAGCTAATAGTTAAAAGTCATGTGTAAACTCTGTGTTTCACTTGAACAATTATTTAAAATAGTGGTTTCTTTAACTGAATAAATCTGCACCTGCAAAATGAATCACTGCTCTATAAATATAGAAGAGAGAATCCTTTCCAGGTTATATGTTTACACATTCTCAACGACGTTTTATATTTCAATTTTGTGGAAGGATACTACTATTGTTGTAAAGAAATTTCGTAAATCTCCAAAAAGTTTCTTTTAAAGCAAACTGAAGACAAGAAAAAAAAAAACTTTCACAAAAGAAAAAGCATTAAATATGACTTTAGCATTACATTATTAACACAATGGTCCATGCTGCATTCCAGATTAATCCACAATACTTGGATTTTTTGATCAATTTTTCTTTGACCACAGAATCCCCCAAATCCCTGAACATCCCACAATAAAACTCTTATAAAAAATGGGGTGCTAAAATGAAGTGTAAGTCACCTACCTATAGAAGTATAGATTACTCATAGATTATCACACCAGAAAGGACCATTGTGATCATCTAGTCCAGAGGTAGGCAACCTGTGGCACGCAAGCTGATTTTCAGTGGCACTCACACTGCCCAGGTCCTGGCCAGCGTTCCAGGGGGCTCTGCATTTTAATATAATTTTAAATGAAGCTTCTTAAACATTTTAAAAACCTTATTTACTTTACATACAACAATAGTTTAGTTATATATTATAGACTTATAGAATGAGACCTTCTAAAAAAGTTTAAATGTATTATTGGCACGCAAAACCTTAAATTAGAGTGAATAAATGAAGACTCAGCACACCACTTCTGAAAGGTTGCCGACCGCTGATCTAGTCTGACCTTCTGACATGGAAATGTAATGTATGTGTCTGAAATTCTAAGATTGGCAACTATGCCATATTATTGAATTGAAAAAAAAATCTCACAAAATACAAAGGGTCTATTTCTGATAGTAAAAGATTAGCTTGGAAGATCTGTCTTCCAATGATAAAGAACTGAAGACGAACAGCTAGAAGTAATCAAGAAATTCCTTGCAACATATCTACTTAGATTTATAACAATATACAAAAAAGCACCAATCCTCATCTCTAGGTGCCTATTAAAATTTTAAAATATTATCAAATTAAAAGTAGCAGCTACTCCACGCTCACACACAAACGTAGTATCGAGACAAGTTCAACACTGTTGCAGACACCAGCCCCTTATTGAGCTCCTTCCTCCCCCAGGCCCTGGAAAATATGCAGGTCTTGTAGCATGCCCTGAAAGTTTAAATTTGGGTTGTACTGGGCCACAGAGATGTGGGTGGGTGACGAGAGGACGGAGGTAGTAGGTTCAAAAGTTGATTGATGGCCCCTCTCAGAGAACACCTGGCCTGCAGCATCCTCTCTTTAATACTGAGAAGCCACCCACATAACTATCTACACTGATCACAGCTGTGCAGTATTGCACGAGGAGACAAGCCACATGTCTTAACTGGGCAGATTCCAGGCCATTTATTAAAATGTAAATTCTACTTGTTGAAAGTGAAGGGGTGTTTTGGTAACACTACAGTAAGATGCAGGGATTTCTCAGGTGTTTCATTATGATCTCTGGCTCACTTCAATTTTGTATCACATCAGGAGCGGTTACTGAAATAAATGAGAATTTATGAAAAAAGTCCAGGGTGAAATGAGGTCCTAAGGAATTAATTTTGTTTTGATTGAGGCAGGACGGGGCAGTAAAAGCAGTAGTACTGGTTAATTCTTTGCTCCTTTCAAACTGTGCCAAGTTAGAACACAGCTTGTCGGCTCAAGAGCAGATCTAACAACAACAAATCTATAAATCACACTTTTTTTTAAAAAAAGTAAAGCGCTTGATACAGTTTTCAGCCCTGAAAATACAACTGAAAACCCCCCACTCCAAATCCAACCACAAGCACATCGCTTTTGTAACTAAAATGGATACAAACAATGTATTGAGAAGTAAATACATTTTAAACAAAACATTTATAGTACAAAGTCTGTAAGTTACCAGGATATGCAAAACTCAAAAGTTACATGTTCAGATAAGCATCCAAACTATATATGTTTACCCAAAGTTTAGATGAACTATCCAAAGTGCCAGGTTTCAGAGTAGCAGCCGTGTTAGTCTGTATCCACAAAAAGAACAGGAGTACTTGTGGCACCTTAGAGACTAACAAATTTATTTGAGCATTATTTTTATGCTGAAATAAATTTGTTAGTCTCTAAAGTGCCACAAGTACTCCTGTTCTTTATCCAAAGTGCCTCCAGTTTGCAAAGTGGGGCTGAAAATTTTCTAAGTGCAAGATTTCTCATATTTCAGAACCAGAACTGAACAAAGGCATTTGAAGGCTTCAGAAACTTGAGATTTAAGATCAGATTTTGAAATGGGTAAAAATTTGCATGTCTTTTCCCCCAAAATACCAATCTGCACAGAGATTTTTTTTTCCATTAAGGTGACTGCTCCAGCAAGTGATAAATCTATGCCATAGCATTATTATTTTGGAAGCGATTAAGGCTGTTTTCTGATTAGTGAAGATACTAACAAGAACATGTTCCTTTCCCAACCTACCATTTTCTTGCTGCTTCAGTTTACAGTGAAATCGTAATGCTGAACTGGTGATATCACATGAATATCTATGGCAACATGCCAACACCAAACATGGAGGTAATGACCTCACTGCAGGATCAACCAGATGGAGAAGTGGGGTTGAGAAAGAGAGAGAAAGGAAAAAAAATATCTGAAATACCTATAAAGTGAATAAAGAAAGTGGCTAGCCAAGTAAATCACTTTTGTTATCACTGTTCTCCCCACACACACAGTTTTGAAGTCTCTCCTTAACTTTGAATTCCTTTGTTTTTGAGGGTTTTAGTCAGATGTTATTTTAGAACACTCTGAAAAGGCTTTGGGTTCTATAAAGTTCTGCAGTGACATTACTGACCTTGTTACTCTTTACAGTACTCCAGTTCCCATGAGAAAGAACAAGTTGTTTGAATCACCTGTAGTATTTTAACTACTATTCTCAACTTCAAAAATGATAGGCATCACCTCAACCAAATATCTACACAATCTTTATAGGAAGGTTTTATAATTTCAAGTTCTGTAGTGATAACACTTCAGCAGCATAAGGATTGTTTCACCAAAAGGAAGTTGAAAAGCAATGCAACTATTTGTATATAACAGCTAGCGAACATCAACTTCAGTCTTTCATGACAACACCAGGCAGCTTTCACCAAGTGTATGCCTCAATATACTCACAATTTAGTGACACAGAGAATGACAAAGCTTAATAAAATATTGGAAACCAACTAGTGGAGCTATGAGCCTGTAGCTTTGGGTGGTGGGCAGCTGAAAGGAAGAACAGGAAATGTTATACGGATTAAAACCAAAAACAGACAGGTCAATGCCCAAATGAACTTGTGTATTAGTTTGCAACCTTGAATTCTGAATTAACAATCAAGGCTAGACAAAACTATTATGCTGTGACTATCATTCAGCATGCCAAATCATACTAGCTTCAAAACACACAGAATGGTAATATTTTTAAGGGAAAGTCTGGATACTTTGTTTTAGTAATGCTTACAGCTTTTCAGTTTGGAATTTAGTGGTAACCACACTAAGCATTACTCACATTATGAATTAAGTAGAAGGTAAACATAAATTGGTAGCGAACTAACTGTCCAAGAAACTGACTAATGAATGAATCATTTACTCCACTTTTAGTCTAACAGTAAAATAAAGAAAGAAAAAGATCAAGAAAGGAAAGCAAAGGAAAAGGACATAAACATAAGAATTCTTTGCAGAAGTGTTTATGTTTGCATTACCTTTGAACTTCCAACTATGACAAACAGCCACATCGTTATATAAAACTACTGTATGTATGAGTTTTATGTACTTGTTCAATGAAATACTGCAGTTTCTTGAATACTCTTGATTGATGTGGACTTTTATCACAAGAATTCTGCACATTTTTTCTCACCACACATTTTAAAGTATTTACACAAGAATGCATAAAGGATTTGAAAATAAACTTTAAGCCATTGGGTTTAATCTGAAGTGTTTGGCAGGTTAAACATTCTGGGTAAAATTGTCAAAAGTATCTAAGTGACTTAGGAACTTAAGTTTCATTAACTTGACTGAGGTGCTTTTGAAAATGGAACTTATGTGTCTATGTGACTTACGTGTTTTTGAAAGTTTTATCCTTTATGTTTATAATGCACCTACTACCATTGTGTCTGTGGTCCTGAGTCTTTTCTACAGACAGGCTGAAATCAGAACAACAAATCTAGATGCCTTTCAACTTTGGACAACATCTGATCCAGCCCATCTTTAGTCCTTACCCACACAAAATTACTCCATGTACTTCACTAGGAGTTCTCCTTAAATAAAGATTACAGGAGTTGGCTATCTATTCCCTCCTGTTCTTATAAAACCAGGACCATCGTCTTTTTGCATGTACTGAATAACTAGAAGTTTTATGTTTCTCACAGTAAGGTTTCCATAGACTTGTACAACTATATTATTCAGTGTGCTTTTCACAGTAAAAGGTACCAGAAAGAAACCCTCAATCCTAATTTGAGTTATACACCTGCCTATATCTTGTATCTGAAATAATCCAGTAAAACCAGAAACCAAAAATAGTTTACAGAATATAGATATTTTAAAATACTATTCCATGCACAATGACTTCTAAACATAAAAGGACAGATGCTCAGCTGGTGTGAATTATCTATTGAATTCACTGGAGCCTATAGAAATTTTCACTAGCTGATGATCTACCCCAAAGTGATTTTTTTTTTTAAATCCACTGTTTTAAAGAGGCCCAATAAGAGAATCAGAAACAACAAATCCTTATAAAGAGTGATTTGTTGTCGCAAGCACTGCAACAGTAGAACCAGCATATCTGGAAGCTAGTTGTATAAATGTTGATATGATAAGTAATACAACAGCAAAGATTTGTTTTGTCTTCTTCTTCTTTACGCATAACATCCTGAAACTTTTTAAACAACGCTGCCATCCTGAAAGCAAAACAGCACCACTCTCTAAATAAATTAAAGGAGGAAATCAGAAGAGTTTTCAAAGAATACAATAGCTAGTATTACAGCTGAAATACCAGGTATTTCAGCTGTAATATTAGCATGATCATTATATTTGACCTATAATACAGAATGGAGGGTAGTCTGTCCTATAATCAATTTTAAAAATGCATTACCTTGCAAAAAACAACGGATCCAAAGAACAATGAAACACAATTGTCACAGACTATACAGTTTCTTCTCCTCTAACAATTCTTATCGGATTTGAATTTCTCTATACAACACAAAGAGAGGGGTGGAGCATCCAAGAAGGACAAAGGTTTAATAGAAATCAGTTTCTTTTTTGCATTTTTACTACTAGAAGACAAATTTCCTCGTAGGCAATGAGCAATCAGCTTTGCCATTTATTCTCCAACTCTTATTTCTATTAACCTTCTTCTTGGGATCCTTTGAAACCAAAGGAAATAGCAATATAGGTTGGTCAGCAATACTACCATCCTCCACAGCAGTTTAACTGAATTGAATTAAATGGTAGAACAGGTTGGCAGAATGAAGCAGTGTTTGCCCTTTTTTTCTTCCTGAGATAACGGAGGTTAGATTTTCCACTTATATTTCCTCTAACAAAAAGTTCAGGACACAGAAGACTGGAGGTTAGGAAAGGTTTCATAGTGCAAATAGAAGTATCACAACTAATGGTGCAACTAATTTTTATTGGGTGGGCGGAAGGAGAGGGAAGACCTTTCACCACTGTAAAGCAAATCATGAAACCTTCCATAAGTTTAAAAAAAGCACAAAGTAATATTTTCCAACCTTTCACTAAGAGTAGGGGTGAAAACCACATGTTTTAAAGGTCTTGCACAGTTTTATTATTAGAAGTAGAAACCCTACTGATACTGATGAGTCATTTGTATTGGCGGAAACCAAGAACACCCATCTTCTTCGCGGGTTACACGGCACTCAGTGTGGTTTTCTATTCATTACCGGTCAAAGTAGTTGACTGAAAACAAAACAAGAGACAAGAACTCACCTTCGCTCTCGATGCCTGTTTAATACCAGCTGATTAGTTTATCATCCTTCTAGAGATTGCTTACATTGACTACTTTTGGTTACATAAACAAGGGGAGTCCCTTTCAGAAAAAAAGGTGAGTGCCTTTAAACTTTAAAATAATCAAGATTAAATCCAGCACTGAAAATGGGTAATATACTCCATTTCTGCAATGACCTCTCTGACAGATTCAAACAAAACACAAACCAATTACAAATATATGGAATCAGCAGAAGCTGTCACCTTGAGGAACCTTCTGAATCATCAGAACAGAGTCCGTAAATACAAAAAGGACCAGTTGCACTAGAATATAAGTTTTCATCCTCATACAAATGAAGGAGCCTCTAATGTTAATAAAGGAGTTATTTCGGTACATAGGATTAAAAAAAAAAAACAGAATCCAAGAGCTAATAGAACTTTGAAAATAATAAAATCCAAAAACTTGAAATAGTGTTCTAAGTGGAATTCTCCATTGAATGGAATGAGTAATTCTGCTTTTTTAAAAAAAACGGAACAGCCCATAATTACCTAGGGAAAATGCCATTCTAATGTTAAACTCCAAATCTGATGCAGGAACAATAGTTCCTTTTTTGTAAAGCCACCATCCACATTCAAACAAAAGCCAACCAACACACAAACCACACACAAAAACCAAACAAAAACCAACACAAACACACACGTCCTATTAAATGTTTGCTGGAATCAGATGCAGTTCAGCCATAGTTTGAACAGAGGTGGAACAAACTGCAACTTTTTGCCATGAATGCCAAAATGCTGGCCTAAACAAATGCAAGATTTTGATAGTACTGGGGGAAGAAACTACAGCGAAGCAGTGGCCAGAGAACTGAAAATATGTACCAACACTCACATTCTCTCAGTCTGTCTCTTACTGTGGACAGTTTATAGTGAGGATAGCTCTGAGCTGCAGCAGACATGTGAGTCAGCAAGAGCTGCCTGTAGGAAACTGCTGACATGTTAAATTGCTCTGCATACACTGCACACACCTACCCACTAAACAAAAACAGGGTGTATGCAAATTAGTGCACAGGAACACCTCCACACTTACAGTTCTTGTTTTCCTAGTTCAGATCTAAATTATAAAACAATCACTAATAATAAACACTTTGAATGTCAGCTATAACAAGCAGCTGTGTTCATGTCTCAAGGGTCACTTTGTTTTATTCAAATAGGTTTAATTCATTTCTCTCTTTGCAAAAAGCAAAATTGTTGCTCTATAGATGACAAGAATTGCATGGTGACAGACACCTATATACAGTTCCTGGTTTTATGAATGGGGGACTCCTCTTGAACCTACACATTAAAATCAAATGAAACAGATATCTATTACAGTTTGGGTGAATATTTTGAAGCCAGAATGCCAAAAATAAGAAATAGCCTCAATTTCAACACCCATCAGATTTAAACAACTGGGAATTCCCAGGTTTTCCTGATTCTAAGAATTCTCCAAACAACACTTTTTTGTTGATGATACATTCTGAAGTCGTGTAAAAGTGATATTCAAACTTCCATGAACTAGAAGTATTTAAGAAGTAAATCTCAGAGAATGAGAGAATTTCAGGTCATCTTCCATATACCAAGAGTGACAAGAAAGTGTAGACTGTAGTGACTTCTCCATGAGGCTCTAGTTTAAATGTCAAATAAAACATTGGCTTGCTATGTATATTTATTGTAGAGAATCTGTTTGGGAAGAACTTGGCATTCTGTTTATTGTAGTATGGAAAGCCATCACTCTCCTCCCTCCCCTGCCCATTTGTAATAGTCTAGTTACTATGCCAGTACAATTTATGATCTCCAAACTGTTTTGGTGGGCCTTTGCATATAACCTTCAATGGAACTAGAGGAAAATTCCCCAGCAGCATCCCTTTTTTTGGCTGATCAAAGATATGATACATATAACTATTTAGTAGGGTTTCCAAAACCCATTCTGCCATTCTTTTTTTTTTGTTACCATATTTTGAACATCAGTAGATCTTCAGTAAGTGCTGGTAGTTTTTGTACTAAACCAGTAGCATCAATTTAAGCTCATTATTGGTCACACAAATTTGTATGCATTTCACTGCTTGATTTTGCTTAAATTATAATTTAAAGTCCAATAATGGCAGAGTAAGTATCACGCTTTTCAACACACTACAAAGATGTTTCAGCCTAACTAAAAAGCAGAATGAGCACACTGCAACTCAGTTGGCTACAGAGTCATACATTTCCTGATGCAAGCTTCAAATGTGTACTTATTATTCAGACAGCTGCCAAGGTTAATATCTTTTGGCTGAAGCAATGGTGACCAGTTTTTGTAAAAAGCTGAGTAAGCATTTTGAACACTATCCTGGCAAACCACTGGTAGATTTAGAGGTAGGGAGTCATTGTTCACTCAACCGCAATAATATATTCAATTTAAAACCTATTCAAATCTTAGTGGAGAATTGCAGTATCTTCAAAGAATCTGCCACAGTCTCCTAAATTGATTGTAACGGAGAAACAAATCACTTAGATTTTTAAAGAAAGCTGGTATTTCTCATTAGAAATGAGTCCAATTTTTCTTTACTACATCAACAAAATGCATTGTATAGGCCCCTTATTCCAACTCGGAAATAAGTTATACACAAGCCCTACATTATACACCACACCCAAAGTAAACATAAATCTATACTTGAAGGATGTGATAATATGCTCATTAGAATGCAAGTCACATGTGCAACACCCAAAAGACATAGAAGTCAGGCTTGTAAATGAAGAAAAGTTATTTTTGACTGCACTTTTGAATAAGAGTGGACACTCTTACAAGGTGAGCAGGGCTTTGCATACAATTAGAGGACTGTGTAAAATGCATTTGCCCATCTGAATTAGAAAAGGAAAAGAGATTCCTCACAAACACACCTTTAGTATATGCAGCTCTAAGAAATCACCTATTCATTACATTTTTTATAAAAAATGTAATCACTACTGAAAAGCCTAATTAGGACCTGTCATATACTACTGTACAACCAATTTTTAGATGTTTTAAACATCCATCAAGCTGAAACTGGACAATTTTTCATCCCAGATGCACTTTTAGTGGTCTTTTCTCACCCTATGCTCGAGTAAAGTCCTGCTGAAATGAATGGATATCATGGACATGTAAGGAGAAAGTATTCCTCTTTAATGTTTTGGGGAATGGGATTTAAAAAATAATGAGGAAGTCATTCTGATTGTTTTTCATGGTTGCAGATATTTGTAGAGTAAGCCTCAACAGATATTAGCCAAGATGGTCAAGGACGTAACCCCATGCCCTGGATGTCCCTAAGCCTCTGACTGCCAGAAGCTGAGACTGGACAACAGGAGATAGATCACTCGATAAAATGCCTGGCTCTGTTCATTCCCTCAGAAGCATCAGGCATCGGTCAATGTTGGAAGACAGGATACCGGGCTAGATGGACCAATGGTATGACCCAGTATGGCTATTCTTATGAAAAGCTAGTCCAACAAATACCACAGCCTGTAAAGAAGAATAGCTATTTTACTTAACTACAAGACAAGCTTTAACAGCCAAGCTATTGAGGCTTTTAAATAACTAAATGTGGGAAATTACTATTACACATTCCATACTACATATCACATACATAGGTGTTTGGTTTCATCTCTCCCACTGTCATTAATTATGTGCGTACATGAAGAGATGCACAGACCCCTGTGCAGCATGGAGATTGTACTAAACCTCATTAATGTCAATGGGTCTCCAAGGCCTTCTACAATGTCAAAACATTTACCAGGATTTTTCATATTAAGAATATTAGGCATCAACATGATACTACTATTTATCTGGATTTGGGCCATTACTCTCAGTCAGCAATATTCTTTATTCCTAGTGTACAGCACACTATAGTTTGCAAATTTTCTCCTCAGTGCTAAGGTACTATGGCTGAAAGCAAAGGGGGGTGGGGAGGGAGAAAGGGTTATCATCATGATATCTGGGGTCTATTCTGTTTACACATATAAATTCCATTAATTCTAATGGAAGCCCCCATGTGCCTCTATGCTAGGATGCAACCAGAAACATTAGCCCTACCACTGAATTGCCTGCTTTTTAAAGTTATATGAGATATAAACCATTGTTAACAATTGACTATTCAGGATTTTTATTTTATTAAACACATATTTTGGAGTATATCACCCAATAGTCTGTTGTGTACACCCTCCTCCCAGTACTCGTTGCTGTCTGCCATTTAAAAATGTATGTTAGTACACATTATAAAAAAAATGCAATGTTGTCTAATTTTACATCTTAACACTACTTGTGCTTCTATAGGACTTTTCATTAGTAATGTTGTTATCCTGCTCATTTTACAATTTGGTCAACTGAGGCACACCTTGGGTAAGTGGTTTGCCCAATATCTCAAAGCTGGAAAGTGGAAAAGCTAGAAATAGAAACGTGAAATTCTGATTCTTTATCATCTGCTCTTACTATTAGATAAGATTTCCTTCCACTTTGTGCAGCTGATTTTGATGCATAATGTCCAACACCTTCAAATCAATCTTTGGAGTTAGATGGTTAAGTGTGAAAAGAACACCAATATTTAAAAGCACATATCCATGATACTACAATGAAGTACTATGCCAATTTACCTGCTACATTGGCACTGAGATACTAACTACAGTGATGGGCCCACACAAGTCAATCTTGAATTTCAGAAGGATATGCCCTCATCTGAAGCAGAATTTAGCTTTTCACTTACACGCTGAAGTGCCTTCCGAAATGTTATTAATAAAATGTTACTACACAAGCCCTGTAGTTAAATGCTTAACACACTTCCTTAGCCATTTTATTCTATTCAAACATATGAAAAGCAATTATTCCATTTCCTACCCAAAATTTCACTTTCCCCTTAGCCAAACAATTGTCAAATAATACAAGCAAACTACACCAAATAATACACCACCTCCAAACTACACTTACATGCAGCTAAAACAAAAATCTCATACAAATCTACCCACTCAAAAAAAGAAAAAGAAATAAAAATACTCGCTCTCCGCTCAAGACCTAAAATATCACATTAAAATGCATACAAATTTTATGACAATGATGAAGTCTCAAAAAATGGATTTTATCATTAAAACACTGACAAATGTTCAACTACAGCAGAGCAAACAGCAACACTATAATTTAGCAATCTTTTTAGATACTAAAGTCTGATTCCAACAAGGGGCCATTTCTGCCTCATGTTCATTATTACCTTAAATAATGAAAAATGCAGTTTACTCCAGAGCTGCCAGGGCTTCAGTAATAAGGGTATGATGATCTCACAATAACTGAAACATTTTAAGCAAGACACCCGCTGTATTATAAAAATAGCCTGTTCCACAAAAGGAGAGGCATGATTTCACACTTAGCTTCTTTCATGACAGCCAGAGCTTTTGCAGCTAACGGCCTTGCCTACATGTTATATTTTAATGATCTGAGAAAATTGTTATCAGAGTTATCCTTGCTCTCTAATTTTACTCCAAACAGAGTGGGGGAAAGCATCATCTCTCAATAAGCACTATCTTCTTTGCAGACCCCACTAGGCAGGAAAGAAATTAGCTTTTTTTGTTAATTTCAACAGATGAAATTAACAGAAAAACTGCTCTGAAGCAAAAAGATGTCATCTGAGAAATGAAGAAATGATCTGATGCTTGCCAGAAACCATTAAAATTGGGTCTCGTTTACCCCAAGAACACTGTCAATAATAAAATTATTTTGCAGGCTGTTACACACACTGAGCAACTACACTGTTTGGCAACAACTTGCAGTAAGTTACAAACTAGCTTGAAGACAGGGTTTGAACCCCAAGCACACGCAGGCATTTTACAAGTGAGTATGACCAATACCTCCACGCAGGTGTCTAATGAAATAAATAGCTGAGCCACTCTTAAAGAAAAGCCACAGAAGCAAGCAAGCTACAGAAAGGACCCTCTTTCATGGGGCAGTAACTTCGAAACTACACACACACACACACACACACACACACCCAACATCTCTCCACTGCAGAACACCGCAACGTGACCACTTACCCGAAGGGGAAAGTGGGAGAAATCCGGGAACTGAACAGTTTCACGTCGCGATACACATAAGATCCCGAACACAAAACCCCATCAAAGGAAAGGGGGAGGTGGAGTCGGGTTGATGAGAAGAGCTTTACATACAAGGTGGCTATAAAGGGGGGTCTGGCAGGAAGTATTCAGCCACCCAGCGAGGACAAAAATTCACACTCTGTCACATTGCTTAAGGGAAGTGTGTGCAAGGAACCCAAAGGGAAATGCAATCCCAATTGCTTTGCTTTTTAGCAGCACCCTCCTCGCTTTATGTTAACCTAGGCATTCTTTGCTCGCCGGGGGGCTTGGATCCAACAAATGCACAGCAAAACCTATGGGTGGGATTTCCTTTTTTAAGAAAGATCGAGCCAGTCGCCGTAGCACAAAAGAGCTAAAATGCCCAAATAAAAGATGCGAAGGGGAAACAAGGAGGAGGGGGTAAACAAGGGGTCTTCGCCTCATTCCCCCTCCTCTCGCTGCTCGTTAAAAAGGCCTCGAAATCTGACAGCTGCTTTCGTCCGCTCGTACAAAACAAGAGCCCCCGTGCCTGACTTATTACTCTTGTGCTCCTCCTCCTGCTTACTCAAAACACCCATCACCATGCATGCAATATACCATCTACACTTTCCTCTGGCGCGCACACTAAAGCAACTGCGAGCTGACCATCATTCGACACCCTCTCTCTGCTCCTCCTTCATCCCCACCATAACGCCCATAAAAGGCACCCTTTGCGGTGGTCCCTAAGCGTCAAGCTAAGCTAGTACCGGCCAGCAACAAACAGCCGAGCTGGACTCACTCTCTCTCTCTCTCTCACACACACACACACACACACACACTTCAGATCCTTTTACACACTTTCAGTTACGCAACGTTTCTGTGGTTGGTTCCCACTTTTAGAAATTACTGTTCGCCCTCCTGCGAACCTGAGAGCGGGGCTTGTTTTTAAATATGCCCCCGCAGCAGCTGGCTCGGAGAAAATCCGCCCCTTCTCTCTCTCCCCCTTCCCCCCCGCTCTCCCAGCTGCACACCCACCAAACTTCAGCTCCATCATTCCCCGGGAAAAAAGAGCTGCGAAAAGGGTACTCACCTTCTTCGCCTGCAACTTCCGATCCTTCTCCTCTCGCTGCAGCCTCCCCAGCCCGTTGGGGCTCGGGGGCAGAGTGGGACGTGGAAGGGGGTGGGGTGGGGGCTGGATTTGCTGATGAGGGAGGGGGAGGGTTTTTTTTGCAGTTAGGAATGTGCACCCGCGGAGACGCACCTCACATGGCGATGGCTTAAAAACCAGCTGCCTCCAAAGTCTTTGCAGAGAAAAATAGAGGGAGGGGACGGGGAGCAGCAGGAGGAGGAGGGAAGGCTGCAGCAGGGGAGGGGGACGTGGGGAGGGGGAGTCGCACAGGAATCGCTACGCTGCTGCTGCTGCACTCGGGACTGGCGGCGGCTGCACAAGGCGGTGGCAACTCGGTGCCTTCGCAGCCCGGCGGCGTGTTGCTACTGCTGCGGCGGCTGCCCCCGCTCTGTTGGTTACACTCTCCCCGTGGCTCGCGCTCTCCCCAACGGAACGCCGCCTACTCCCCTCAATCGCTACATTGTTGACATTCGCAGGCTGACATCATCCCCCTCCTCCTCCTCCTCCACCGCCGCCCGCCTTTCCCATTCACAATAACGCTACGTAAACCGCGTAGCGCCCTCTCCCTCGGCGGCGAGGACGCCTTCGCGCAGAAACAGGCGTAACGCCGCTCCACGAATAGCGGCTTCACCGGCATCCCCACGCTCAGGCGCACGCGCACCTCCCTCTCCAGCGTTCTAGTCCGTGTCTCTTTCTCGCTCGCTCTCTCCAGCGTCTTCTCCCGGCGGCCTCCCTGTTGTGCTCGCGCGCGGCCGAGGGGCAGGCTGGGAGTTGTAGTCCTCACTCTCGGTGCTGGGGGCTCGCTGCTGATGCGGAGCCCCGCGGGGAGGAGGCTGGGGCGGCCGGTCCAGCGGCGGGGAGGTGCTGCTCTCACGGTTGCAGAGGCGAACCAGGCGCTCCTGTGGATGGGCTCTGCTCCCTTAAAGAAACACAGACACGGAGGAGCCAGGGGCCGCAGGATCCTGGGGCTGGGGGAGCGCAATGGGAGCAGCGATTCAGGCCCACGGGGGCTGCCGGGGTGTTGCATTAAGCGGTGGGAATGACCAGGGGCGCATCAGCTTTGCAATAACTGTCCTCAGAATTGGTAGGCCTGGCACGAAATCTATCCCCCCGCCGCCACCACCCCGGTGACAACAACGGCAGCATCCTAAATGTTGATTCCAGCGATATTTCACTTGGCCGACACCCCCTGCACCCCCCAAGAAAACCATCTCCCCCATGCAATTGCCAGCCTGCTGTGTTCATGCACCAGCCCCTCCAAATGATAAGAATAGCAAACACGTCCTGAAATTAAAAAACAAACAAACAAACAGTACATGGTGGGGGGGTTCTTTGCTTTCTGGTTTTGGAGCCTTCGGGGTGCACTTGATTCACTTTTTACTTAAAAAAAAAAAAGATTGTTATGCCTTCCCTGAATTCCAGCACCTGGGACATTAAGGAAAATGCCAAAAATCATGACAGCTAGCACCACTACCGTGAGTACAGCTGAATAGAATTTGGTAAGCCTAGGATATGAGCCTAAGAAAAAGGTATTCCGAGAAAGAGAAAGGTGACCTGCTAAATGTGTCACAGCAGGCTAAGAATCAGATCACATGAGGGGATCTTTCTAAAGACAGGGATTTTGATAACTACGTTTTTTTACATTTTATTGGGTTAGTGGTCTTGGAAAAGAAGATGATCCTAAGAAAATTTGCAGTGAATTTTGATAGTGACTCAGCCGACAAAACTACAGTTAGTAATTATTAATATTTCGGTATTTGTGAATATTTTGTTTTATGTCATATAATTGTGTGTTTTCATTGTCTCATTTATCAGTTTTTACTTAATTAAAAAAATGCAAAAGAACAGTTTCACCCTCTTCCAACTGCTCTCAGTGAAGAGGAATTTCTGATGCTCCCTTCCATGATTATATCTGCCATATTTTCGATGCTTCATTAATCGCAAAATACATTCCAAATACACCAAGTTAATGCAATGTATTTTACACAGCATTTTACACAGGATACAGTACGGAGTGTCATCGCTTTGCAATTGATTCTCCACTGTCTTGCACTTTATGTAATCATAAACAGCTGTGCAAAATGAGTGTCAAACATTCTAATTTAGTAGCATTTTACACCCACTTTGCGTAGGTACAAGTGACTACATCAGCTGCAAGAAAATGGAGAATCAAGCCGCACAACTGTAAATTTCCTTTTTGAGTGTTATTCAAGTAAAATCTTGTTCATAAGTGTTATTTAAGCATGTAAACATGCACATGCTTAGCTTTAAGCACATGACAAATCCTGTTGTTTTCAGTGAGACTACTCCTGTGTTTAAATGTTTGCCGGATTGGGACCTTGTTTGCCTTTATTGTTTATTTATCATAGAGCTACAAAAATAATTTGAAAGGAATGAGAAACAAAAATAAAGCTATCAAGTTACTAGCCATTCAGCATCATTGCAGAGAGCTTCAGACAGGACTCAACATGTCTCCAGCGCCACCAATTTCAAATTTGATATAGTCCATAGTACACCATGCATTTTGAGCGATACAGCCACAGAGTGAATCAAAGCTGAATTGAGTGTGGTAACTTAAGAAAAGGAAATCTAGAAAAAGGGAAATTTAGTCACCTTCTGGCCTGGTTAAAACCACCAGACTAAAGCCATCTGTAATACTGTCCTGTGAAGTTATGCCCATATCTTAAGTTTCTGAAAGGAACAATATTTGCTATTTAGCTTACCAGTTGGTATTTTAAGGTGACTATAATAATATAACTTAAAGTAAACATAAAACTGAAAGCTGTCAGCTCTAATTAAGTGACTTTTGGAATTTGGGTTCCTGACATTTCATTCCATTTTAGTCTCTGGCAAAACTTTCATTGACTTCAGTGAGAACAGGATTGTGTCTACTGGGGTGAATATTCACTGCAGAATGAAGGGAACTAGGAGCCCGATGGGAGTTAGGCACCTATGTGCTTTTAAAAATTCTACTAGGCACTTAAATACCTTTTAAAAATGAGACACAACTAGTCTTAAAGGAAGATGGGTTTTGGATTCCTTGTGTACCATTCAGGAAGTGTTTTTATTAGGGCCGTTTGTATTTGAAAGCCAAAAAATATGCAGGTCTTACAGTAAAACCTGACATTTAAAAATCTGGACAATCTGCCAGTGATGATTATGAAATAGTGAGGTAAATAGGAAAGTATAATTCAGTGGTGGGCAACCTGCAGCCCACAGGCCGCATGCAGCCCATCAGGGTAAGCTGATTGCGGGCCGCGAGACATTGTGCGGACGTTGACCATTTGCAGGCACGGCCCCCCGCAGCTCCCAGTGGCCGTGATTCTCCATTCCCAGCCATTGGCCACCGCGGCCACTGGGAGCTGCGGGGGGCCGTGCCTGCAGACAGTCAACGTCTGCAAAATGTCTCATGGCCTGCAATCAGCTTGCTCTGATGGGCTGCATGCAGCCTGTGTGTCGCAGGTTGCCCACCATGGTATAACTGAATGAAATCAGACTTTTTGCACAAATATTATATTATTTCTCATAATGCATATATTGTATTTTGATTATTTTGTGATTTAGCTTTCAGTCTACATAATGCCAGTAATGAGGCTGCAGGGCCGGCCCACAACATTTTGGCACCTGAGGCGGGGAGCTCAAATGATGCCCCCATGCCCTCTCGCTTGGGCCAAAACTTTGAAAGGTCTCAATTCGGCCTTCCTATTCTATTCCTCTCATGGTACTGCTCTGCTACCTACCCCAATAAAGGAGAACTAACAACTTAAAATGCCTTGTTCAAAAATTTTAAATAACACTTAACTTTCAAACACCTGAACAGCAAATGTAACTTTTCTTGTCTGCATAGTAAACACTGGCATTTTTATCTGTTTGAATAATCAAAGTGGTGCTTTCTCCATTGGCAACTGTTACAGGAAGTGTTAGAAATATGCGCAGAGCAACAAAAGCATTTGGAAAGAGGGTGGTCATCTTATTTGTGCACGTATATTCCAGAACAGCCTTTGGAATTGATCCTGCTGAAATGTATCTTGAAAGGGCTTTCAGTTCATCACCTTAATCACTCGCATCAATATCACGCATGTCATCATGTGTCAACACTGTCTGTAGTGCCCTGCATTGCTGGTGTAGGTCTTCTTCAGGTATAGTGAGGAGTTTTGGAATATCATACAACATCCCAAATATAATGTTGTGTTCCTTGAGCTGCATAAACGTTCTTCAACTGACTGTATTGCACAATCTAGCACCTGGTTAAAGAATTCAACTTTGAATTGTTGTTTGGGGTCTCTTATGGGATTATCCCGTGCCTCATAATGAAAATGTCTTCTTCTTTGGTGATTCTTGTATTCTTGAATGGGTGGGAAAATAGCTTCAGTGTGAAGTTCCTCTGCCAACTTCTGTGCACTCTTCAGAACGTTTTGAAATGCCTCATCTGACCGGTAAGACTGTAGGTATGACTTTGCTTTGTCCAGTTGTTCCATTGCTCCACGTATATCAAGGTCAACACCTTGGAGTCTCTTGCTTACATTTACTTCAAACAGTATGTCATGCCACAACACTAAGCCACACAGAAATTTGAAGTTATGTATGTTTCTGGTGATTCCATTTCCCTCTGCCACTGTTCTCCCACGAACAGTTCCTGTCATAGCATTATCCTCCATAATAGCAACTATGGCATCATCTATCTTCCCAATTTGGTGTTTGATAGGCTTAATCGCCTCCACTGGACTTTCCCATAGTGTGGCACTCAGTGGTTTCAGAGTCAGAGAGGATGTTCCCGGATGTTGTGTCAAAATTTGCCATCAATGAGTTGATGCAGAGAAAAATACATAGATGCTTTGAATTACATTAAAAAATTCAGCAGCCTCACTAGAAGCTGATGCTGCATCACTGACCACCAAGTTCAATGAATGAGAACTGCATGGGACAAAAAAAGCTCGAGGGTTTAACTCTCGAATCTGTGTCTGCACTCCTCTGTTCTTTCCTCTCATGTTGGCACCATTATTGTAGCACTGACCTCTCATGTCGGCTATCACAATTCCCAGCTTTTTAAGAAGCACATTTGTCATACAAGCGTCTGTAATATCATCAATGTCAATAAATTCTAGAAAATGCTCTCCGACAGCCACTATTTCTGGGACATTTTCACTAGGTTCTGTTGTTATTATAAAATGCACCTTTAAAGTCATTTGTTCTGTATGGCTGATATCAGGTGTGCAATCCAGAATAACAGAGTAATATCTTGCTGACTTCAGATCTGCCACAATCTTCGGTTTGACTTTTGTTGTCAGTAACTGTATGATCTCATTTTGAATTGTTTTTCCAAGATAGTGGTGTGTGTACATTTCTTGGGTGGTGACTCTTCTTAGATACTCCTGGAGTACAGCATCAAACTCAGCCATCAGCTCCACAATTTTAAGGAAGTTTCCATTGTTTGGCCCATACAGCTGATCTGAAGTGCCACACAGTGCTAGGTTTTGGGTAGCAAGCATTCTCACAATGGCAATGAGCCTTTTCAGAACATTTTGCCAGTAAAGAGACTCTGATGCAATCTTTTCTTGATGTTGATCATCTATGGTGGCCTTTAACCTTAGTCTCATCTCAAGTTCTTTCCACCTATGGAATGCTCTCTGGTGATTTGCTGCCTTCTCATGGCATGCCAGATTTCTAGCCAGATTTTTCCAGACCTTTGTTCCTGTAGAACCCAATGTGGCTGGAACATTAAACTGGAAGAGTTTGCAACAAAAACAGTATGCAGCATTCTGGGTTTTTGAATACATAAGGCATGGCCTCTCCACTTTGTCACCCGTGGGGATTTCACACCAGTAATGTGGTGGATGGAAACTTCTATTTTCATTGTCTTTGGGGAACATGAAGTTTTTCACTTACTGTGCCCCATGCAGTACAAGCAAGTCCCTCAGGCTACTGCTCAAGTGGGTCCACAGTCCTGGATTATCTAGACTTAAGGAACTAAACTCAGCAGCAGCTGTTTCTTGCGCCTCCCCCACGCTCTTCTCTGATCTACACTTTTCTTCAGGATGCTGATGGAGAATATGGATGCTGCAGTAGCTGCCAGGTCACCGGCACTGTGACTAACTGGAAGATCAGGCATCTCCTCACCACTCACATCCTCACGGGGGCCGGAAGGCTCACCATGAACATTGGTGTCTATGTATCTCAGGAGAGCTCCTTCCTGCTTAGATAGAAAAGCTTCCTTTGCTTCTTTCTTTTTCTGAATGCTGCCCCAGATGGGCGTTTTCTTCTTTCACTCATGACTGCTGGTCTATGCCAGCTATAGTGGCTCTCAACACGCAATTGAAGGGGACAAATAAGCAGGCTGGTAGCAGGGCCTGAGTGAGGGAAATATCAGCATCTTAAGGGCTTAAGTGGCTCTTACTACTTCAGTTGACTGCCTGTTCTCCTCAAGTGAGTTCAGGGAAGCAGCAGGAAACAGGACGCTCCCTGAGAAGCTGGTGTTAATCAGTCCAGGCTCCTGGGGGTGCTAGAGAGATACATAAGAGGTTCCTCCTCCTCCTCTCTCTCCCTACAGCTCCTGCTGCTTTCTGTTATTCCCTCTCACCTTTTCTCCTGTCTGCCTGTTATGTCTCTTGTGCCCGCCTTTCTCCAGCACAGCATTCCACCATCTCTGTGCGTCTAGAGCAGAGAGAATACATGTGCACCAGCAGCAGACACAATTTTCTACATTCTGGTCCTAGTGGTGCTCTTCCCCCCCCAGTCTGGCATCTGAGGCAGCTGCCTCAGTTCACCTCATGGTAAGGCCAGCCTTGTGAGGCTGTCACAATTCAGGGCAACTACACCTGAATTCCCCCTCTGTGGTCCACCAAAAGCACCCATCTCAGGCTTCCAGCTCTCCAGCTATCGCCTCTCTTGGGTGGAGACACACATCTCTCTCTCCCTCCTGACCTGGGTATTTCCAGGTTGCACAGTGCCTGCATATACTGTGAATTCCCCAGCAAGTAAGACTGCCTAAGCAGGCCTGCTTTGCTTTTTTCCACCAAGGCTATAAACAGAGTAATTACCCATAGTTTTAAGGTACCACGCGGCTTTTCCTACGCAAGCACATTTATTCTTAAGGAGAAAGCATTACAGAGAAAACATATTAAAACAATAAAAGAACCTACACACATGCTTATAAGTTTTCCAGAGATCACCCCAACTCTAACAAAGGCTCTGATAGGAGTCAGTCCTTCAAATCTCACCAAGAGTTTTTTCTGTGGTTACAGGTTTATAACCACCTTGGCTCAGAACCAGCACCCCTTGAATCTGAGAGTCCCTCCTTTATACAGTTTGGGCTGCTGATCTTGTCCTCATGTAATAAGTGATTAGCAGACAAAGGTCTCCTCCTTAGGGCAAAGCTTCAAAAGGCTCAGTTCTTGCATAACTAAAGGTGATACATTTGCATACACCTCCCACTAGAGATTTCCTGGGAAACCCATTTAATGGTAAAGGTTCATTCTTGTCTGGCACGTTGTTTCAAATAGTCCTTTGAAGCTCATAATGCTGCCTAGGGTTTACGTTAATCACGTCTACCCCCAGAGACATTACATACACTCTCACAATAATATATAAACATTTGCATTTTTAAATCAATGAACTCAGATTCTTAAATTTAATTCAGTAAGGTTTAACTTAATTCAGTAAGGTTTGTCCAGGAATTTGCCATATCAATCCTGCTGTTATTACAGTCAACTGAATATGCACCTCATAATTTTTGCATGTATAATTATTTCTAAATCATTTATCTTCACATAAATCCAAAGCATTTGCCCTTATTGCAGAGTAAGTTAATGGAAAATATAAAGTTTTAAAGATAAGCCATTATCAAATATTTGCTCAAAAATGGAGACATTTTATTAAAACAAAAACCTTTAGATGAGAGTAAGCATAGAAATGTCAATCTACAGGCTATATATTTCAGAGGAATAAGGCACCTAAAAATAGATGCCAACAACAAAATTGCCATCTCAAATATATTTAGATAATCACAACAATCTAAAAAAAACCCAAACAAACCTAAGTGGGTACTTTCACTTGACATTTTTATTGCTTAAATCTTTGAAATATACCATGTTAAGGATTTTTTTGGGCTCTCTTTCCACATTACCTAACTTTACCTATGTCTTAATCAGTTTCAAAACAGCCCCGTGTTTCTGTTCCTTTGTCTGGTACTCACTTGTGGTACATGATCTACTTTTCAACCTTTTCCCTAATGGTAACACAAAGCTTTCCAGAATATCCCTGTGAAGTTGTGCAGTCTATATGGTTTTATAAAAATATGGTAATGAGTGAATATAATGTAACTGGAATATGCTTCATGCAAAAGGTCTCTTGTAAGGTATCATTACAAAGCTTATAATCTACTAAGTGTGATCATCCTATTTGTATAAATGTACCACTCTTGTATCTGGGACTAGAAATATGAAATATAACTCTGAGGGCCTATTGTAATTATGCAAAGTGTGGGCCATTAATAGTGGTTTGGAATCTTAATGGCTCCCATCAACCAGGACAATTGACTGGGGCTCTGTTTGCAAGCAAGCCTTCCTGTGAGTCAGGCTGGGAGGAATGAAGGCTTGGGGTCTTACAGTGACATGTGATCTTGTCACCTGAACTGGAATCCATCTTTAACCCGGCGCTTTTCCAGTGAGGGGGGGTGGAAACCCAGAGAGAGACAAAGGATTCCCGCCTTATGCAAAAGATATATAAAGGGGTGGAAGAGAACAAGGAGAGAGAGGAGCCATCATGAAGAATCCCCTAGCTACCACCTGAGCTGGAAGAAGAGGCTATACCGGGGAAAGAATTGTGCCCAGGCCTGGAAGGTGTCCAGTCTGAGAAAAAACTTATTGAAGCATCTCTGAGGGTGAGATTATCAGTATTCAGTTTGATTAGACATAGATTTGCACATTTTATTTTATTTTGCTTGGTGACTTACTTTGTTCTGTCTGTTACTACTTGGAACCACTTAAATCCTACTTTCTGTGTATTTAATATAATCACTTTTTACTTATTAATTAACTCAGAGTATGTATTAATACCTGGGGGAGCAAACAGCTGTGCATATCTCTCTATCAGTGTTATAGAGGGCGAATAATTTATGAGTTTACCCGACATAAGCTTTATACAGGGTAAAACGGATTTATTTGGGTTTAGACCCCATTGGGAGTTGGGCATCTGAGTGCTAAAGACAAGCACACTTCTGTGAGCTGTTTTCAGGTAAACCTGCAGCTTTGGGGCAAATAATTCAGACCCTGGGTCTGTGTTGGAGCAGACGGGAGTGTCTGGCTCAGCAAGACAGGGTGCTGGAGTCCTGAGCTGGCAGGGAAAACAGGAGCAGAGGTAGTCTTGGCACATCAGGTGGCGGCTCCCAAGGGGGTTTCTGTGATCCAACCTGTCACAATCCCAACTATAAATAACTATTTTTGATCAGATTTAAAACGTATTAAAACCATTTAAAATACAACACAACTGTGTAAAAAGCATATCCCAACAGCCCTTTTCAAAGTTAATTTGCATATTGGGTCATGCAGCATGTGTAGTCCAAGCAGTGCCAGCTATTGGAGACCTCAGTAGATGACAGTATATGTCAGTCATTAAGAGAGCATGTAAAACCAATAGATTTTTCATGGCAAATGAACCAGAACTCTTAATTTAATAGATTACAAGAAGAGAGGTAAACATCGTTCAGAGCTACTTCTGTTACAACTCCGCTGTGTATGAAACCAAACTAACTTAAAGATCATAGGATTAGGCAAATTAGTAGTGGGTTAAAAATCTTACACAGATCCCTCATTGTCATATTCTGAGACCTCAAAGTGATAATGGAAGAAGACAAAAGAGCCAAATCCTGCAGTCCTCTATTGAGCAAAACCCCTGTTTACTTCAGTGAGAGTTCTACTTAGTTAAGAACTGCAGGATTTGGGCAAAAACTAAAGCTCTCCTAAAGTTGAAGCTTTTGGTTGTACAATTTTGATGGGATTTGTACCTTTCCTTACCACATACAGATATACCATTGATAATTATGTAGATACATCTTATTAATATTAATCTCCATATAATTAAGGGAGAATTTTAAAATCATGCTATTTTGTATTTAATGATTAGGAAATTAACAGCTGACTATTAGCTGTAGTATATGCACCATATATTTTAAATACATTATGCATTATACATTCCAGATAATATTTCTACTAACATGGCATGGATAAATGTGCACTGACTTGGTAACTGTGACAGCTAAAAAGAAATCATTGTCATCAAAGATCCACAATGTAATGTCTTCATAGTATGGCTTGACACAACATCACAAGAACCATGAAAGAGAAATTGCCTAGTAGAGCGTTCAGATTGTACCCGTGATTCTTTGAGGATCCACTAAGTTGCACTGAGATTCAGTTCCTTTTGAAATATCTTGAAGTGTTCAAAAAGCACCCCTGCAAGGATTAAAATGGTGGTGTCAGGAAGTGAAACAGAAAGAACAGAAACGAATATTTAATCACTGACCTTTTTTGAAAAAAGAGAGTGGCAATGTAATATAAAATGCATTTAGAATAACAAGGAGGATATGACTTACAATGTCAAAACTTCCTGAGACGTTCTGAGAACCTTCAAATCTTATGAATGCAAGTGATGGTTGTAGGTGCTGAACGTCTGAGATTTTACCCCTTCCATTTCATCCTTGACCCACTGCTTTCTTTTGTAGTTTTAGCCAGGTCTCAGAATGTCTAGAGTGGGCTTTTTTGCCTAATACGTTTTTTATTTTATAAGATGACAGAGAACTATGGACACCTCAGTGGAATAAGTTTTAATAAGATGTATCCTGTAGGCCAGGCTCTGTAAATTCCTTGTTTCTGCAACTGCAGAATTAGCTGCAGACTCTATTTCTTGCTGTAGAATCTCTCCTTTTTAAATTTACATCTTTAGGCCATTTGACCACAAACATAGTCTTTGGTCCCCATCAACTCAAAGGGGTATCAACTCTGAAATTTAAGGATGGAAATTTAGAGCCTATCCAAACTATAGGACCATGTACAAATACATATTCAAACATCAGTTTATCCATTCCTGTTGCTGACAAACCAGTGCGGATAAACCAGCATGAAAATGGTATAAGTGCTATTTGGACTAGGTTAAACCATTTCCACCATTGTGTCAGGAAACCTTGCTCAAAGATACTAGAAACCATTTTCTTTCATTGCCACATCACAGACTTATTTAGTATAGCTTGCTTTTGAATCCTTCTTAGTCTTTTATTTTCCTTTTCAGGAAAAGTACAGCAAGATATGTAAATACCCTCAAAAGAAAACATCTTAAAATACCAGTTGTTATTGTTAGATGGAATTTATTTCTAACAAATACTGAGATTTATCAGAGAGTTCAAGAACCACTTATCTCTAAAGTTATCCAGAAAAGAAAATAGAAATATCTGGGACATGGGTTGAGAAGGAAGCCAGAGTATTTGCCATGGCCAGCATGTCATTGGGCACCATTGGAACACACACAAAAGGGGCCAACCAAAAGAATCCCTGTGTTGAACACTATTCAGAGAAGGAAAACTTATGGGATTTTACAACACAGACCAGTGGTTCTCAAACTAGGGCCGCCACTTGTTCAGGGAAAGCCCCTGGCGGGCCAGGCTGGTTTGTTTACCTGCCACGTCTGCAGGTTCGGCCGATCGCTCCCACTGGCCGCGGTTTGCTGCTCCAGGCCAATGGGGGCTGCAGGAAGCGCCGCGGGCTGAGGGACATGCTGGCTGCCCTTCCTGCAGCCCCCATTGGCATGGAGCGGCAAACTTTCAGGGGCTTTCCCTGAACAAGCGGCGGACTGGCATTGAGAAGCACTGGCTTAGATGGCTCCCTACTTAGCATGCTGGCTTTGTGGATCTCATTGTAGGACACGTATCTCTACCCATTAATTGTGCAGGAAGCTAGGCAACTAAGTCAGGCTTTGTGGATCAGTGTTGTGCCTATGATTTTCTAGGTGCCTAAAGGTTAGGCATTGCAACACTCCCAGGTCCCTTTTTGGTTCTGGGTCTATGTGCCTAACTGCCATTTGTGATTTTGAAAAATCTCCCCCTCTGTCCTTAATGCAGCGCTGCTTTTGTGACAGCTGTGTGCTGCCTTTGATTATGAAAGGGAACAAGTACTTTGCTGAGTGCACTGTTGCTTCAGCATGAGGAGGAATTTCTGTTGTGTTCCAGTGATGAGTCATGCAGGATGTAACAGATGGTAGAAAAAGTGAAGCCACAAGAATATTCAGAGACCAATGGGATTGAGATAGAAGATTAGAGCATGGAGGAGGGGGCTGCGTGAAAAGCCACTAGAATTGATAGAGGCCAGCAGAGAAGAATGAAATGCAAATTACTGGAGACAGAAGGTTCTCCAGTTGCACATGCACACACACGCACACACACACACACACACGGGAAGCTGTAAGGAAAGAGGCCAATGAAGCTAAATACTGAGGGGGGCTAGTATATGGTTTATGCAGCTGAAACATACTTGTGCTTAGTGAAGTCACAAGTGGTTTTCCACTTTAAACAAAAGCCAGAGAAGGCCATAAAGGAAGTGACAGCAAACAATAGGGATCACACAGAAACACAAGAACTAACTCAGTAGTAATGACATGTAGTAGCGATAGAATAATAATTTGCATTTCCTCTAGAAATTAATGAATGAGGGTCTTTTATTAATGGGCCTAATTTGGAGTCATTCCTCCAGACTGAACTGTGCATCATCTAAATTTTTAAACACTATCATCCTGAATGTGTCTTTGTGTGGTTCAAACACAGTGTCATTCTGAGTGTATTTTATTGTAGTTTAGGGCCATGCCTAAAATTCATAAATATTATAGTTGTCTTTAAACAGGTGAGCTGCCTTTTGTCTCAGATTCATTGACAGTAAGCCAATTACAGGGTACCACAACATATTTGTGGTTTTTTACTCAGTTTATTATAAAGAGTATTACATTAACTTGCTTATCTCATTAGCTGCTTCTGCTATTAATTCCCAGAACAGAACATACCAGGATGTTCTTGTAACTAAAGCAGAAGACAGAGTGAGGAAGGCTGGATTCTTTGGGCTCTGCCTGAATCCTCTCGCATAACCTTGGGCAAGGCCATAACAGCCTGATTTTCAGAAGTCCTGAGTCCCAAACTGAGTTATTATTGCCCAGACCTACAAGATGAAGAGAAGTTGCAGATTGGCCACTGGGGCTGGGCCAATCGGGCCTGTGCCAATGACTCCGGAAAAACGGGCGCCCCCACTCCCTGACCCCGCTTCCCAGCAGGAGCGCTTCCCAGCAGGAGCGCTGGGGAAGGGGGGGACTGCAGGCTGAAGAGGTGGGGAAGGGCCCCTACTTGCTCTGGTTCAGGGCTCCACAAAACCAGAATCTGCCTCTGATGAGATTCCATTAACTTCAGTGGGAGGTGAGGGTATTCAGCACTTTGCAGGATTAGATACTAAGTCTCTATGCCTTTTCTATAAAATGGAGATAATGCTTAACTATAGCTAGTAGATATTTTGAGGCAATATTAATGAAAGTTTGTAAAGTGCAATGAGGTCCTCGAATGGCAAGCAACAAGTACTATTATATGCAAAGTGCCATGCTTTCATAGTGTATGATATATATACTATCTGATGCAAATAATTCAATACGAATCTTACCAAGCATTTTCTAAAAAAAAAGTATTAAATTTCACAATCAAATTGTCTTGGCTCAGGTTTGTTCCTTTCAAAAAGCACAATTCTCCTTTACTATATATAGCATAGCATCCTTCTATATTTGTGAACTGCTGTGTGAAATGGACTGTATTTTTATAAGCAAATCCATTTTCTGATTAATGTATCACGATGTGATGTAGCTGAAGTGTTGGCCCTTAAGTACAGAGGTCAGCGCCTCTACTATATTCTTGGATTAGAGGTAGAGCTGGACTGCAATGGCTTTAAACCTGTGGGTGTTTGATGCTTCTGCAGCTGCAGCAAATAATTGTGACTTCCGTTTGCTGGAGTAATAACTATCTGTGCTATGTTAACTTGAAGCTGTGAATGATAAAGCACTACCATGCATTGCATATGAATAGAAATGGGTGTTTGCTGGAACTATCTATCTACGTTTTAGGTTCATAGAAGCTAGAGCTGGAAAAGACCCAGTAGATAATCAAATCTATTCACTGTAAATGCAGGATATAAACTCCCGATACATTTGATATTCGTCTCAGATTTCTCAGAAAAAAACATGTTGAGATTTTTTTTTTTTTTTAATGCTTTAACACAATGCAATCCATTAGGAAGTCTGCATTTTGACCTGGTCTGCCAAGTAAGTAATTTTCACATCAAATTTTCAGTGTCAGTTACTAAAACATTAAGGCCTCATGTGGAATATCGATAATTTATTATTCAGTTCTCTCCCTTACACTTAAGCCTTTGGCTAGTTGCAGCAACAGGAAAACAATACCCCATAACTAATAAAGTTCTGATATCTCTTCAGGGATTGTTAGTTTAGTCTAAACTTCAATTTTGAAAAAACATTTATGAAATCAAAGATCAACAGAAATATTCCTACATTTAAATAAAAATCCAAGAAAGCAATATTAAAACAAACTGTAAGAAACCTGCAGTGTTAGAACCTAAGAACTGCAGCAGTGAGAGCCTGAAAGCAAAATAGATTATAAAGAAAACTGAAATTGATTTTCATCAGCCTATCTGAGAGAAATTAAAAATGTAAGCAAATATATATGTAACACATATATAGAGACAAGGAAATTCTATTAAAAAAATTCTCAATCTCCAATAATTTAACGTGTAGCATAGGCCAAGCAATTTATTTTTATTTATAGCATATGATTTTTAAGTTGGGAGTGTCCCTTTGAAGAATGGACTTGCTCTCTGTAATTTATACTTAATATAGTCTATTTTTGTTTTTAGCTTACAAATTTTGGTCTAGTTTGTCAATACTACTTTCTTTGTTAAAAAGTAAAATGCACATTGGGCAAATGCTCTACAGCAATTTGCATAAAAAGTGATGACAAAGAACAATTATCACTTCATTATTATGCAGTGAAATACTACTTTGCTCCAAAGTGACTGTAGATTAGGGTTTTTTTTTCCCTGTGTGTAAATCTCATCAAGCATTGTTCTAAAAATAATACTTAAGAGCCCACTGCACTCTTTGTAAATCAGGGTCTTTGACATTCTATTGAACTTTTTATGGAGAGATTTCCTCACAAGATGTTAACACCAAATATTACTCAAAATGTTCATCATCCTAATAAGCATCAGAATTTTGTTAGATAAGGCAAGATAGAGGAATTTAATATTTTGTCAAATTAAAGCATTACCCTTTTTATCTCTTGGGATCACTCTTCAAACTACCCTCAGATCACACACAAATAGAAACACATTCCTACCACACACAGCTACTCTATGCAGAACAAAGAGTCAAGATATCATTTTCTGTGCAGGTTTGATTTTGAGTACAGATTTCATCACTGGCTCACCATAGGATAATTAAATTCCTTTAGGGCAAAGATGAGCTACATCAAAGAGGCAGTATGGAGAGGCAGGCTTTGTTAGTGCATGCTCTGTCACCTGCATTACTGGTCCTTGCTTGCCTTTAATTTGTCAGGAAATGCTAGTAATTCAAAACCTTTCTTGGGACCAACATATATATCAAAATACAAAACCTTCTGGAAGCCATGTGATTTCCTTGTAGCTGAAAATGGAATAAAAGTTAATTCACTTCTCACCAACATAAATGACCTGTAAGGGTCCTAAAAGCATCTGTACATTAACTTCAAATAAATGCCATCTGCCCCTTTTTGATAAATACATTTTTCTGCAATTTTTTCAGTTTATTTCTTTCGCATTTCAGAGAAAATTTAGTGATTATGAAAATGAGTCTAACGTTGGCTAGGACCAGGTATAGCTGAAGACAAGAACTATACAAGCTTCCCCGAGTGGCTCTGCCAATACAGGAACAAAAGTCCAGTATCCTGTTTCTGGCAACATCCAGTAACCGATTATTCAGAGGAAGATCAAATCCCCAGAGGATACCTAGCTAATTGTGAGATGCTATGTATGTGGGTTGGGAGGGAATTGATCCTGACTCTCATATGAGATCAGTTTATGCCCCAAAACATGAGTATGTTTAATTTCCCGTGTATCCCTTTGCTCATATAGCTGCAAATGCTATTTCTGCTTAAAAGATTCTCTAATCTATTTGTTGGATCCTAATCAAGAATCTGCCTCAATAATGTCAGTTATCAGGAAGATTAATGGGTTGAGCATACTCTATATGGAATTGTTACATTTGGTTAGTTAGAGCTCAGGGCTTGAAAAGTTTTCCTAAAAAACTATTGCCCTGAGGATTAAGCCTATTAGCATGGGTGAAAGAAACATGCGCTACCATGGCCTTTCCTCAAGTCCTCCTGAAATAAATAAATACCCTCCCCTCAAACAGTTCTCTTACTAGGCTCCCTTCACTGCCACAGAGAAGCAGCTTTTGCTGCTTCCCCACCTTCGAATGGGCTTGCCCAAGTTCCTCTTAAGCACACCCAGCTCCTTAACAAAGTAGAGAACAGGGGAAGGAAGAAGTGGAACTAAGAGCCCCCTGTGCAGCCTGCAGGTAGGGTGACCAGACAGCAAGTGTGAAAAATTGGGATGGGGGTGGGAGGGTAATCGGAGCCTATATAAGAAAAAGCCCCCAAAATCGGGACTGTCCCTATAAAATTGGGACATCTGGTCACCCTACCTGCAGGCCCCCTATGCAGCCTGCCTGACCACCCTGCCTACCACCACCAACTGGTAAAATAGATGCCAGTGATGGGCAGAAAATGAAGAGGGGAAATCAGTGGAGAGGAGGCATACTTGGAGCAGCAATGATCCCAGTTCTTCCTCTGCTCTCACATCACCTCCAGATGAAACAGCAGCACCTGGGCTCTCTGCTCCAACTAGCTTATTCTATTTCCCTCTGAGGAAAAGAGCAGTGGGGCTCCATTTAGATTTCTCCTCTTCCCGCAGCCCACTCCAAGTTATTATTTGCCCTAGTTGAGCAGACAAATGGCATTTTCAAACCCTCGTTGTCAATTTACTAGCTCCAATTTCAGTTTTGAGTGCCCCTTTGTTATGGTACAAGGGTTTTTAATGAAAGAGCCAGGTTGTTTTTTTTCCCCACTGCACAGTTTACAATTGTTATTTATATCATACCAGCGATGCATATGGAACTTAACAATAAGGACAGTCTCTGCCTCTAGAAGTTCATGGTCTCACCCTACATAAGGCCATCCATGCCTCTGACTATTTCTCTTTCCTTACTCAAGGTCTCCTCAACAGCTGTTCTCGCTGTTTAATAATAATCCAAGCCCCAGAACCTGCCGTGAGCTTCACAAAGAGAGCACCGCACACACCACAGGACTGCGGCTAAAACTGAACTCAGTACTAGTCTGTTGATATGGGATTGTTTTCACACCTTATCACTACAGAGTTCTTCACATTATCTTGTTACTTTTAGATTAATTTAAGCATGTTGTTTGCTTGAATAACATTAACTGTGCATTGAGCAGATGTTTTCATTGAGCTATGTATGATTCCTATATTTTTTTTGAGACAATCAAGTTAATTAAGAGCATACCAGTTCGTATAACAACTATTATTCCCACATTAAATGGTGTTCATCAGAGTTACATTTTATCTGGCTGGGTGGAGTTTCTCAGTCTTCCATAATTTATACTAACCTAAAAACTTTAGTGTCATGCATAAACATCAGCTGCTCATTGTCCCTTTAGCTAGATCATCACGAAATACCACAGTGTCATACTGATTCTGGGGTACTCCACTATTAATTTTCTATACTTCTGAGCAAGCAGTCTAGTAAGATCGTGGAGTGATTCATCAGAAAAACAGGCACAATCAGCAAGGTTGTTCCTTGCAGTAATAACTCTTGTCAAACGTGGGGGGTTCAACCCACTTCTATAATCCTGGGTGGGGAGCCTCACTTTCCCAAAGGTTAGCTGTTCCCTCTTTTGCTCCTGCAGCCTCTTCCATAGAAGCTTCCCTTGAATACCTGTGCGTGGGTGTGGGAAGCTGAGTCTGGGACAACCCCTTGTTCATCTGGGACCAGTTAGCACCCTAGCATGCTGTCATGCAGACATTTATTCTGACAGTTTGTTTTCCATTGCTCAACCAGTTTATAGTGTATCATTTTACCTCATAGTTAATGATTTTCACCAGCAATCTTTTCTGAGGGACTTTATCAAAAGTATTTTAAAACCCAAGTAAATTATATCTACAAAACCCATATTTTGGCAGGTCTTTCAAATGGTTACATTTACATTGAAGTTAATCTGGATTTACATCATCATAGTTGAGATTAGAATCTAGCCCTGCTATCTGGTTATATATAGCCAGCTGTTTTATTTCTTTGCCCTCCAGCAGATTCAATCAGTATCCTCAACATTGTGGTGAAGATACACTGGTTCACTTTTGGCTCCTATTTTGGAACTGGGCAGTTGTTTATAACTTCACTCTTGAGGAACAGTTTCTTTTTTCAGTTGTATTGCGCATGTTGATCAGCAGCTCTGTTCCTCTGCATTTTAGTTGCTTCCAGACTCTCAGATCAATACCATTGGGACCTTGTGGCTTACTGAACTTGTTTTTCAAGTTGCTCCACTATCTCTTCTTTAAAATGTTTATCTTCATAATATCACACTCTTTTTCCCACAGGAAGTGTGATTAGGATAGGAATTTCCACATCATCCTGTGCAGTGATGACAGATGCAAATTCCACAATTTCTTAATCCTTTTTAATTGCCTCCTTAATCTCTTAGTGACCTGAAGGGCCCTCATACGCACATGTAGCTTTATTTACGTTTAGTCTATTTGAGTAATTATGCATTTTTTATCTTAGCATCTTTGCTTTCTCTCTCTGATTTGCCATCTTTATTTACCATTTGCTTGATATAAATGTATGATCCATTCTGTTGAGTTGGTTTAGGCAGATTTTCCTCTTTTCTGCAGAAGAGCTCCTCTGGTGTAGTCCCAGAAGTATTGTCTCTGAAGTTTACTCCACTACACCATTCCTTCAGTTTAGAAATTCTAGCCTTTAAGGGTATGTCTGCATTGCACACTAAGCCTGGGTCTGTGGGACCCAGGATTGTGGACTCAGAGTTTCCAAATCCATGTCCATGCTTGAGTATCCACACTGCATTGTGTACCTGGGTCTGTGTCTCACAGACATGCTAATATGTCCACACTGCATGACACAAACCTTCTGACTTGGGTCTGTGGTTTGACCTGCATCCACACGGCAAAATGACAAGGCTTGGACGCTAGTCACAGCAGAACTCTGGCGCTGACCCACCCCACTAGCAGAGTCATAGGATCTGGGTCCTGAGTGCATGCCAACCCAAGTCAGGCTGATTTGCATGTGGATGGAAGGCGGGCTTTGGCTCAAACCTGAGTGAGAGCCTGGGTTTAGGGTGCAGTATGGACATACCCTGAAGAATGCCAGTCTCTCAAGTTTCTTGCTATGGTTTAATTTGCCTGAATTCAATGTAATCATATATGTCCCAGTTCAGTGAGGCACTTTATTATAGGCAGAATGGGCAGTACGAATTATAGTTAAAGAGCCCAACACTTCCCACTATAAGACCCTGTGACATCCCACGGGGTACAATCCAGATTGTAGGACACCTGTGCTTCCTGAATTCTCCAGTCTGGTGTTCACTATGGGAGACTTGAAATTTGGCAGGGGGATTATTCTGGTGTCAGGGATGCCTTTTGCTGCCTCTGAGAAAATATGACCATTGAAAAAATCACAGTTTGCACATGCTCAGTAAAGACTTGTTAGAGTTTGGCAGCTAAATTCTCCAAAGATTCCATCTACATTGAGTAAGCTGCAGCTCCTCATAGCTCATACTTGCTGACCAAGGAGTGACTGAGCCCAAGGATGCAAAGGTTGAGTAGGACTTTCCCTGTAATTGCTGCTCCCAGCTGAGCTCCCCAACTCTGTGGGGATGAGCACAGGAATGGAGAGTAAGGAGACGGTCTATCTTGTGCTCTCAGTGTCCCTTCCGCGCTGGGTCCAGACAGTAAGAAGAAGGGAGAACTTCCTGACTGACATGCAGAGAGGACAAGAGATGGGGGTGTAGATAAGACTGGGACTAGGAGGTGTGGGAAGAGTCTGGGATCAGATGAAGAGATATGGGAGAGAGGTTGGGAAAGACTGACTGGCTGAGCATGGAGCCTGAGACTGGGAGAAAGAGTGTCACTCCAACTAAGAACCTGGAAGGGAGACTGGGACTGGGATGAGGGGCCCTTTGGAAGGATTCTGGGACTGGTTAGAAGAGGAGACTGGGACTGGGACAAGGAGCTTGAAGGAAAGGGGAGATAGTGTTGAGGATCTGGGGTAGAAGTAGGGACAGGAGTAGCACAGGGACAGGCTGGAGGGCACACAGACAAAAGGGGTTAGGCTTGGAGGGAACAGGGGCAGAAGCGTCTGCGTTCACTTGAGCACACTCCCCTCCAGAATCTGGAATAGAATCAAAGATTTCTCAGTCTCAACATTCCTTTGTTGTCAGCAAGTATCTGTGAAAACCATGGGCAAACTGTATGTCATCCCCCCTCTAGTGGCTGGTCCACGTAGAGGATGACAACCTACTGCTAATGGTGGTAGTAACATCCATCCTGTGCACTGACTGAAGCAGGGGTCCTGTGGAAAAAATAGTATGTGATCATGTAAATAATGTATATGGACAGGGGGCTTTTCACAGGCTTACAGTTAAGCATATGCATAAGTACCTCACTGAATCAGGGCCAACTACACTCCATGCAGCATACTTTAATTCTGACCTACAACACCCCTATTACTTCAATCCATACCATATCTCATCTGTCAGCTGTGGTGACATGTCACATTATAGGGTAGTTTGTCATTTGTACCAATGGGATCAGGATAAGACTCCTAACTTAATTTTAAATTTTGATTTGAACAAATACTCAGAGGTAAAGGGCCAGTGCACTAACTCACCTAACCACCTAGTTCCATGTAATTTTCATTTTAACTTGTCACAGAAAATGTCATGGAAAAAAAAAACCCTCTCAACTCGGTTATCTTTGCCTTCGTGTTATTGCCTCATTTTAAAATGGATTAATTAAAAAAGGAGAAAAAAATCATGTCTCTCTCCATAAGAACCTAATGTACTGTATGAAAATTAAAAGGTAACAAGAAATAAAGGCTGTAATGTAGTGGGTTATTTTATGTACTTCATGGGAAAAAAATTGGCTCAACTCACTTCAAAGCAAAATATGCCTATGGTAGAGAAGGAAGAAATAATAATTATATCTGAATTGGCTTGCAGCTAAATTCCATAAATGAATATGGGTGTGACGAGGCAAAATGTCTCAATGTTAACATTAAGGAAAATGAAGCTGGCAGAAATCAAATTTCATTGCAAAAATATGTGACCTGCATTATTGCATATGCACATAAGTAAATTAGATTTCTTTTTATCAACATAAATCTTAGGATTCTGAGTGTACGGACTAGTCTACTCCTTATTAACCTCCGCAAGTAACATGAACATATTCAGATGAAAACGATGTCGATTGTACATGAACCTTTCAATTTCGAACACCTCTAAGGGTCACAATTATATGTTAGTAAATGACAAAGAAAATTAGAAATATAAATCTGGGGTTTTGTTGTTTAAAAAAAATCACTAGGAGATACTGGAGAGTCAGCATCAAAGGAAGAAAGGAACAACACATGTATATTTATATGCCTAGACAGTAAGCGCTTTGGAGGGGCCTGTGTGTTTGCACAGTGACTAGCACAAGGGCACCCTGATTGTGGTTGGGGCCCATAGGCAGAGATGGCTTAAGGCCTGGGCAAACTGGGCACATGCCCAGGGCCCCCTGCTGAAAGGGGACCTCAGCAGTGGTGTATCATCTGTGATTTGCCACCTGCAAATCCAAGAAGTGATGTTTTCAAATATATGTACAACTTTTTCTATTACCACTCTGTCATGTTTTAGTTTGCAATAATATTTTAAAGAATTACTATTTATTTCTTACTGTAATGTGGTAGGGGCCCTAAATTTACACTGTGCCCAGGGGTCCCCAAAGTTATTTATATGGCCCTGCCTACAGGCACTACCATAATATAAATAATAAAGTTGTGTACAGTGGGCCAAACTATCAGAGAAATGTTTAGGCAGTACAGTGATGGGGGCTGTAGAAAAATCTTAGCTAGCTAGAGAGAAAGAAAGAGTACCTGGTAAAAGATGAAACTTTGTAGAGTGGCCAGAGGGAGGACAAGGAAGAGCAGACAGAAAGGGACTAACCTCGAGCCTGAGTACACTGATCTGGCTTTGGTGAGCTGCTCTGCAGTTGCTTTTGAGGCTTCAGGGCTATGGTAGCCTCAGCTCTGCCTGCACTCCCTCTGTGTGGGGGGAATGGCCAAAGGATCTGCGTAGTCCTGGATACACCAGCTCCCTTCCAATTCCATCCCAAAGAACAAATCTTTGTGGATTGAAGCTCCCTGGTGAGGGTTACCAGTACCCGACACGAGGGATTCCCCGAACTTGCCATTCTGTAGGCAACTCTATCTGATACAAATGGATCCAGCTCACCTCCCAACATGCCTCTGTCCTGCCTTCTTCCCCACAGAAACTCCATGGACCAGTGGTTTTGCCTTCACTGTACCCTTTTAAGTTCTCTCCACCATTTCCACAACAACCCTGTGCAACAGTTCATTTACAGCACCGGCAGTGCTTTTTGGCCCTCTTCCCAGGGCCTGCAGGGAACAGAGGTTTTCCTCCCGGGAGGCCTCTGTGTAGCTGAGCTCAACTTGCCCTAGTCGCCTCTCTCTCTCCCTTGGGACTTCCTTCCTGCCTCCATCCTGCCTCCAATTAATGGGTTAATTGGCTCCTTATCCCACCCAGCGGCCAACCTGATTGTCTAATTTCCCCCATCAGCTTTCTCCAGGGGGAACTACTGGTAATTAACATCTGAGTGATCAGAGTGCAGGCTCACCTGTTCGCTCCCTGCAGAGGAGGATGCTGGATGGGAAGGTGCTCTGCGACTGTAGGGCCTATTTCCATTCCTCCCTTGGTTCATATATCCGGACAGAGTACCTCTGGGCTGTGTCCACTGGCTCCTTAGACACCTTCAAGGAGCAGTGGATGCTGTCCGGGGTTCTCTGCTCAGTGTCCCCTTCTGGTTCCCTAGTTATGTCCCTGTAACTCTCACTCCTGTTCCCGTTTTGTCATTTGTTGTCCCTCGACCTCGTTTGAGCCCTGGGTTCAGTAGGTCCTCTCCTACCAGTCCCAACCTCTGGAACTCAGTAGGTGTTCGGTCCCTGCAGTCTGTCATAGCATCGCTTCTCACAATAGGTAATTCTGTAGGCCACCAGGTAGGGCTTAGTAGACCATGGTTTCAGAACCTCCCTTCTACATGCACAACCCCCCTACTAAGTCCATGCACAGTAGAAGCAGACTAGCTCAGCTGCATGCATTGTGCTCTTCATATATAGAACAAGTTGAAGAATTTGCCCAGCACAGGAGTTTTGCTTGCATGGTTAGATCCTAAGTAGTATTCTTGTTATAGAGTGTAATAACGTGAGCGTCACATATTGTCTATTTTAGGTAAATTCAAATCACCAAATGCAGCGTTGCCAACTCTTGACAAGTTTGGTGGTTTTTTTATGAAGTTATGTGTTTACATGAGAATCTCAGCTTTCATTAAAAAAAGTATATTTCATGTGCTCTGATTTCAGGAAAAAAGCATGAGAACATGAACCTAACACTCAAAACCCAGAGGGAAAAATAAGCAGAACCCACCCAGATTCTTATTTTTAAAAATAATCTCATGATTTTTAGGCCAATCTCTTGAATTTTGGGGTCTGACTCATGGTTTTTGAAAACCTGGGGTTGGCAATGCTGAGAACAAAATCTTTGAAGTACCCAGAAATGAATGAGTTAATAATGCTCCCTGAACATGCCAGGACACAGCTAAATTGATAAACAAAGAGGAGGAAAACCAGAACAACAAACAGAGAAGTTGCATTTGCCTGGTACCAAAAGTCAGGTGTCAGATTATGTGTTACTTCTTAAAAGACTAAACGAAAAATTATAGTTCCTCTGTACATGAAGAAAGAAAGGCTTTACTGAAATAATCTCTTTTGCCACATCCTATAAAAATATTATGAGGACAGCATGAATAAAAGCATAAGAAAAACAGAGATGATTTAATCCTGGGAATTCCTGTAAAGGCAAGTTTTCTTGTTTTATAGCATGGTGAAAAAGATTTTCAAACTGCCTTTGTTATAATATTGAGATTTGGGGTGGTGGACAGAGTTAAAATCTAAGAGACATACTGTAAATACATTGTCATGGACAATTGAGCACTGGGAGGAGGAACAGGATGACCTAGCAGTTCTTGCCCATCTCTCATTGCTTTGATTAACAAATGAGGGTATACATATTTTCCAGGAATGCCTATATTAAAATCTAAGACCCAGTTTTTCTGTTGTAAATTTCTGCTGGACATAGTGGATGCTGTCAGTGAATAGTTACTGCTTCATGATTCTCTGGCTGGTTTTATGCTGGCCTCAGCCCTGGGGAATCTTAGAGCAACCTGGATGCTCTAAAATCCATCAGCTGATGACGGTCCCTCGGGCATTTTCTGCCAGCTGGGGATAGCTGGAGTACAGTATGTTCTAGCCATTCTTCTTTCCTTTCCACTCACCACCCCGGCCCTCACTGAATGTCAGGTGTGTAGGAGGGTTGTTGACATAGATGCCAACTACATCACCTCTCTGCCCACCAGGGACTCCCGCCCCTTCTACTGTTGATTGCTCAAATGGGAAGACATGACCTGTTTCCCCTCCCTTTCCACTACTTGAGCAAGGCAAAGGGAGCAGAATGGGGAATTGAATCTGCCCCTAAATGTTTCTTTAGGGGGAATTCCAAAATGTATTTCACAGTGCTGTAAATTACAGGTGCGAACAGATTTAAACAAGTTTAATAATGTCCACACAAAGTTGGACTGATTAATTAAATCGGTTTAATATCATACCTTTAGTTAAAGTGGTGCAATTTTGTATATAGACATAAGAACATAAGAACGGCCATACTGGGTCAGACCAAAGGCCCATCTAGCCCAATATCTTGTCTTCCGACAGTGGCCAATGCCAGGTGCTTTAGAGGAAATGAACAGAACAAGTAATCATCACCCATTCCCAGCTTCTGGCAAACAGAGGCTAGGGCAGCGGGTCTCAACTTTTCCAGAATTCAGGACCCCTTTAAGGAGTCTGACTTGTCTTGCGTACCCCCAAGTTTCACCTTACTTAAAAACTACTTGCTTACAAAATCACACAAAAATACAAAAGCATCACAGCACACTCTTACTGAAAAATTGCTAACTTTCTCATTTTGTCTTTGTGAAATTGTAGTTTGCACTGACTTTGCTAGTGCTTTTTATGTAGCCTGTTGTAAAACTAGGCAAATATCTAGATGAGTTGATGTACCCCCTGGAAGACCTCTGCGTACCCCCAGAGATACACGTATCCCTGGTTGAGAATCACTGGGCTAGGGATACTTCAGATTATAGTTTTGCATCCCTCCCCATCCTGGGTAATAGCCATTGAGGGACCTATCCCCGATAAACTATCTTTTTTGAACCCTGTTATAGTTTTGTCCTTCACAACATATTCTGACAAAGAGTTCCACTGGTTGACTGTGTATTGTATGAAGAAATACTTTCTTTTGCTTGTTTTAAACCTGCTGCCTATTCATTTCATTTGGTGACCACTAGTTCCTGTGTTAAGAGAAGGAGTAAATAACACTTCCTGATTTACTTTCTCCACACCAGTCATGATTTTATAGACCTTTATCATATCTCTCCTTAGTCATCTCTTTCCAAGCTGAAAAGTCCCAGTCTTATTAACCTCTCTGCATATGGAAGCTGTTCCATACCCCTAATCATTTTTGTTGCCCTCTTCTGTACCTTTTCCAATTCCAATTCCAATATATCTTTTTTGAGATGGGGCGACCAGATTTGCACATAGTATTCAAGATGTGGAGTACCATGGATTTATATGGAGGCAATATGATATTTTCTGTCTTATTATCTATCCCTTTCCTAATGATTCCCAACATTCTGTTAGGTTTTTTGACTGCCACAGTGCACTGAGTGGATGTTTTCAGAGACTCCAAGATCTCTTTCTTGATGGGTTGCAGCTAATTTAGACCCCATTATTTTGTATGTATAGTTGGGATTATGTTTTCCAATGTGCATTTCTTTGCATCTATCAACATTGAATTTCATCTACCATTTTAGTGCCCAGCCACCTAGTTTTGTGAGATCCCTTTGTAACTCTTCACAGTCTGCTTTGGACTTAATTATCTTGATTTTTTTATCATCTGCAAATTTTGCCACCTCACTGTTTACCCCTTTTTCCAGATCATTTATGAAATGTTGAACAGTACTGGTCCCAATACAGCCCCCTGGGAGACACCACTATTAACCTCTTTCCATACTGAAAACTGACCATTTATACCTACCCTTTGTTTCCTATCTTTTAACCAGTTACTAATCCATGAGAGGACCTTCCCTCTTATCCCATGACAGCTTACTTAGCTTAAGAGCCTTTGGTGAGGGACCTTATCAAAGGCTTTCTGAAAATCTAAGTACACTAGATCCACTGGATCTCCCTTGTCCACATCCTTGTTGACCCCCTCAAAGAATTCTAGTAGATTGGTGAGGCATGATTTCCCTTTACAAAAAACATGTTGACTCTTCCCAACAAATTGTGTTCATCTATGTGTCTGACAATTCTGTTCTTTACTATAGTTTCAACCAATTTGCCTTGTACTGAAGTTAGGTTTACCAGCCTATAATTGACGGGATTGCCTCTGGAGCCTTTTTAAAAAATTGGCGTCACATAGATTCATAGATTCTAGGACTGGAAGGGACCTCGAGAGGTCATTGAGTCCAGTCCCCTGCCCTCATGGCAGGACCAAATACTGTCTAGACCATGCAACACATTTATCTAACCTACTCTTAAATATCTCCAGAGATGGAGATTCCACAATCTCCCTAGGCAGTTTATTCCAGTGTTTAACCACCCTGACAGTTAGGAACTTTTTCCTAATGTCCAACCTAAACCTCCCCNTTCTTTACTATAGTTTCAACCAATTTGCCTTGTACTGAAGTTAGGTTTACCAGCCTATAATTGACGGGATTGCCTCTGGAGCCTTTTTAAAAAATTGGCGTCACATAGATTCATAGATTCTAGGACTGGAAGGGACCTCGAGAGGTCATTGAGTCCAGTCCCCTGCCCTCATGGCAGGACCAAATACTGTCTAGACCATGCAACACATTTATCTAACCTACTCTTAAATATCTCCAGAGATGGAGATTCCACAATCTCCCTAGGCAGTTTATTCCAGTGTTTAACCACCCTGACAGTTAGGAACTTTTTCCTAATGTCCAACCTAAACCTCCCTTGCCGCAGTTTAAGCCCATTGCTTCTTGTTCTATCCTTAGAGGCTTAGGTGAACAAGTTTTCTCCCTCCTCCTTATGACACCTTTTAGATACCTGAAAACTGCTATAATCTCCCCTCTCAGTCTTCTCTTTTCCAAACTAAACAAACCCAATTCTTTCAGCCTTCCTTCATAGGTCATGTTCTCAAGACCTTTAATCATTCTTGTTGCTCTTATTTGGACCCTCTCCAATTTCTCCACATCTTTCTTGAAATGTGGTGCCCAGAACTGGACACAATACTCCAGTTGAGGCCTAACCAGCGCAGAGTAGAGCGGAAGAATAACTTCTTGTGTCTTGCTCACAACACACCTGTTAATGCATCCCAGAATCATGTTTGCTTTTTTTGCAACAGCATCACACTGTTGACTCATATTTAGCTTGTGGTCCACTATAACCCCTAGATCCCTTTTTGCCGTACTCCTTCCTAGACACTCTCTTCCCATTCTGTATGTGTGAAACTGATTGTTTCTTCCTAAGTGGAGCACTTTGCATTTGTCTTTGTTAAACTGCATCCTGTTTACCTCAGACCATTTCTCCAATTTGTCCAGATCATTTTGAATTATGACCCTATCCTCCAAAGCAGTTGCAATCCCTTCCCATTTGTATCATCTGCAAACATAGTAAGCGTACTTTCTATGCCAATATCTAAGTATCTTAGCTATCCTCCAGTCATCTGGTACAGAAACTGATTTAAATGATAGGTTACATACCACAGTTAGTAGTTCTGCAATTTCACATTTGAGTTCCTTCAGAACTCTTGGGTGAATACCATCTGGTCCTGGTGACTTATTACTGTTTAGTTTATCAATTTGTTCCAAAACCTCCTCTAATGACACTTCAATGTGGGACAGTTCCTCAGGTTTGTCACCTAAAAAGAATGGCTCAGATTTAGGAATCTCCCTCACATCCTTAGCTGTGAAGACCAATACAAAGAATTCATTTAGTTTCTCCACAATGGCCTTATCTTCTTGAATGCTCCTTTAGCATCTTGATCATCCAGTGCCCTCACTGGTTGTTTAGCAGGCTTCCTGCTCCTGATGTACTTACATTTTTTTGGCTATTACTTTTTAAGCCTTTGGCTACCAGTTCTTCAAATTCTTTTTGGGCCTTCCTAATTATATTTTTACACTTCACTTGCCAGAGTTTATACTCCTTTCTGTCTTCCTCAGTAGGATTTAACTTCCACTTTTTAAAGGATGTCTTTTTGCCTTTTATTGCTTCTTTTACTTTTTTGTTAAGCCATGGTGGCACATTCTTGGTCCTCTTACTATGTTTTTTAATTTGGGGGTATATATTTAAATTGAACCTCTATTGTAGTGTCTTTAAAAAGTTTCCATGCAGTTTGCAGGGATTTCACTGTTGGCACTGTACTTTTTAATTTCTGTTTAACTAACTTCCTTATATTTGTGTAGTTCCCCTTTCTGAAATTAAATGCTATCGTGGTGGGCTGCTTTGGTGTTTCTCCCCCACAGAGATGTTACATTTTATTATGCTATGGTCACTATTTCCAAGCAGTCCAGCTATATTCACCTCTTGAATCAGATCCTGTGCTCCACTTAGGACTAAATCAAGAATTGCCTCTCCTCTTGTGGGTTCCAGGACTAGCTGCTCCAAGAAGCAGTCATTTAAGGTGTCAAGAAACTTTATGTCTGCATTCTGTCCTGAGGTGACATGTACACAGTTAATATGGGAATAGTTGAAATCCCCCATTATTATTGAGGTTTTTATTTTTATAGCCTCTCTAATCTCCCTGAGCATTTCTTAGACCAGGTCTAAGGTGAGATAAGTAAAACCTCCTTATTCCAACAGACTCTCATAGGGCATGGCTACACTTGCAGAGGTAGAGTGCTTTGAGTTAAACCAGCCTTCGTAGAGCGCAGTAGGGAAGGCGCTGTAGTCTGTCCACACTGACAGCTGCCAGCGCACTGGCATGGCCACATTAGCAGCTCTTGCAACGGCCACAGAGAGCAGTGCATTGTGGTAGCTATCCCAACATGCAAGTGGCTGCAATGTGCTTTTCAAATGGTGGGGGTGGGGTGGAGTGTGACAGGGAGTGTGTTGTGTGTATGTGGGGGGAGAGAGAGTGGGTTTATGGGGGGCTGAGAGCATGTCAGCATGCTGTCTTGTAAGTTCAGACAGCAGCAGACCTCCTCCTTCCCCCTGCCCCTCTCTCTCTCACACACAGCATGCCACAATAACGGCTTGCATGCCGGCTGTCAGAAATGGAGCTTTGAAAGGGGCATTTCCACATTCCTACAGGAGTTTAAAACAATGACAAGAGTGGCCACTTGACTTAAGGGGATTATGGGACGTTTCTGGAGGCCGATCAGAGCGCAGTAATGCAACACCTTGTTCAAACTGACGCCCGTGCGTTGTAGCCAAGGCGCAGCAAACGTTATTCCTCTCGCCGAGGTGGAGTACCAGGAGCGCTCTAGCTGTGGAGTCAGAGCGCTCTACGTGCCTTGCCAATGTGGACAGGGAGTGAACTAGTGCACATGGGGCTCCTTTATTGCGCACTAACTCGCAAGTGTAGCCAAGCCCTTAGACCTACCAGTGTATAAGGGAGTCTACATTTGATGCAATGGAGAAAAATTCTGCCCTTAGTTACACAAGTATAGCTTTCCTTGGGGCAGACTTTTCATTACCCTGCACCTTGTGTAGTCATTGACACTAGTGGATAATGGGTGTAAGCCATAACTAAATCAGAATGGTATAGATTTGCCCCCAACTTGTATAAACGTCAGTGACTATGCTAGGTGCAGAGCAATGGAGAATCAGGTCCATTGACTTCAAAGAAAGTTACATCACAGTAACTGAGAATATAATTGTGCCCAGGGTGTCTGATTTAGACCACCTTACTTATCGCATCTGAAATGAGCCCTGTTCTCTTTTAATTTTTGTAATGTGCCTAGTGAATCTGATAAGCTCAAAGAAAAAATCCAAATACATTTGATAATAAATAGCATTTATTTCTTTTCTTTTAAAAAATCCAACAACACACAATGCTTCATCTACATTTCCACCCAACCCAGAGGAATCTTACTAGAATACATAATTGAAAAGCTATTGGAACAACATGTAATTCTGTTATTTTAGTATTGCAGATATGTATTCTGAAATTAATTGCTGCATGCCTGCCTCCCAATTGAATGTTGCAAGAAATAAAACCTTAATAATAATACTGGTAAATACTCACTAATATTGTAGTTAACAACGCTTTTCTTATGTTTTGGGAGAGGAAGCAGATTGAGTGCGATGCTGATACTACATTGTGTTTTCACTATTGTTATGGTGACATATTATCGCCTAGTTTATTTGTTCCATCTGTTTCATGCCTGCTTTGCTATAATGCTAGTTTGAAAATACTGTATCTGTTTGTTTGTATTCATATTAGAGATGAATATAAAGTAAAAACAGCGACATAAGAATGGAGCCTGTGATGGGATTATTGTAAATATAGAGAAGACACAAGTAAACACACAAGCTGCTGGAGGGTATAGGATACAGAGAGGAAATGAATTAAAGGCTATTAGCAGAGGAGAAGGATGTTTTTTGTGGCTCAGGCGTTGGATTAGGACTCAAGAGATCTGAGTTTTATTCCTGTCTCTACTACAGGATTCCTTTGTGACCCTGTACTAACCACTTATCTCTCAGTGCCTCAGTTCTTCATCTGGAGAATGGAAGTAATAGTACTTCCCTACCTCATGGAGATGTTGTGAAGATATATCCATTAAGGTTTGTGAGCTGCTCAGATATTAAAGTGATAAGTGCTGTAGAAAAGCCAATAAAAAATAGATACTGCCTGACCCTTCCTTCATACAGAGTTTTGCATGGTGAGCAATTTGTTGACCAATTTAGTATCAAGAAAAATGCTAGTCTCCTTCCAGGGAAAGAAAACTCAATGACTAATGGTGTTTACAGAGTGTTTTAAGTCACATAATGGCATGAGATACTTCCAATAGCAAGAGAGAAAGTGAAAAAAAAATCCATTTTGCCAGCTAGGACAAGGAAGAGAAGATGCAAGAGAAGGATGATAGATATCCTAACTGGAGATAGTGAAGGTGTGGCTAAAAAAACCATAAATCCTCTCCAGTAGTAGGAAACAGTTTTGAAGGCTTGTAGAGTCTGAGCTTGATTTTTCACTGCCTTGTACCTAATTAGTCAATTGCATCCATGGAAAGTGAGTGTAAAATGGATATAAATCAGAATGGTTGCATTGTACCCTCACTTTGCACTGGGATAAATGATACACAAGGGGCAAGTCACTGGAAAAACCATCCATATATATTTTTCCAGCATAGTTCAACTCAGTGATGCTGACTGATCCTTTCATAGCTTATTTGTCAACAAAGCTTCAGACAGGATTTATTCAAGTGGGGTAGATTGTTATAGCTGCTGTCACAGAATTACACAGATGCAATCAACATTTCAGAAAACTAACTAATCCTAAATAACTACTATCAGATTCTAAATCTGTGTGTATTTGGAGTCAATTAGAAAATCATTTCACTGCTTATTATCTTTGATTAGATATGGGTTTCAGTTTTCATTTAGTATTAAGTGCCTGATTTGAGGCACAAAGGAGGTATCAGAGATAGCAGAGTTGTTTAAGAAGTGAAATCTACATAGGAGAATAAAAAACAGGTTTTTGAATTTCCTTTCTTTTTTAAATTGATTATCCTTTCACTATGATTATTGGTTTGTGGATGCATAAGCTTGCTTAAAGAGAAAAATTAACTTTATCGGTGCAATGACTATCATGCACTTAAATGTCCCATTGTCACACACTTAAAAACAGAAAAACATCAGATAATACAAATGTAGCTGATTGGTTTTCCATTAGACTGAAGACAAACAGTTTCCCCTGAATCATTATTGTGTTCTTTTTCATGGCTCACATGTAGCTGAACGTTATTTCCAGGCTGAGGCTGACAATTTCCTGAAGAAACTTCATGGTTCATTACCTCCTTTTATCATAGCAACAAAATAAATTGCTGTAAAGTCAGCTAATGTGATAGAAAATGTTCAAATTTTGACAAAAAGTCCTGTTTTCCCAAAAGCTTTAAAAATACTTTCAAATCACCTGTCATTCTTCATGTGCACACAGATATTTAGTATTACTTTGTGGTAAGGGAACAAAGGCTGCATTTACACTGTAAATGCTGCTGTTTTATGAAGCTACCTAGATATATTCTTTAGGAAATCAGTATGGAGTACAACTACTAACTGTTAAGAGGAGAGACAACTAGCTGTGCTTGTTGCTTCTGTGGTCTGCAGCATTCTGTGTTCCTATAATCAGTGTGCTACTAAGAAATATAATGGACAACAAGAGATGTAGTTGTCAGTCAATATTTGCTCATGTGGAGTGCCTCAGCTCACCTCAGGAGTGTGTGTATATATGAACTGAGGAATGAACTGCCATGTCATATATTATTGTGATTGTAAAATGGTTAATGTATTTTTAAAACAGAGACTAGGTAAAAGCTGTGTGGTCTGGAGGAATGTGCACAAGATGGAGAATAAGGTGGCCTTGAATTTTAATGCTGGCGGTGTTGCTGACTCAATGTGTGGCCATGGCCAGTCGCTTCACCCTGTCTCAGTCTTCTCATCTGTAAAATGATGCTGACAATACTCACCCAGCTACCTCACAGTTGGGGATCAATTAATGTTCTACAGAGCTGTGAACTTATAAAATGCTTATCAATATTATAGTTTTAATTCCTGTGACATGCCTGCTTTTTCCATGGCTGCCCAAACCTCCCTCTGGTCTCCCTTATCCTCTCACTTACCCTGCTTTTCTCCTCTCTGTCTCATGTCTCTATCCAGCTGCATTTCTTAAACAACTCCAACCCATATGTCTACTTCACACATCTCTGCTGCTGCTAACATTGCCACTGAAAACAAGGTGTCTCTGTATGAATGTCAGCTGGGAAGGGAGGATGAAGAGAAGAGTATCAGGCATGGAAAGGGAGCTTTTTCTGGGTCAATAGCTCCCACACTTAGGGCCAAAGTTTGCCTGACAGGCACTGGCCCCATACTGGGATAAGTGTTGAATTGCACCATCCAAGGGAAAACTTTGGGAGGGACTGGTTCTCAGGGAGCTCCCATGCACACAAAGGGACTGCACCTCTGACATGACTCCTTACAAGCATGCAGCATATTCCCCCTACCGTCCCCTCTCCTTTGGAGTGGTGTTGTGAGGAGGGAACAGTCGCTGCCCTCCCCTAAGTGCCGAGAATGTGAGTGTGTGTGGCCTTTGTGAAACAGTCACAAGACAGGGAGGTTTCTTGCAACCTCCCCTTTCTCCCCCGTCTCTTTCCCTCCCCCTCCCCTGCACCTATGCAAGTTCCAGGCATAATCTAGCTCCGAATCATCAAGACTTGCCAAAGTCCACCCCCACATGAAGTGGAGGGATCAGCCAATTAGGAAGCAGAAAAACAGCTAAATAATGTTCTTATTCTTTAATTTTTTTTAAAATTTAGAATCGTAGAGCCCAATCCTGCATTCTGTTCCAAGACATAGCTCTCGAAGAAGAGAGTTTTGCCCAAAGAAGCAGTGCAGAACAGGGCTCACATTTGATATGGACATTATTATGAAATAGCCGTGTTGGGTTACATATTTTGCTGAATGGCCTGGTGATCAAGTTCTCAAAGAAGCTTTACTAAGCTGATGCTTATGTTCACTGGAAAATAATTACATGGGCTCTTTGGAGCCCTCTTCAGCCAATCAGAAGGCAGATTTTATCCAGGGCTAAGCTTGGATTCTGGAGCCTTGTTGGCACAGCTCTTGTGTATTATCATAGCTCACTAGTCTCAAAGGCACAAAATGAGAACAAGATGGACAAAAACTCCCAAATGCAAGTTTCCATATTAACTAAAACCTAATTCCCCCCCCCCCACCCCCCACATGGGATAGGCCATATGAATGAGGCAGTGAAAGCAAGTTAAGTATAACAGAGCCTTCCCTGGTTTCAGCTAGCCGTCCTGCTCTTAAAGCCCGTGGTAGAGCACTTGCATAGGAATTAAGGGAATGACATTCCATATGTCAGATGATAAATCAATTGATTGTGTGTAGCTGATTATGGGATGCTGACCTCAATAATGTATGTTTGTGTAGAAAAAGTACACAGGGAGCCAATCATAATCTCACATGGTGGGAAGCATTTTAAAGCAGAGATTTGCTTCCTAAAAGTGTGCCCTAAGCCAGAAGATAAGTCTTTCAAAGCCAGTATTTACCACGTGTAACACACGTTTAACTCTGGGTGATGTGATTTCACTTACAGTTAAAGCTAATACCACAGCTCCAACGCCAAGGCTCTGCATAGACAGGCAATGTTTAATAAGTGTGTAACACAGGAAAGACCAAACATTCCAGTCAGAAGAAAGAACCAGGATCTTTCTTTCTTTCTTTCTTTCTTTCTTTCTTTCTTTCTTTCTTTCTAAATAGAACATGACTAGTAAGCGAAGGAATGTAATCCAAATGCAGACCTGTAGATTCAGGCATTGAGATGAAAGAAAAAAGCTCAGCATGGAGGCACAAAGCACTAAAAAAGAAAGGCAGAGAGTAAAAAGAGGAAGCAAAAAGAGAAAACTTCAGTAGAAAAATCTCAAGCACTGGAATGGCTGATTTCAGCTTCATAAAGTCAGTCGCCCTGAGCATATATTAAACTGGGTTCAGCTGCTCTATGTTCCATCAAATATTTCGTATTAATAATTAACAAGTCGCTGGCTATCAGAGCAAGATTCAAATGGATGGAAGGGGAGTTTGGGTCACCTTTCTTAGAGCTGCAAGACTTAATGAGGGGGTAGCATTACTGCAGTATTGAGAAATGATGATATACTAAAGGAGTAAGGGATATACATCTTGCAGGCTTTCCCCCCGCTCTCTTGCAGACTCTTATTTCCTCCTTTTATTCTTCTTGATTCACTGCTGGCTGCTGTACATACACATACAGGGCTTGATCTTGCCCTCTGATCTCTGTGGTGTGCATCACCATACATCTCTGGGAAATCAGCTGACACACACAAGCTCAATAGCTGATTTCGCCCGATAAATGGCAATAGATGCCGTGTATGTGCAATAGAACGCAGTGGCTGTTCTAAATCAAAGTTTTAAGTGGAGCACCATCGCCCTCCTTTGCCGAGCACATTCTTATTGAAGTAGGTGACTTGAAATTGTCCCTCATTCCTGTATTGGTGAATGGGCTGTTCACTTAGACCTCCCTGAATGTCTTGTTGCTGCTTTGGACTTTCTTCCCCAGCCCCTACTTGCATGTGAATGTGAATGTGCACTAGACAAATTGGGGCACTTGAACTCCTCCCCTGCATGGATCTCTTACCTGCAAAGTATGGGTAGAACCACTATGCCATTACATGCACACCTCTAAATGGTACATGGTGCTGGGAAGAAAGCAAATTAATTTTACTTCCTCCTTTCTTTAAAGTGGGGCAGTGCTGTTTGTACAAGTCTAAACTGACACAACAGTGCCCCAAGAGACTCAGCCTCAGAACCACTAAGACAGCAACCCAAGAAGAGAGTCCTGCATGAAATATTCAACACGGAGTCAAGAAAGAAATCTGGGAAACAGGAGGCTCGCTGAGATCACTTTGAAATGCTTGTGAAGTCACTGCCATTTGCCCACCTGGCCTGGGATGAAAAGCAAGCCTAAAAGCTGTGCAGAATTATATTTGAGACAGACAGTCAGACACAGAGAAACTGTGGGAGCCCAGAAAAATAAGTGGCACATTTAAAAGCACTAATTACAATTTTTTTTCTTGGAGATTTATCCATTGACTGTAATTAAGCTCACTCTATTTTTGCGATCTTGGCAAGTTCTAAGAAAAGAGAGGGAGAGAGAGCTTGCTAGCCAAGCGGATTTTTTCTAAGCTCTCTCAGCCCTAATTAAAATCCTTTGTGTAAGGCCAACTAGCAATCAGATTTCCAATAGATCTGAGTCAAACTGCCTTGGCTACATCTAAACGCACAGTTGTTGGGAGCAGGGCCACAGCCAGGATTTGCAGAACCCGGGGGGTGTAGTGGGGAGGTTTATGCTTCCCCCCCACGGCCCTCTCCTTTTCCTCTGTGCTTTGTTCTGTTCATACACTTACCAGATGGTTGAGGCAAGCAAGAGAAGAGACTGCCTGAAGCAGGCAGGTGATGAGGCCAGCAGCAGGGACACTGATTGAAGAAATTGGTACAGATCTCTCACTATCGCTGCTGGCTTAGTGCTTTGTTGTTTCCCTTTTACTCTTGCTGCCTCATGAATGCATTACACTATAATACTTCCTGACGGCATTAACACACACCGCTAAGGGCTAGATCCTCACCTGGCGTAAATGATGGTAACTCCATTGAAGTCAATAGAGAAATGCCAATTTACAACAGCTGAGGATCTGACCCTAAGTTTCAGCACATCCAAATTCCACTCTTCTCATACTGCTTTTCCTATGCATGGGTGGGCATAATGCAATTACCAATGGGGGGCCCTGGCCATTTGCTGTAAATCTATTATTCGTTCTCAATGCGCAACATGCCCAGCACTCCTCCCACACAGTGTAATGCTGTTGCCGTACACTAGTGTAAATGAGGCCAGAACTGGGTCATCTAACTCTACAGAGAACCAAACGATCCACAGCAATCAAGAGGGGTACGGAACAGGTCCTTTCATATTCAATGGTCCTTTCCAATTCCCTCTTAAAGTCAGAACAGAACAAGTGCACCCCCTGAAAAGTTGAAGTAGCTCGACCTTGGATTTTAATCTGTGGCAGCACCAAGGTTTTGTGTGTGTATAGAATTAGTTCTTTAAAAAAATCTGTCTTGTATTTCATATAATATACTATGCAATCCTGCTGCTGTTCTCATCCAAGCGAATGACAAAATTCCCATCACTTCAATGGGAACAAGATTGGGTTCTATTATTGCTCCAAGGAAACTATAATAACAGAACAATACTCTGTAATTCCTACAACAGTTTCTAATTATTGTACAATAAAATACTCTTGTCAGAGATCCAAATTTTGAGACGTCTCTAATGTTTTTCCAGTTTGGAGTTTGTGAAATGACATAAAGTATATTTCCAATCTTAGCACTCATCCGCCGTGATCTAAACAACAATGGAATTCATGCCCCTGATTTAAAAATAAAAATAACCTGAAAGCCATAGAACAAAAGAAATACCAGAAAATATGACGCACATATTTGTCATGGCTTAGCTTATATATAAGAATACCTCTTGTCTGATTTTTTTTCTAGAGATTTGAAAATTACAAAAAAAGAAGAAGAAGAAAAGATGTCACTTTACCTTCTCCAATAATCCTCATATTTATCTCTTAATCCTTTTTTTGGAGTTTGACCGAAGAAAAATCAACTCTCTGGATATACTTATTATCTACATTACCATTAAGGATTTCTTTTTAAAGAAGTGCTTGCATTTGAGAAGACTTTAGCATTAACAAAGTGAAAGCAAAATGATATACACTTCCCTCTAACAGCGGCTTGAAGTTCTGCATGGCACAGAGGGACTTCCATTTTGATTCTCATACAAGCTTATGAAAATTTAAGTCCGGTTCCTGGAGCAAGCTTCATGAAGGCAGATGCTTCTACCCTCATGTAGCCCCACTGGGTACGTCTCCACTGCGGAGTTAGCCCAGGTGATTAGCACTTGGGTCTGAGTGCTTAGGTTAGCCTAGATCAGGTGTGAGCAACCACATTATAAAGTCATAACCAATTTACTGCATTTTCACTGGTGCTGCACCCCCTTGTGTGTGTCACTAGGACTTCTAGGCAGAGCCGGTGCAAGGATATTTTGCACCCTAGGCAAAACTTCCACCTTGCCGCCCCCCCGCACATCGGTTCATTGAGGGGCAAATCCCAACAAGCCTTTATAGACCCCAGGGGCCAGCCTAACCAGGGGCCAGCCGTGTCCAGGGGCCAGCCGTGTCCAGGGGCTGCTCCCCAGATCAGGTTCCCACTTCCTCGCCCCCTGAACTCCCCTGGAGGGTGCACAGCCCCCCCGTGAGCCCTCCCCCCCCACCCCGGCGGCCCCTGCCCAAGTCCATTCACTGGCTTTGCCAGGCTTGGGTCGCTGCAGCAGCTCGGCAGGGAGTAGCTGCCTTCCGAGGCACCGGAGACCCAGAGCATCCTGCTTGCGGCAGCAGCGAGCTCCAGCCATGGAGGAGCCGGCATGGTGCAAGGGGGCAGCAGCCCTGCAAAGGCAGCGGCGCTGTTAGCGGGAAGCAGCTGCACCCCCCGCCCCTCCTGCCCAAGCTGCCGCCCGGCACCCCCCCGGGGGCTCCTGCAGGCTGCAGCGGATGCATGCAGGCGCCGGCCCCCATGCATCCCCCGGCTCTCCCCTCGCCTAGGGTTATCATATTTCAACAATCAAAAAAGAGGCTGGGGGGGGGAAGAACCCCGCCCTACCCCCGCTCCCATCCACTCCCTCCCACTTCCCACCTCCTGACTGCTCCCCTCAGAACTCCCAACCTCTCCCTGCTCTTTGTCCCCTGACTGTCCGCTCCTGGGACCCCTGCCCCTAACTGCCCCCCAAAATCCCATCCCCAACCTAAGCCTCCCTGTTCCTTGTCCCCTGACTGCCCCCTCCTAAGACCCCCCCACCCTAACTGCTCCCCTAGGACCTTACCCCTGACCTGTCCCCTGACTGCCCCAACCCTTATCCACACCTCTGCGCCCAGACAGACCCCTGGGACACCAACACCCCATCCAACCACTCCCCACCCCCTGACAGGACCCTCAGAACTCCCGACCCATTTAAAGCCCCCGCTCCCTGACTGCCCCCCCGGGACTCTCCTTATCATGCCCATGCCGGTCAGACACTGGCTCCACGTGGAGGCAAAACACGCTGCCGGGTGGACAGCCCCTCCCCCATAGAGTGCTGAGGCAGCAGGGGGGAGCTCCGGGAGGGGCAGCAGCAGCGGTGGCTCACACTCCCTGGAGCCGCAGAACCCGAGCGCGGCGAAGGGGGAGCCGGGGGGCGCATGGGGGCTGCTGCCCGCATGCATCTGCTGCAGCCTGCAGGAGCCCCCGGGGGGGGAGGAGGGGTGTGCCGGACTGCAGCCTGGGCAGGAGGGGCGGGGGTGCGGCTGCTTCCTGCTAGCGGCGCCACCACCTTTGCAGGGCTGTTGCCCCCTTGCGCCACGCTGGCTCCTCCATGGCTGGGGCTCGCCGCTGCTGCAAGCCAATGCTCTGGCTCTCCAGTGCCTCCGGAAGGCTGCTCCTCCCTGCCGAGCCAGGACACCGCTTTTTGGCGCCCCCAACCACTTGGCACCCTAGGCGACTGCCTAGTTTGCCTAGTGGTTGCACTGGCCCTGCTTCTAGGGACATATCCACGGGTTCCTTGTGCTGTAGTAAACTGAGCTGGTCTCTGATTCCTTCCCAGTGAACTGTGGGAGAACTTGTCTGTCTTTGTGGGCACATGGGGGAATTGTGGGAAGGTACTGGAGGACTATCAGCACTCAGGTGATTTCCCCTTCATCCTCCTGCAAAGTGGGCAGGTTACCAGCCCTTGCATGAATGCAGCACCTGAGCTCTAGACTCTAGTCCAAGCAAGACAAGCTAGCCCAGATTTAAACTTGGATCAGAGGGTTTTGTATGTGGATGGGAGGTGGGTTAGGGCAACACCTGGGTAAAAGTTAGAGTTACCTCTGCAGTGAAGACATATCCATTGATTTCAGTGGAGGTCTGTGCAGATGGAGGAGTCTTCCCACATGCATCTCATTGAAGGATCCAGGCATTAGTCTGTGTAATAGGAGTCACTGAATACTGGATGCAAGGATGCTGAAACCTATCACATGACAGAGCATAAACATAAGCCCTATCTCGTGTCAGGTGACTGGAGCCATGAACTAAAAAAATCAGTCAGTTCCCAGCAGTCCAGTGTGTTACAACTGAATCTTTGGTTAAAAAAATAAAAGATCCAATTAATATTATTAAATTTTGTTTAAAAAACCAAACACCTTCAAAACCTCCAATTAGCCTCTTTTCTAAGAGTGTAGATTTTGACACTCCTGATCGCTAAGTGGCCCTACCTGTGATGCTGGGAACATTGTATATGTTACCACTTCACGGCCTGATGTCCTCCCGCAATGCTGCTTCTGACTGGCGCTCTATTGAAGCAGCTAGTGCTGCGATATTGTTCAGGAGCAGATTAGGCAGTGTGAGATGGACACTGCAGCTAGGCTCAGGGGAAGGGGCTCATTTGTAAATGCAATAATTATTTTTTATCTTAGCTGAGGTGAGAGAAGGAAGAAATGAAGCAGAGCGACAAGAATAGGAGGACCCATGAATAGACAGTGAAGTGAGGGGGAGAGAGAAGAGCCCCTTTCTCCAGCAAAGCCCGCCTAGTCCAGAAGCCAGGGAATTGTTCCTTTATGGGCCCAGCAGGAGGACTGCTCATAAGGGACCGTTTGTTGGGAGTGTCTCCATTCATAAATTGGCTGCTGAGACAGAGACGGAAGAGGATGCCGGGAGTGAAGAGAAGTTAGTAAAGAGAATGATGGTGAAATTGTTGACCAAGGCCTAGATCCTCCAAAATATCTCATAACGCCTGTGAGGAGCTAAGCCCAAGTGCCCAAAGTCACTTGCAGTGTCTTTTTGGTGGTAAATACCAACACAATAAAGTCTACAGCCTACCACTGGGGATATCTGTACTTTTTGACATCTAATGGTCAGAACAATGGCACCATCATCTCTTGCTGTTTTTGCCATGTGTTTCTGTATGATTCACCACCACATGCGAGCCGTGTTTAGACATAGAGAGTGGTGGCTGCAAATAACTTATAGCTCTTCAGTCCTTGGCTGAGTGTCCCTGCAAGAAGTTAAAGCAGCATGGGGCCTACTCTAATTTATGTCACAGGTATAAATATGATGGCTGTCATCTTGGCCAACAACATCCAAGCTTCAGCACTACAAGCATGAGTTGCTGCTAAGTTTGAGCTAAAGAGCCAAGGTTTCCTAGCTGGGGCTGTAACAGACTCATATCCTCTGTGGATTGGGCACAGAGGGGAATGTGTAACTGTAAGGTCCAATCAGGGCCAGTTCTGGCTTTTTGGCCGCCCCAAGCAAAAAAACAAATGGGACGGCCAGAATGGCAAAGCAAAAAAAAAAAACCTGCGGCGCGGCTGGAGCCAGGGTGCAGGGGGACTCCCTGCGCTGCAGATGTGCCCCGGCTAGCGGGGGGAGGAGGAGGGAGCAGGGTGGGGAGAGAGAGAGAAGGGGGGCGGCCCCACCGCCTGCTGGGAGGGCTCTGCGCTGCTCCAGTCGGCTGGGAGGGAAGGACGTGGGCTGCCCTGCCGGGCTTGCTGCAGGGCGCTCCCATCCTCTGCGCCGCCGCTTCTTACAGGGCGGCCGAAGCAGAACACCACACACACACAAAAAAGAGGCCGTGCCGCCCTAGGATTGGGCGGAATGCCGCCTCCTACAAACTGCCGCCCCAAGCACCAGCTTTCTTAGCTGGTGCCTGGAGCCGGCCCTGGGTCCAGTGGAGGATCAGGCATAGTGGAGCTCTGCTCTACCACTCTCTCTTGTTTCTGCTCCAACCCCAAATGCCCCTGGCATGCCCATCCTGGCTCCCACACCTTTTATGCCAGGCGTGGGAGTGGCTGGTGAAGTGGGTGGTGGAAGGCTCCCCTACACAAGGCCAATTCTACACCTATTCTCCCCCCCCTCCGAAACTAGTTCCAGCCGTATATCACACAAAGTGGCTTTAAGCAGACCAGCGAGACACACCCTGTGTTTCTAAATTGGCTTTGATAATTTAAAGACAGCAAGCAAATATGCAGTTTGTCATTAAGAAAACACCAAGCTTCTTTCATTTGAATGACTTTTGAAAAAGCAGCAAAGCCGGTCTCTGCTTTGAATTTGAAAGTGGTTTTCCTGATGTTCATTTCGGATGGGTGCATGGAAAGTGAATCTGCAAAGGGGTGTATTTTTAAGTAACTTTATTGCAGCTAATTTGCAAGGAGCACAATTTCTACTATAGTACTGCAGTTGGTTTATATGCACTTCTTGATGTCTGTTTAAAGTAATGGAATGCTGTTTCCCCCACCAAATGGGAATTTTGGCTTTTGTTGTCTCTACTGGGGCAGAATTAAGATCATGGTGGCTTTCTAAGCATTAGTCTGTGGCTTGTTGTGGAAAGGGCAACCTTTGAATTAACATGATTTTTTTTTACACTGACGTTCTTCAAAAGGTAATATGCATTCATAGCACTGACATATGCCTGCAACCTTAACTTCACCTAAACATTTTTTGCTTGAGAGTCTATTTATTTTTGTAAAGGTCCCAAGTTCCACTGGAGAGAAGCCCTGTTTGTGCAAACTCCATCAGACTAGAATACTAAGGTCTTTAGTGCAGAATGTCCCTGGGACTACTGCGCATGAAGTCTCTTGCTAATCAGAGACGTCACTCATGAAAATCCTGATACTGCAGTGCTAATAAGGTCTGCAAAAAAGGAGTCCCAATGCTGTGAAACTCTGTAGATCCTCAGAATTAGGGCTCTCATCATGCACAGCCCAAGAGATACAGAGGGAAGTGATTCCTCTTCCGTTGACTTGCTAGTGACCCTAAGACCGGAGCTTTTCTCCTATGGTCAACTGTGTTCAAATACCACACGTTAATGCACACACCTTACTCTAGTAATTTCCCTGCTCAGACTGTAAATTTAGATTACGGTACATGATATGAGATGGCTTGAAAGAATCAACGTATAATTTAATCCTCCCACACCCTGCCTCTCTGTTCTCTTCCTCTCCTTAAGAAAAGGATCATGCTGTATGTAGTGGCCTAGGATGCCCGCGGAAAGCAAGTCCCTCATAAATAGGAAATGAAACAGAAATACCATAATCACATAGGAGGGGAATTTGGAGGACGTTAATAAATTCTTCAGAACGTGGCTTGAGAACACTCATGACGATTTAATCCTCCAGCCTCGAAGGGCTCCTGAAAATTACATATTCAAAGGTGGAAAAAAATTCTCCCTGTTTAGTACACTCTAAACCCATAACTTTTTAGAAATACATTTCCTCAGACAGCAGCCATGTGAACACTTCTAATAGTGAAGAACAGTCAGGTTTTGGTGTGGTTTGTGCTGATATCAACCAATGCTTTTGCGGTTGTTAATGTTTCCTTTCCAAAGGCTGTTAGAGAATCTCTTTGGCAACATCGGGATGTAGATGCTGACATCCAAAGGATTCACTGAAGGACCCTTCTTGAGCTGCTCAGCGACATGGCAAGTGCTGCAAATTTGGTGGTTTTGCAATGTGTTGTGTGGTAAGGCTGTATTTTGCCCTGAGTTACCACCTGATCCGCTGAGTAAAGACTTGCTGCCTGAAAAATTACTCTCTAGCCCTGAGCTCACTGGTTTCCCAAGAATAGCCCATGCTGAGATCAAGGCGAGAAAGCTTAACAAAACAGAATGCCATTCCAGTCCCTGAAGTTGCCAGGATCCCGAAATGAGAACGTTGGGAAGGTTCAACTTTACTGTCCTGGGTGCTCCTAGGGGGGGAAAAAAATGACCCACAGAGTGAATGGAATAAACTAAAATATCTGAATAAATAAAGATACTCTGAAGTGCAGGAAGCAAGCACATACTGGTCAAGGAATTAGATTACTCAAGGTGGTGACTCATCCAATAACTATTCAGCGTTTGTGGTTAAAAGAGAAACGCTTGCCAGAGAATGACTAAAATCTATTGGCAGAGGCTTTAAAGGAATCATGACTGGGCCTAAACTAGTGTGTATGCAAGAGAATTATTTTTCTGCCTCTTTTACTGAAGCAAGGCTGAAAAAACCCCACTGCCTCCCTGTTTACATAGATTATTACAGCGTTCTGCTAGCCTCAAGGGGCGTTTCCAATCACCACACTGAATGGGGCCAGGTTCAGACTTATATTTCCTTGTTCAGGCTTGGATGTGTGATTTTGTGTTTTAAAGGTTAGAGCTGGCAGTGTACAGATAGCTGTGGGGCATTTATTTTGGACTCGTATGGTATAGAGGAGGAAGAACAAATTCCAGTATCTTGCAGTTTTGCTGCAGAAACACAAACAGGACAGACTTTTTTCAGTATAGACAGACTTGTTGCTTGGAGTGCTGTGTAACTACTAGAGGCTATTATTCTGTACAGTGTAGGGTTCCCCCGCCTCCACTTTTCTGGCAGTGGAGATCACTCAGCACCTGACAGGATCAGCCCCACAGTTATTGCAAGTGGCCTTTTGAAAAGGTAGCCTTAGACACATACTAAGCTGCCTTCATTGTTCCCCAAATGGGGTGTCACTAATATGCCACAGAAAGGACATTGTGCCATCAATGGGAAAATACCGAGCTTATTTTATGTTCCCAATGCCTACCAAAAGTGGTTTTCATGTGACCCATTTCTTTGATTCATTTTGAGATCCCCAATGCTTATGTCCTGAATCCAGTAGCTAACAAACTGTATTCATTGTCCTTACCAAAGGCCAGTGGCAAGTGCTGTTATCAAGCAGGGTTTTTTTAAAATTAATTTGAGCATATTTGGTTGCTTTTATTTGACTTCTCTGGCTGCAGGGAACTATGTAACAAGGCAATAGCCTGGTATACACAGACACTTAATTCCCTCCAGCTAAGGTTAAAACGGAGCCCTGGCATCATTTAGAGAAACCTTCCCACACCTGCTTTTCATTTCCTCTTGCTATTTCTGGTAATAAAAATTGGACCCATTGCTATAAATTTGGGCGTAAAAAGTCTTCTACACATTTTTTTTCTTAAAAGCATGTTTGTGATTAAATGAATGTCTCAGACTATAAAAAACGAAACTAGAGAATTTCTGGAAGACGTAAAAGAAAAGAAAGGCCTTGCCCTCTGTTTTATTTTTACTGCTTATCCAGCTGGAAGTCTCAAGTTCCACTGAGTCCTTCTTAACTGTCTGCTGTTTTTTTCATCAAAAATTCTCTTTACATTGTCATGTGCTGGAGTTGCCCTTCATTAGAGACTCAAATGGAAAACAACAGAATATTATCTTGTTTTGAAGCACAAGTCGAGCTTTCTGTTGGAATATATCACTTTTTGACACCTTATTTCTCTATTTCAAAGCCTTTCCTCATTTGAAGCTTTTTCCCTGATGTTCATGGAGGGTAGGTTCATCAATAGCTATTAGCCAATATGGTCAGGGATGCAACCCCATGCTCTGGGTGTCCCTAAACCTCTGGCTTCCAGAAGCTGGGATTGGACATGCCAATCTGACCCAGGGGAAAATTCTTTTCCAATGCCAAATAGATATTTTCTATCTCATCATTATTCTTTATTATAGGTGCTTTTTCCTTCTTCTAGCCACAGAGGATCCAATAGGATCTCTTGAAAGAAATATGCACTTGTTAACTGGTATAAAGAAATGTAATAGCTAAAATATTTTACTTTGACAGTATCAAATTGTGCTTATTTATCCACAATCTAGGTTTCTTGGCAATATACTGTCAGAGTGTTTTAATATCACTTGATGATTAGCTGTTCTGTTCATTCCTTCTGAAGCACCTGGCATTGGCCACTGTCGGAAAACAGGATACTGGGCTAGTTGGACCTTTGGTCTGACCCAGTATGGCCGTTTTTATGTTCTTATCCCACATCACCTTAAGAATTCTACTTAGAACAATAATTTTGCCAAAGGCAATAAATATAAAATTTGATGATTAAACATCTGCTGGAGTACAATCTTAGTGAAGAATTCTGAGCCCTGCAGTGCTGACCAGACAGACTGGATTTGGTTTTACCAGAATACAGAAATTTAAAAAACAAGCACTGCAAAAATACTAATGCAACATTTGGTGTTCAGCAGACATTCAAAAGGTCATGATCAAAGAGTCCTCCAGCTGCAAGTACTGAAAAACTGATAGTCACCACCACAAAAAGACTAAATGATGCTTCCTAAAATTAAATGTTTCTCTCATTCTTTTTTGTTCAGAAATCTTCATCTACCATGGTAATATAGCATCCAGTTTTGTATTCTGTATTTAAAAGGAATTGCTATGAATTTTGGTGACATACTATTTGCCCTGAAATTTTAAGAGGGGAAAATTTTCTGAGCAATCAGGAAAGGCTACTTGGTCAAAAATATGTGCTATACAAATGGTAATGCAAAAATTCTTCCTTTGAAAGAGAGCTCATCTTCCACAACTCAGGCATGCTCTGTCATTTGATGTCATGGTTCATCTGCTTGCTGTGTTCTTCAGATTTCAGGCTTTTTAGTTCTTGGTTACTATGCCAAAATAATTGCTATTCAACAAATAATGGTGCTAACCTAATAAGTGGTATAATAATGATGATCTTTCAGTTTATACTAGGGCTGTCAAGCGATTAAAAAAATTAATCGCGCGATTAATGACTCTGTTAAACAATAATAGAATACCTTTTATTTAAATATTTTTGGATGTTTTCTACATTTTCAAATATATTGATTTCAATTACAACACAGAATACAAAGTGTACAATGCTCACTTTATATATTGCACTGTAAAAAGACAAAAGAAATAGTATTTTTCAATTCACCTAATACAAGTCCTGTAGTGCAATCACTTTATCATGAAAGTTGAACTTACAAATATAGAATTATGTACAAAAATACTGCATTCAAAAAGAAAACAATGTAAAATTTTAGAGATTGCAAGTCCACTCAGTCCTAATTCTTGTTCAGCCAATAGCTCAGACAAAAAAGTTTGTTTACATTTGCAGGAGATAATATTGCCCGCTTCTTTTTGTTTACAATGTCACTTGAAAGTGAGAACAGGTATTCTCATGGCACCTCTGTAGTCGGCGTTGCAAGATGTTTATGCGCCAGATGTTCATGCTTCAACCACCATTCCAGGGAACATGTGTCCATGTTGATGACAGATTCTACTCGAAAACCATCCAAAGCAGTGCGGACCGACGCATGTTCATTTTCATTATCTAAGTCAGATGTAACCAGCAGAAGGTTGATTTTCTTTTTTGGTGGTTTGGATTCTGTAGTTTCCGCATCAGAGTGTTGCTCTTTTAAGACTTCTGAAAGCATGCTCCCTTCCTTATCTCTCTCAGATTTTGGAAGGCACTTCAAATTCTTAAATCTTGGGTCGAGTGCTGTAGCTATCTTTAGAAATCTCACACTGGTACCTTCTTTGCGTTTTGTGAAATCTGCAGTGAAAGTGTTCTTAAAATGAACAGGTTCTGGGTCATCATCCGAGACTGCTATAACATGAAATATATGGCAGAATGTGGGTAAAATAGGGCAGGGGACATACAATTCTCCCCCAAGGAGTTCAGTCACAAATTTAACTAACGTATTATTTTTTAAACGTGCGTCATCAGCATGGAAGCATGTCCTCTGGAATAGTGGCCTAAGCATGAAGGGGCATACAAATGTTTAGCATATCTGGCACGTAAGCACCTTGCAATGCTGGCTACAAAAGTGCCATGCAAATGCCTGTTCTCACTTTCTGGTGACATTGTAAATAAGAAGAGGGCAGCAATATCTCCTGTAAATGTAAACAAACTTGTTTGTCTGAGCGATTGGCTGGACAAGAAGTAGGACTGAGTGGACTTGTAGCCTCTGAAGTTTTACATTGTTTTGTTTTTGAGTGCAGTTATGTAACAACAACAAAAAATTTACATTTGTAAGTTGCACTTTCAGAACAAAGAGATTGCACTACAGTACTTGTATGAGGTGAATTGAAAAATACTATTTCTTCTGTTTATCATTTTTACAGTGCAAATATTTGTAATCAAAATATACACTTTGATTTCAACTACAACACAGAATACAAGATATATATGAAAATGTAGAAAAACATCCAAAATATTTCATAAATTTCAATTGGTAGTCTCTTGTTTAACAGTGTGATTAAAACTGCGATTAATTTTTTTAATCACGATTAATTTTTTGAGTTAATCGCGTGAGTTAACTGCGATTAATCGACAGCCCTAGTTTATACCCAAATGGATCCCACAGGCCTTTATAAACTCTTCTGACAGATTTTACCAACTATATACCCTGGACTCAAAAGGTGGTTGCCTGAACAGGACATTCAAATCTCATATTTTGGCATGTAAACTGGCATGTAAAAAGTAAGAGGCAGTTGCACAACTAAGGCACTGATCCTTCAATGAGCTACTCACAGGCAGAGCCCTGCACCTGAGCAGAATCCATTGACTTCAGTGGAATTCTGTGCATGCACAGGGTTCCCTTTGCACAAAACTCATTGCAGGATTGCGGTCTAAAGCCTAGAAAAGCCTATGTTTCTAGGGATTTGATCCAGCTCCAACTGAAGTTAATAAGGACCTTTCCTACTGCATGTCAGCATCCAAATGCAGGTTTTGGACATCTACATTTCAAAATTGGCTATCCTGAATCACATAGTCCACACTGAAATGCGGCTGACTTAGGAGTAAAGCATGCCAACAGTTTCATAGTGTACAGAAACACTACACAACTGATTACGACAGGATGTGAATAATACAGCATCCATTTGAAACTGCAGGGGGAATTCTAGGAAGGCAGAGTATAATTACCTCAATTGAAATCTGGCTCAGACTCAGAGGTTAAAACCCGATATTGAAAGCATATTTAACTTCCTGTTCAGTCTCTGATTTCTTGTCTCTTAACAGAATTTCTCTGGTAGATTCTAATCTCTTTCTGATTGAAAAAAATAAAAAACCCTGATAGGTAGGAAACAAATAATCTCCATTGTGCCATCAGATTGAGACAGAGCCTCAGCATGTGAGCAGTAGTGCATAAATGTGTGGTGAAATTTTTGTTAAAAATGTGCTGATTTTAGAAATAGGGTCACCGAATTTTAAAAAAGCCCCTGATTACTCTGGTACCACTATGTGAGACCAACACTTCATCTTCCATTACAACAGTGGATTTAAAAAAAATGTTTGTAGGCACTGCTGGGAGACAGTAATGAAATCAAGGAGACAGTGTCAGAATCTAGGATCAAGAACACAAAAAGTTATTGTAATTGGGGAAGAAGGTCTGGGAAGATGGCCCTTGATTTAGGAACAAATAGTAGCTGAAGGTGTCATGTGTTTCCAGTGATTGCACATTCTCAGAGAATCTATGACAAGACTGGCCCAAGAGGATGGTATCCAACACAACCCTGAGAGAACCCACTTTTAAATTCCCAGACTGAGTAAAATCAATATATAAATGGGTCAGTGAAATGTGCCTGATGCTGTCTACATGTAGAAACCCTACAGAGGTTGCTTATTATTGAATAGCACTAGATTGAGCAAAGTAGGTCATTTTACAGCTTTGTTCTGATAGCAGTATTATACCTGCCAGAACAGTGCCCTCAATACAGTACTTCAAATTTAGTGCTTAAGGATATGCAGGGTTCCTTTAACACTGCCCCCGCCTCCCGACACATATATTTTATCTATGATTATTTTCTGCAATTATCACTAGTTAAATTACCAGAGTTTGGTTCAAGTAGCTACATGACAATCTCATATGTCAGACACTTGCAAAAGACTATTTATAGAGTACATTCTAACTATAGTGGTGCTCCTCTTTGTCAGCATTTCCATTACAGACTCCTTCTATAACTTGGCAGTAAAAATTTACTCCAGGCTAAAGCCTGAATTTTTTTTAAGAAAAAAAAAAAAAGATCTATGGGCTCTTTTCATTAGAAGAGTTTAAAAAACGTTTTCAGTTTCTAACACATTTGAGCTCCTAGTGCTTAAAAAAAAAGTGCCCCATTTTGTCAACTGAAATTTTGTATATCCAAGGCTCAAACCATGCCTTCTCTGGGGAGGAGGGTGGGAAGGGGGTGGGGAGAGAGAGAGAGAAATGGAACCACCTAGAGGGCAAGAAAAAGTAAACTAGAAACCTCTGTATCTTCACTAAGTAAGTTTCTTGCTAATGGCCCAATGTGGTCTTGGGCACAGGGATTCTGTATCTATGGTGGTTGCAGGGGGTGTGGTCCTCCAACCATTGGGGTAGCCCAACAGCCACAGGGGAATCCAAGATATAAGGCACTGGTACAGATGACTGGGATATTCATGCAAGAGAGGCTTCCGTCTGTGCCACCTCTGTGGTCATGGCTTCCCCCCAGAAGTCATTCTCCTGGCACAATTGTGTGTCAACCATATTTGTCTGCCATGAGCTGCTGCTCTGCACAAGCGTGTTTGTATCAGTACAATCTTGACACCTGTGTTTCCCATGCTTCCTCAGCTGCTGGTGCCAGTGGAAGAGGACTGCATTTTTTTCTCACGCTGTGCAACTCCCTTTTGGATATCCTCTCCCACAAAAGCCTGCAAGGCTGGGGAGCTGGCTAACCTGGTCCCACCGCACATAGGTGGCTCCACCTATATAATACAAGACTTGTATTGGAACCTGGCTGTGGCTTGACTATTGTGTTAAAACTCTGCTCATAAGCAGCGTGGAAACATGATACACCCACATGTATAGAAACCATGGGTTGTATATGTGGACATGTGGCGTCAACTTGTTTATGGTACAATAAAACTCTGAATATGGGGCCAATGGGGCTTTGAGTTTAAAGACTAAGAACAAGCACAAGCACTAACATACCCAACCTGCCTCACACCCTTAATGCTCCCATGTATTTGAAGGTAGAACCATTTTGTCTGTGTTCCCTTCCTCTCTAGCTATTTCTTTCCCCTCATTTTCCACATGGTGTGGAACGCAAGAGGAATTCTGCTGTCTGGCAACCCCAGTTCCTTGCCAGCTCTTAACTAATATGGAGTCTGGACATATATTGATTTTTCTGCTTTTTGCAGACTGCACTCATCAATCATTTTATATTACTGAAGAGACCATTAGTAATAAAATAAAGGATGAAAGGTACAGAGCCCATTAGAGTACTTACTTCATGTGTATGAGGGGGTGAGCGAAACAGTTAAAAGCACATCAGCTTATAAACATGCTGATACAGTTATTAGAATGGTGACTTAACATTCAGAGCATGATACCAAGGGATAGAGATGAAATCCCTTCCCCCTCTCGAGTGGAAGGGAGGGCTCTGATATTCTATACCAATGCAGAATGTATGTAGTCTCAGATGCTCTCCATGGGTGAGATGGAAAGAAGATTAAATAGCAGAATTGAGGAACATTACACAACAGCCATTCAGTGGTTGTCTCAGGAATGAATGAATTTCAGACCTGTAATAGTAAAACTAAAGTGAGAGACAGGGAAGTTAAATATAAAAAGAAGAGGTGGTGATGTAGTCCTGAAATGAGTTTATAATAAGCAGAGAAAGCAGAGGTGCTTCAGCATATTAAGGAACAGTCTAGATTGCTCCTGTTGTCTTGTTGATAGAATAATTTCATTGAACCGCTTTTGATAGCCTGATACAACATGAGGATGGTGTATGCAAGAGCAGCATTTGTATAAATACTGAACAGTGTCAGGGGCTCATCCACTTTTTGAATATGTCAACACTACATACAAGAAAAAATGTTTTCAATGAATATTTTGCAGTTTTGTATTGATCATCTACTTTTTCTTAGCATCCTTGGATGAAGTGCATAGAATTTGGAGCCTAAAGCATTTTGGTTTTGACCAATATGAGTACACCTTCCAGGTACTGGAGCTTGGATTCATATCCCAGATGTTTGAATCCTTATGCTCCAAAGATGGATGCATTTGATGGTGTCTTCAGGACCTCAAATCCCAAGACAGAGTGCCTTCTAGCACTACCAAATGCTGAACTGTGTGTTTGTTATAGGTTAGTGGGTAAAGTACGCGAACATGCATACAACCGAAAGTTATCTATCAAAACAACAGGGAAACTGTTCAGTAATATTATTTTAGGTGAGGCCAAGGGGTCAAACTGAAGATATTGCACATGGTTTGTTTGTTTGTTTTCGTGATCTGTTCCATCCCCAATGACACTGTAAAGGAAAGCTCCTCTTATTCCAGTGGTGAACTGCCGTAGCAATTCCAAAGCCCTTATGCTGTCAGGAGAGAGAGGTGATTTCTGGAGCAACCTCTTGGGATGCTGAAACCCAATCTGCAAACTAATGCACTGTGTTCACAGGGTTGTGACAGAATGATGGTAGCTGTACTACACCTCTGCTGGGTAGCTGATGAAACAGTGCTACGGTTTGGCTTGAGGATGCTACATTCTCCAAGGACGAGTGTGTTATTTGAATGCTCTGAACACAGAGAAATGAAGGCAAAGGAAAAAGTGAGAGAGAGAGGGAGTTAGAAGGAAATTACTGGACTTTACAACCAAAGGTAGTTGTAGAAATATTATATATCAAAATAAGACTTTAGGTAAAGGTGTAGTTTATACCACTTATTCCTCACTTAAGAGGCTAAGACTACATGCCATAGTAGTGGTGGGTTCTACATCCCGTCCAGGGATGGACTTCATCTAATACAGTAGGGCTTTTCTATCTTCAGTTACTATGTTTTTACATCAAAACATTCGATATCTAGGAATATAGAGCCCTGATTCTATGTGGAAAAGCTTACTGGCATTTCAACTGCCTTTGGTGGAGCTAGAAGTCTAAGGTTCTGTCTATACCCAAACTTTCATTAATTCAATTATACCAGTCCAAACCTCTTTCTTGCTACATTTGTATCAGATTAAAACAGGTTACATTGGTTTAGCTTGCTGTATGTTTAATAAACCAGGTTTAAGTCAATTCAGAACCGTCCACATACAAAATAGCACTTGTTTAACTAAATCAGTTAAAAAATCACACCTTTAGCTATCCCAGTGCAACTTTGTGTGTAGATCAGATCAGATCAGACCTAAGAACTTGGCTAGGGAGCAAAACATGGTACTATATAGTATTAATTCAGTCATGATTGTGCCTGACAATGGTCTAATGGGCAAAGATTGAAGGTGAAATGAAAGGGAAAAGATTGCTCTTGAACAAAGCAATTAGTTTAATAAATGCAGCTTGGAGAGAGAGTTGAAGAGAAAAGTGAAGGAATCGTCCCCTTGTTAAATATTTAATGTTTGACTCCTGCTACTGGTGGTGTCCTTAGTCCTTATGCCTCTAAATCTATACAGTAAATGGTTTAAAGCTGAAGTACAAAAGCCAACTTATACCTTGAAAACTTAAGTTTGTTCTGAGAAGATATATAGTGGCATGCGAGTTCCACGGCCAGGGGGCAGATGATGGTGAGCGTACAGCCTATGCAACCCATACCATGTATGTATCCTTTTCTATATTTTTCTGGTGAATGGAAGGTAGAGGGTAAGCAAAGAGGCCTGAATATATGGATGAGCTCTCTCTCTCTCTCTCTCTCTCACACACTCACGTTCCTATAAGGTAATCACAGAGGAAGTGCTGACTAAACTGTGCCTCTGAACTGCATTTTTGATCCTGATCTAAGGTCAGGTCCTAATGACTTTGCATTTGCACATTTCAAATATCCAAGGAAAGCGGAAACAACAAACACTTCCAAAATCTGTGCTCAAGCTTGTTGTTGATCTGCATAATATTGCCTACTCAAATAATGAGCAAAATTACAGCTAAAAATTCAAAAAACAGAAAAACAAAAAGTGGAACCAACTACCACTCCACAACCCATAGAAAACCATCTCTGGGAGAAACCATGGCACCAGGACCGAACACATGGATAGTACACAACACTCCAACCTCTATTTATCAAGACTATCCCTGACCAGAGCAGAATTATCTCTACTCTCCAAGGGACTGAACTTCTTCCCTACCACAGAGCCATACTAACATGTGGAGAAATAGAAGAATTCTTTCGCTGACTCTGCCTCAAAGAATTCTTTCATAACAATGACCATACCACCCACAATAACCACATCCCCACGGACAGTCATAAGAAAAAAGAATAATCTGACTGGACACCCCCCAGTGGATGAAACCACACTCTTGATCATTACATTGATTGCTTCAGGAAAAACATGGACTATGAAATCCTTAACAAACATCATATGCACCACAATCTCTCCACTGCTGAGAAGACAGCTGTACAGTTCCTGAAATCCAGTCAGATAGTGATCAAACCAGACAAAAGTGGTGCCATTGTTGTCCTCAGTTGTGATGACTATTTTAATGAAGCCCAACCAATATCTCTCCAAAACTAACTCAAAGAAGACCCTACACCACAGTTTACCCAAGAACTTAAGGATATCAGCAAATCCTTCCCCAAACAACTCCAAGAGAAATTCTACAAACTCATGTCCCATGAACCCACCCCAGGGACCTTCTACATGCTTCCCAAGATACACAAACAAAGGAAACCAGGCAGACCCATCATATCTGGCCACATCCCTTTTACTGAAGGAATATCAAGACTCATAGAATCCATCGCCAAACCACTCACCATACTAAGGGCCAGCTTCCTCCAGGACATAACTGACTTCCTCCAGAAACTTCACAACATTAACAACCTCCCTCAGAACATCATCCTTGCCACCATGGATGTCACCTCCCTATATACCAACATCCCTCACAATTACGGCATAAATGCCTGTCTCAAATATCTACAAGACAATGGACAACATTCAGATTTCCACCCCAAACACATTGCCAAACTCATCCATTTAATCCTCACCCATAACAATATTACATTCAACAACAAACACTTTGTCCAAACCATGGGAACAGCTATGGGTACGAGGATGACACCCCATTATGCCAACCTCTTCATGGGTCACCTTGAGGAAGAATTTCTGGATGAACGCACTACAAAATCAATAATATACCTGAGATACATCAATGATAGTTTCATCCTCTGGACAGATGACCTAAACTCACTCACAGATTTCCACCACAACTTCAAGCAGGACCACCTATCCATTAAACTCTCTCTAGAACATTCCATGCTAGCATCGACTTCCTGGACACTATGATCACCTTCAACAATGGAACCCTACAGACAACTATATAAAAGAAATCCACAGATCACCACACCTACCTTCATAGATCCAGTAAGCACCCCAAACATATCAAGAAATCTTTTAGCTACAGCCAAGTACTCAGAAACCACAGAATATGCTCTAAGGAGAAAGTCTGGGATATATACTTTAACACACTTAAAACCGCCTTCATCAATCAAGGATACTCCACCAAAGAAGTAGATTGCATCTTGGAATGGACCACCTGAATACCCTGAGAGAATCTGCTTCAATACAGAAATACAATCCCCTCCAACTGAGCATCCCTAATTGTCACCTACCACCCCTACACAGGCACCCATACAGAATATCAGTAAACACTTACAGCCCTCCAAACAGACCCCCAGTTTCTCCAAGCTCATCATCAGAAGCAAGCTCCCCACAGACCAGGACACACCAACCCAAAGCAGTACCAGACCCTGTCAGAGCAACAGATTTAAAACCTGTAGACATATCTCCATTGCTATGATGATCAATACCCCCCTATAACATACCTTTCAAAAGTCATGGGTCCTATACATGCCTATCACAACATGTGGTGTACCTTATTCAGTGCACTAAATGCCCCAATAACAACTATGTAGGTGAAACCAGAGAAACAATCACTACAATCTCAAATGAACTCACACAGGAAAATGATAATGACAAAAACACCTTGTCACCTGTGGGTGAACACTTTTCACAAAATGATCACTCTGTATCTGACCCCTCAGTCTTCATTCTCAAAGGAAACCTGCACTACATCTTCAAAAGACAAGCCTGAGAGCTTAAAGTCATAACTTTGTTACACACTAAAAATCACGGACTTAATAGAGACACTGACTTATGGCTTTTCACAACAATTTATAACCCACTTGTGACACTGTCAAGGCTTTAGGCCTCAGCTGAGCACTAACAAATTAATTGCTGGAAACCAGTTTGTTTCACCTGTGTGTTAGTGTGGTTAAGATGGTTATTGGATTTATAACAATGTATTTCGTGTTTAGACTTTATGAAATGCTTGTAAGTTGCTGCAGGCATTAATCTCACATAATTTCTTTATCACATGCTATAAAGTAATATTTAAGTTTTTGCTTTGTAAATGTTTGCTCTGAAACTGTGAACCCAGTCAGGAGGGATTGTCTCCTGCCCACCAAGAAGGGCTATCAAAACTAAATGGGCCATTGTGGAACATCACAATACAAAGACTTAGCCTCTTCATGAGGGGACAATTATCAATGTGCAAAAGGGCTCATCCCATCAGACTGAATTCTGGAAGAAGGAAAGAAAAATAGCTGACAAGAAAATTTTTCATCTCTTTTGCTGTTTGGACTCTCACAGGAGCAGAGCTACCAAACAGAAGCAGAGATCCTCAGGGTCAACCCGGGTTAGCCCTAAAAGACATTCAGAGCTGACAGATTACTACAACTCTGTCACCTTTTAAAACCATAGACTGTAACTAAGGCCTGGTTTACATTACAGAATTAGGTCGACGTGAGGCAGCTTACGTTAGGGTTACCATACGTCCGGGTTTTCTCGGGCATTGCCTCTTTTTTGAGGCTCCGTCCTTTTTCCGGGTGGATTTTTCAAATAACAGAAAATGTCCAGGATTTTTGCAGAGCAGACACTGCAGCTCTGAAAGAGCCCCGACTGGTTCCTCCCCTGCAGTCACAGCTGATTCATCCATTCCCCTGCAGTCACAGCTGCTGGATCCCGCACACCAATCCCGACTCCCAGCCCAGGGGAAGGGGTTCTGCAGGGAGGTGGTGACTGATGGTGGTCACTGCATCCGGGCTTGTGTCAGCTGATCTGCCACCATGACTAGGAGTGACACTGCCCCCCTCCACCCGCAGGTAACCCCTCCAACACCCCCAACTGTACTCCCTCCCCCTTTCCAGCTCCCCCCCCACTCCAGCAGTGTCCCCTTTTTGGGAACCTGAAATATGGTAACCCTAGCTTACATCGTCCTAACTCTGTAAGCATCTACACTAAAATGTAGCTCCCACCGATGTAACTTGCCCACTACACCAACTTAATGACTCTACCTCTGCAAGAGGCGTAGCACTTAAGTTGATGTAGTTAGGTCAATGCAGTGTCCATGTAGACTGCACTGTGTCAGTCAGTCTACACTGACACTGTATTGCTTACATCGACTTTTGTTGCCTTTCAGAAGGTGCCCCACACTGGCGGTTAAATTGGTGCAAATTGGTGAGGATGTGCTCCGCCAGCACAAGCGTGTAGTGTGGTGGACGTGTAAAACAGATTCAATTACTGTGGTGGCTGTATGTCGATGTAACTTAGGTTGACAATTTTGTAGTGTAGACTTACCCTCATTTGTGTATATCTGATTGCCTGCTTTAACCTTGTAATAATGCTCTCATTTCTTGTTCTTAGTTAATAAATCATTAGTTAGCTAATTAAAGCTACAAAGCTACAAGCATTGTTTTTGGTGAGAGATCTAAGGTACAAATTGACCTGGAGTAAGTGACTGGTTTCTTGAGACTTGATCTTTTGTATATAGCAGCCATTTATCTATAAGTCCAGCTTGCCTGGATGGCAAGATAGACTGGAATACTCAAAGGGGACTGTCTGCGACTCTATAGTAAGACTGCTATAGTGCTTTAGGTGTTCACACTTGTTACTGGGTTGGTGAAATCTAATTATAGAACACACAAGCAGTTGGGGATGTCTGCCCCACTTCTTGATAGTCTGCCCTGAGGTTGCACTCACAGTCGTGAACCACTCCAAACAGTATGACACCACTTACAACCCCCATCAGCTGCCTCCCCTCCACTCTTCCTTCCTCCTGTATGACTGGCTGGGTGTCAAGGGACCATTCAGAGTGAAGTGGTCCATGAAATATGTAACTATTTATGCTAAAAAATCTGTTCCACCTTGTATTTAGTTGTGACATTCTGAGTATGTTTCCCAGACCCGAAGAAGAGCTCTGTGTAAGCTTGAAAGCTTGTCTCTCTCACCAACAGAAGTTGGTCCAATAAAAGATAGTACCTCACCCATCATTCCTCTCTAAAATTACAACCAGACAGTTTTATTACATGTCCCTCAGGGATTGCTCAGTACAGTTCCTTGGATCAAGTAGGGGCTTCCAAGTCTATTTGTAATACCCCCTTGTAATATACCGGATGTGTACTGAGGAATTCCCAAATCACATTTAATAAACACTCAGAGGTGTTAGCTTGTTGGCATCCATCATTTACTCCATTTACTTTAGAATATGCACGATCTTTGACTACAGAAAATTGCCACGTAGGCTTGTCAGAATCCAATTTTTATTTTTTTTATAATTTGGACATACAATATCGATGTTTATTTTTAAGCATTTTTATTAATTTTAATGTTCAAAATTGCAGAAAATTAGGGGGATGTCCGAAAATAATGTAATGATAGTGGACTTTGAGATTCAAAATGTGAAATCTTTACAGACGTTAAAACAGAAATTGTCAAAGTATACAAAATAAATATCCTCAAAGCGAACTCTAAGAAGTTCTTAAGTAACACTTTCCTTTCTTTATATTGCTGTAAATTTGGATTGTCATTGATGGAAATATTTTCGTCATTTTCTGTGTGTACGGTGAAATTGACATTTACTGACATTTGCCGACAAAAATCTAATCCTTCCAAGCCTGCACATAGAAAAATCCCTGCGAGTGGAAAAGCAGGGATAAGCAACAAGAAAAAAATGTGAGCAAACAAAATCCACTCAGACCTTTGCTCTGCCACAGTTATTTCATAACCTATTTATTACAGTGAATGGCTTTCAGGGGCTTGACGTGCGCACTCATTTGTACAGTCCTGTTCCCGGATATTCTTGCAGGCTTATCTAGTTATGTCATGGCAAAAAGGAAAGCACGAAAAACAACCAAGAAAGTCTCTACAGCCAATACTTGGCATAAAAAGTGTTAGCAAGTGCTAACACAGTAATTAGATGTACCCAGTGCTTTCTGACTTCACAGATGACAGTCTGCGGTTTGCCTGCCCACCCAAAGTGTGTGGGAGGGCAAACCCAAGTCTTCGAATTATAGCTGTAGCGAGCGCCTCATCACTTTCTTTATCAAGATTTTCACAGTGACTGGGAAAGGGTCACACCCAACATCACAAGACGTTCGGGAATTGGAGACGAGATATCTTTCCTCTCCCACAATCAAGTTGTACAAGATTCCTATATCATAATATTAAATATCTTATCTCTATACAGTGTACTTTTACTGCAGTGTCATTGTTTTTGTACCTAAATGTACAGAGACTTCAGAAAAATCAAATGAGAAAGCAGGAGTTTAAAAATGAAATAGAAACAGAATGATTCCATGAAGTGCCAGAGGCATGATCAAATTCTTGATTGATATCAATAGACCCAAACAATTAGGAATACTTGGATTTTCAAAAAGCCTTTGATAAAGTCCCTCACGTAAGGTTGTTAAAGAAACTAAACTGTCTTGGGTGGAGAGGTAAAGTATATCGTGGGTCAGAAGCAGAGAATTGGAATAAGTGGGCAATTTTCAACATGGCAAAATGTTAACAGTGAAGGGGTCCAAGCATTTGTGGTGGGAATGGTGTTTTTAATAAGTCGATGATCTAGAAAGGAGGGTGAAGAGTGAGACTTCACAATTGTAGATGACACAAAATTGCTTAGCGGAGTCAAGCGAGGACTGCGAGGCACTACAGAGAGACTTAAAGTTAAGAAAGAGAACAGCACGGTTTTATACGTTGACAAATATAAGTTGATATGTATTGGAAGCAATCATTTGAACAACTCATACATATTGCTGGGTCCTAAATTAATTGAGTACTACTCAGGAAAAACACCAGATTCTCCAATCCAGTAAGGCCCCATTGTACTGCTTAAGTGGTTGGAGAGGGCCAGCAAAGAATTCCTCTTGTGTAGGAAAACTCTCTGCCAGCATAGCCACGCCCTGCACCAACAGCCTCGCTGCCCTGCAGTGTAAGGGGAGGGGAGGAGTGTGTCAGGGTGTTCTGAGGCACAGTAGAGCAGTGGTATGGCAGAGCAGAGCCCCACCATGCCTGATCCTCCACTGGCACAAGGTTCCCTGAGATCCAGTGAAGCTCTAACTTGTGCTGGAGCCAGGTGGCTCTCTATAGCTCCCTGATTTGTACTCCCATCTGAAGGAACTGAAACCTTGAGCATCATTACAAACATCTTAATAGAGACGTATGCTCCATGGTCCATGTCAGTTTAAAAACAGCAAAGAAAATATGAAGGTGTATTAAAAACAGGACAGGAAATATTACTGAAAAATTAATGTCATTATAGAAACAGTATTCCAGATGAGGGCATATCAACAGTGTGCAGTTCTGGCTACTATTTCAGGAGAAAGATGATAGAACTATCTGGTGACAAAAATGACTAGAGGCATGGAGAGACTTTCATGTGACGACTGAAAGAAAAGATTGGGACTGCTTAGTTTAGAAATGAAATATGTAAGAGGGGACATGATAAAGATATAACAAAGTGTTTTATGGCACACAGAAGGTAAATCCAGCCCTCCTGTTTATCCTTTCTCTTAATAAAAAACAGGTACATTCAATTAAACTGAAAGTTAACAATTTAATAGCAATAAAGGGAAATACTTTTTGCCACAAGATATAAGTGAAGTCAAGACCTTAGTAGGATTCAGAAAGCATTATCCATTTATACTGATGAGAACATCCACTGTTAGGTTATACAGGAGAAAAATAATTCTAAGGAATATAAACTCTTATGCTTAAAGGCATAAGCCACCCTTTTAACTGATGGGGGTAAGGAAGAAACTTTCTTTGTGATCAGGTTATTCCATAACTGCTTACCACAAAGTCTTGCATCTTTCCCAGGAGCATCTAGAACTTGTCATTGTCAGATGAGATACTGGGTTAGAGGGACCACTGTTTTGATCTTGTATGGAAATTCCCATATTACTAATACAATAAAGAAATCCCATGTAAATGTGAGTGCAGTGAACCTGTGCTGAGTGTTGACTAAACTTCAGTTGGGAGCTCTATTTTATGAAGCTGAGAATCGGGATTATTTGATGGAATGGGCTAATGATCAGTGCTACCTTTCTCTCCACTATTTGTCTCTTAAAGTGGCTATTGGAGAGATGTAGCTGCTGCATCTGAGTTGCCATATCAAGGCATTCAGGCCAGAATGCAAGAGCCATCTCCTCTCCTCATCAGTATTAACCTCAGCAACATAAAACAAATTCCTTCATGAAACCCAAGCCTACAACAGATTCTCTCAGCAAATGGCACCCAAGCGGGCCTGTCTGGTATGGGAAACCTAGTCCCACTGAGACCAACAGAAGCGCAATATCTAGCCTAAGAAAGAGCATGCTAGGCTATTGATATTAAGGTGACTGCCTGATATTATATTTACAGCAATGACTTTTTGGGCTGATGTTCTGTGGTCTATTGGCCAAAATGGTAAGGGACGCAACCCCATGCTGTGGGTATCTCTAAATCTCCAACTGTCAGGAGCTGGGACTGGATGTCAGGGGATTGATCACTCAATAGTTGCCCTGATCTGTTCATTCCCTCTGAAGCATCTGGCACAGGCCACTGTTGGTAGACAGGATGCTGGGCTAGATGGACCATAGCTCTGACCCAGTATGGCCATTCTTATGTTGAATATTTGGAAAGGATAAAGTAGACTGACTTGTTTGAATATAGAGATTCTCGTAAACAAGTGTTGGGCCAGAAAATCTTAAACTCTGTCAGAGGAACATTTTGCTCAGATTTCAGAAACATAGTGTCGTGTTGTATTTGGGTACAGAAGTGAAAGTTGCCTTGAGGCAACTTTAACTTGTGAGACTGGCGCTTGCACAGCAAATCACAGTAGGTTTAACTGACCTTGGCAAAGGCACAGAGATTTTTTATTTTCACAGTGATAAGCCCTTTTTGGACATATTGCCCCCATGTATTAACTGAAAACAGGCTTCTTTCTCTGACCCCCTCCCCCCACAACACCTATAGGCCTGACAGAATTTGATTTTGATTATTTTAAAATTTTGTTGTATAATATCAGTGTTTATTTTTGAGCATTTTTGGGGTATTTTTTAATTGATTTACATTTAAGTAGTTGTGGGAAACTGGGGTGGGGTGGGGCCGGTCTGGCCATTTTTAATGACAGGAGACACTGAGATTCAAAAAAGTTAAAGCTTGAAAATGGCTAAAACAAATTGTCAAAATATACAAAGTAAATTCCTTAAATCAAACAGTTCTTATGCAGCATATTTCTTACTTTTGCCTACCTGTAAATTTTGATCATTACTGATGTAATTTTTCCCATCAGTTTGTGTGTGTACAGTGAACTCGACATTTACCAACATTTACCGATAGCCGCCTAACCCTTTCAAGCCTAAATATGTAGCGTGTGCCATCACCTTCATGCTTTTCTCCTCAAAATGCTGTTGAGGCTAGGGAGAAGGAAATCTAAGGTCTTAGAATACCTGGCAATTATGCAGGGCAGGATTTTGTTCCACACTTTTGGGTATATTTTTCCATTTACATGCCCTCTTTAAGGCATCAGTAGTATGGTAGCTGGAGTAAGACGAAGCGAATGTGACTCTTTTTTGTTGTTGTTGAAGAGACTGATGCACTAGGATCAGATTTTTATCCTCTTACTCATGCTAGTAGCTTTTTATGCCATGAGCAGCCTCATTGATTTCAATGTGACTACTAGTCAAGTAAGGTACTTCACTCAAAGTGAGTAAAGTTATCAGAATCTTATTTCGATGAAAAATTTTTAGTCAGGTGGCAGTTATTTCTTACCACAGAATATCTGGTGGACTGCGGAGATTGTCACATCAGCGTACATTCATTTCTCATGTAAGTGAAGAACTGCTGAAGGTTATTTAAGTAAGGATAGAGAAAAGTGTAAAAGCAGAAATAGCACTAGAAAAAAATAGAGCTGAGCTCATGCAAAACATGAGTTCCACTATTCTGACTGTTCTCAGTGGTACCACATGACAGAACAAGGAGTAATGGTCTCAAGTTGCAGTGGGGGAGGTTTAGGTTGGATATTAGGAGAAACTTTTTTACTAGGAGGGTGGTGAAGCACTGGAATGGATTACCCAGGGAGGTGGTGGAATCTCCTTCCTTAGAGGTTTTTAAGGTCAGGCTTGACAAAGCCCTGGCTGGGATGATTTAGTTGGGAATTGGTCCTGCTTTGAGCAGGGGGTTGGACTAGATGACCTCCTGAGGTCCCTTCCAACCCTGATATTCTATGATTCTATGACTCCTAGGCCCATATTCTGCCTTCCTTGCTTATGTTGAGTAGTTCCTTATTCTGAGAGTAGCCCCATTTTTACTTGAGGCACAAGGGAATACTTAACATCAAAAGAGGGGCATAATCTGGCCCAGAATGATCATGATAAAAGCAGGAAGAGGACAACCAACAAATGTAGATGTGGTTTACAGATTATTTTTAAATAGCATTTTGCCTTTGTCACTCAATGTTCTGAACCACTGTGGCGCGAACAGACTGATCCAAGAAATTAGATTGTAGGCTCCTTGGGGCAAAGTCCAAGTTCCTATCTTTATTGGTTTACAAAGAAAGATGCACATTAATGGCCCTGTAGAATTAGTAACAGCCAATGAAGCCTGGGAGATACTGTATTTCTGGTGTCCTGCGAATTGCTGTCCCCCTTGACTACAAGAGAGTTTTCAGGCCTTCTTCCAGAGATTACCATCTGCTAGCAGATATATTAATGTTGGCTGCTGTGATAGCATGCAAAATACTGTGACCAAACCTTGGAACACTGGTATGTAATCCCAGTTACTGGGCTGTGCACTGGGAATCCATGCAGGGACTAAGGGGGCAGAATTTCTTCTCCTTCCTGGGCCATGGAAGAGTGGCTACAGACCCCATGACAAATCTCTCTGTTGGAAGAACAATGTGTGCATCTGCATAGCTGCAGAACCACTAGCTCTACCTAAAACTCCCCATGGAGGAGCTCAGATGGCTCCCATGGAACACAACACGACAGTGTGCAAGACATGTAGATCGCCTGTGTGACTCTCCAAATCCTGACCCTCCCCGTTCTACAATGGAATGGCACCAGATTGGTCAGGGCCTACAATGGCTGAAGAAGACAAGATGGGGGAATGATATGACCCTATAACAGCGGTTTTTAACCTGTGGTCCGTGGACCCCTGGGGGTCCGCAGACTGTTTAAAGGGTCCATGAAAGGTTGTCTTTACTAGAGAACAGTGGTTTTACCTGGGGGTCCGCAGACTATGTCTAAGATTTCCAAAGGGGTCTGCACCTCCATTCAAAATTATTTAGGGGTCCACAAATGAAAAAAGGTTGAAAACCACTGTCCTATAAGATCTAAAAAAACTACCTGTAAATTATCAGAGGGATAGCCGTGTTAGTCTGTTAGTCCGTGTTTACTTGCATCTGAAGAAGTGAGGTTCTTACCCACGAAAGCTTATGCTCCCAATACTTCTGTTAGTCTCAAAGGTGCCACAGGACCCTCTGTTGCTTTTTACCTGTAAATGAAATCTTTGGCAGATGAGAAGTAGTTTGGTAAAACATCTTATTGCCAACAGCCCTAGCCTGATGAAGCAAAATAGTTGTAGTATGAATGTAAAGTCCTGTATGCTTATCTGTGTTCTTAGATTGTGCAGCTTGAGGTAAAAACTGATGTCATCCTAGGAACATAGACTATTTATTTTTGCAAATGGGAAATGAAAAGGAATAAAAATGAAAGGAGAACGTTACCTCCTCATTCCAGCAATTTTATTTGATGTCTGCACAGTTGGTGGTTATTTTAAACTTCAGGTACTCACATGGAAACCTGGGATTCTAGAAATGCTCTAACTCTGATCCCATCTCGATTATTCTGTTCTATTCAAATTTGTATACTGCGCACATCACCATGAATGCCTCTATACTGTCTTTAAAAGAAGCCAACAATGGCCTTAACTGTCTATAAAGGGAACTGTGTGAGAAAACATCCTTTTCTGTAAAAGAATATATGCAATACAAGTGTACAGAGGAAGGTTACTTTTTATCTAGTAAATACTAGAGACAAGGTGTAAATGAAAAAACTCCAGAGTGACTTTTTTGCAAATAATTCTTTCCTATCTTGCTCTTACCAAGAGCTGCATAGTTTGTTCTAAGCAAATAAAAAAGTTCAAATAAATAAGTTATATTCAAAATACATTTATCTCACATCCTTTCACAAAATACAAGATTCTCACTCTATTTCACTATGCATGTCTAGCAAAAATTATTATTTTTTTAAAAATACAATACATAGCTCATCTCTTAAGGAGTTAATAGACATTACCCCTTTACCAGGGATTTTGTGATTTGATCTCAAACATTGTTCCCCATCTTTGGTGCAGGATGTGTGAAATAAGCTCCAACTGCTAGATGGCTGTGCTACACCAGCTAAAAATATTCAGTGGTCAATCCAGAAAGTATATATGAGAATGTGCCAGAGGTGGGGAGTGGGGCTGGCCTATAACATGTATAAACACATGTCAGAATGACAATTGGAATGTATACAAAGCCATTGTTTGAGATTTCCTACACCTTCGGGGTCTCATTCTTCTGCTAACGTGCACAAACATAGATGCTTTTTTGACAGTGTATCAAAAGTCAGTGCTAAATATAGAAGGCTGTCACATGCTGTGTTTAGTCACATTTCAATTCATTGCAAACTGCAGCAAGCATCTTACCAGAATTCTTTTAGCCTTGCTACAGGTTTGGTGCACTTTTTGCTTATTTTTTCCCCTTCTGATTCTGAAGAGCTAAAGTAGATGAACACTGAATAAGCAGGAAGCTTTGATGGTTCTATTTAGCTTGTTAAAAGTACAGACATGTCTGAAGCAACATGGAAAGTGGTGGTGGAGAGGATGGGTGAGTGAGTCACTTTTAAAGCAAAGCAGGCAAACTTTAAAAAAAAAAGTGTGTCTTGGATCCATGTCCAAAATATTCAGCTGATGCCTCAGTGAAGATTCTGAACTTAAACCTATTTTCCCTCTCATTTGTTATTTTATTTTTATGCCTTACATAATGTGACTGATTCATAGAAATCTATTTATATACTCTAGGATATGGGCCAACTCTGAAATCCTTACTCTGTCTTTACTCAGGCAAAATGGCTATAGTGATTAATGAAGTGAATGAGTTCTGCCAATTAAGGCCTGGTCCACACTAACTCCCCACTTCGGACTAAGGTACGCAAATTCAGCTACGTTAATAACGTAGCTGAATTCGAAGTACCTTAGTCCGAACTTACCGCGGGTCCAGACGCGGCAGGCAGGCTCCCCCGTCGATGCCGCGTACTCCTCTCGCTGAGCTGGAGTACCGGCATCGACGGCAAGCCCTTCCGGGATCGATCCCAGAAGATCGATCGCTTACATCCGGACCAGGAAGTAAGTATAGACGTACCCTAAGTTTATCTCTGAATTCAAGGGGAGCTTTTCCAGAGTAAGGATTACAGTATATGGCCAGATATTTTGTCTATATTCCATGTAAAGATGCCATTTAAAAAACAAGGAATTTTAGGCCATGCCATGTCTCATTTGAGGGGTAAATTTCCTTAGATTTCAATAGCATCTCAGATTTAACCTGTGAGGCCCATGTCACAAGGAACTAATGTTCCCACAGAGACCAGGGGCGTCCAACCTTCTCAGCCAGAATGGCAAACATATTACTTCAAAAGGGTCAAAGGGCCACAATCAATACAATTCTTTCCCAAATTCCACTCCCTTTGTGTCACTCAGGTAGCACAAAGGGAAGACACACACAAGTCCCCCTGCTGGGAACTGCCCCAGTCGGAGGGAGTTCCCATCAACAGCAGGGCAGATGTTCCAGACTCCTAGTCCTCTCTTCCTACAACCCCTGGAAAAGGCGGCACCCTGAGGAACGGGGGTGGCTGGAGTGTGGTGCACTCAAGCTATCCCCAGCTGGTATACGGTCCTTTCGGGACCACAGCTGGCAGGTGTAAGTTTAGGGCAGCCTCCAGGCTATTTTAACCTGAGTTGGGACAGAGAATCAAGAAGCAATAATTGGTTGTTGGTTCTCACTTTCTCATCTTTTTCCTCTCTCCTGGGTTGCCCTGGGTGGCTGTGTGGAGGAGAGCCATATTTGCCAGGGGATGCCATAAGCTCACAGAGCCAATTTCTTCTCTGATCCTGGTGGCCCACAGGGGAGCTGATGAGCAGTTGCAGCAAGGAAAATGCACTTGAGAGCACTCCCAGCTCACACCAGAGCTATCACTGGGACTTCAGGGGAGGCAGCCTGTAGATGGTGCCTTCCGGTTCCTCCCTCTAGTGATGGGGTTGATTTAACACACTTCAGCCTTTTTTAAAAAAAGAAAAAAGACAAAAAAGCCATGCACCAAGAGTACGGCTCCCGGAAAGCATTTTCAATCCACAATCAAATACAATTTTTCTTCCTAATACACTTGTCCGAGAAGGCCACAATTTAGAGTGGATAGGGCCCCAGGTTAGATGTTACTGAGATAGACAATACAGGGGCAAGAAAATAGAGAAAAGCAAATGCTCTTCCCTGCCCCATTGCCCTCAACCATTAACATTTTATGAACTTAGTATGATAAATGTCATTAGAACTCACCCATTGCTAACAGTTGCACTACATATCCATCTGACAGCTAGCTCCATTAGTAAAGTCTATAACATAGCAAATGGTCTTATACAATTCTCTTTTAATTATGAAGTGACTAGTGATTTTGGGTGCCTTTATTTTTGCTCAGCACCCTCCCTCTGAAAATCAAGCCTCTTTTAGATGTTCCCAGTTGGGCACTTCGGAAGGCTCAGCTCACTGCGTGGGTGCCCCTCATGGTTGGGAGTGGCATAGCAGGCTCGCTCTTCATCTATCACCCCCTGCTGACAGCTGTTCTGGCCCTGGGGTGGTCTGCCTCTTCTCGTGACTGTGCCCTCTGGCCAGGTCACGATTTAGTTCCATGCCTTCCAGTGTAACAAAAATACAACTAAAGATCCAAAAACCTGCCAACACAAAAGATGCTCCTGCCCTCTCTTAAGTAATTCCTCAGTCTGCCCTTAAGGCTCTGTCTTCAGCCCCATCCTGGGTTCAGTAGTCCTTATGGTGAGCGTTTATGCCCATTTCTCTGGGCGGGTAGGGGAACCCAGTCCCACCCTCTTGTCTGCATTCTGGCTGCTGTTTTTCTGGGCCACTTCCTACTTTCCCTCCTTGTGCTGTTTCCCACGTGTATAACACAGCCTGTCCTCTGGTTCTCAAGCCTCTGGCGTCTAGGTCCTCCCAGCATCTTTCTCTGATGGAATTTCAACCCCTCAAGACTGCCTCTCTATGCTTGGCTTCCTTTCCAGGGCCACCACAGCGATTAGTTCCATCCCTTTGGCCTTCTTACTCCCGACTGTCTCCTCTCTCCTGTGTATATCTGTCCATCTCATGGACCTCCCCTATAGCTTTCACTTCCTTTACTGAAAAAGACCCAGCTCCTGCCTAGCTGGGTCTAATAAAAAAAATCAAGCCTAACACACCCTGTTGGTTGTCAAGGTGGGCTACCAGTGGTGTAGTTAAATCTTTGTTCGCCTGTGTGGGGAAGAGGCCCCATAAGAGGCACCTAAGAATTGAGGCATCCAAAATCAATTTTGAAATGTTAGGTCTATGGCATTCTTGCTCCTAACACATTATGAAGTCCATTACAAACCTTCTTTATATTAGACCTACAGTACCTTGCTGTTGCATACAGGGTCTCATCACCCCAAAAACAACTTTGTGAAGCACATATCCCCTATCTGAGCAGAAGTAGATGCCAATATGTTAGAGCCAATGACTGATTAATTTCAGAGGTCTGGATTGCTGAGACCGGCTGAATTCTAAATTATGCCAGGTAGAGTGGTCTTCTAGGAACTGCTTCACTGTCCTGTGATTATTGGAGTGATGTACACTCTTACTCTGCTCCTTCCTGTTCCCTCCAAAAAATCTGGGAAAATAAACTAACTCAGAGGATCCCAGATGAGGTCCCAAAATTGTCTCTTTGCAGGTCTGACACTTGCTTTGTCCTACGTGGAGGCCCCACCACCTAACCCAGTTTAGTAATTCAGATTTATTAAGGGGTACTGGGTAGGTGAGAACTCACCAGAGTCCACTCAGTTGTGCTGCACTCCTTGGAGTCCTCTGTGACAGCTCTTGCGGCAAAGTCCTCAGTCTGCATGGTCTCTCACAGGAAAATCCCCACATGAGAAACCAAGAACACTAGGCACCCTTGAGCAAAATGCTGATTAGTTATAAATATGCTCTTTATCATAGGACAGGAACTCTGACCTCTCTTCAAGCGTCTCTTGCAGCCAACTACGTCCCCTAATCCATGTTCATATATAGTTACTGTGACTCTCCTACTGTCAGTGGGAATTGTGGGTAGGTAGTATATGCAAATGAAGTTCTCTATGGCAGCACTAGTCTATTTTCAACAACCGAGGGGGCAGAGATCTCTTTCCCCTCTGGTGCTTCAGACCATACAGCAGCATGTGTGTGTTGTTTAAGCTCTAAGTAAACTGCTAGTTAAGGACAGAGCAGAAATCCTAATTGTGAATTTTCTTACTGGCTCTATGTTTAAAATAGACCGCTTGGAAAATTAGTTTTTGAAGTGCACTTACAGCAACGTAAAAACCATGGAATTTAGGAAATACAGGTATTTCTAGGCTGAGATTTTATATGCCTTAAAACCTGATGAAAGCTAAGGCTATTGCCAAGTTATAAACCTCAGAAAATAGATGTTGATAATGGACATGCTGTAGCTAATAGACATTTAACTATAACAGCACTGGCAGGTGCTACAGTGATAATGAAAATAATGGTCCTTTACAGATAAAGCATGGCTAATGTCTTTTCTTGATAGCCTCCCAGCATGCTAGAAGGCTAGAGAAGCACACAAGTGCAATTCGTGGCATCTGTAGTTTCCAGGGGTTTTATTAAGAGCACTTTGCTGACACACTAACCGCTCTCATTACATTTTGATTTCAATGTGGATCTTGCAAAGAATCTGAATAAACTGAATCTGAAGTAACAGAAAAAAATGAAATAATTGGTCTTTCCTAAACCTTGTACTTATTTGGTTCCCTTTCACTGTAATTATCTTTCTTCCTGTGTCACTATTTTCTTATGCTGGCAACGATCACAGTGTGTAACTCCCCAAACAATAGCGACTCTGTCATTGGACAACTGATTCCTTCTCCTTCTCCTCTATGGAAGACTGAACAAGATGATCCCAAAATATTATTAGACTTTCCCTACCTCTGCTCCACAGAGAAACACAGAACCAAGAAAATGGTCCTTCCAAAGCCTCCAGCTACCCCTTGCAATCACAAGACATTGAGCATGGGGAATATGACTCTAGAGAATGATCTCAACATGGTGCTCAAGAGGAAGAAATGAACAAATAAAACAAATGAGGAAATAAATGAAAATGATTTTTCTTCCTTCAGTCACATACAAACAAAGTCCCCGCCACTATATCCTTGTGTAAAGTTGCTTCTTGACCTTAAATTTGGTGACCAATTTAACTCCATGCACATAAGAAGGCTTAGTGAATAATTCGCACTGAATAATCCGTCCAGTGAGTTTAGCCACTTTTTCTGTTGGTGGGACTTCTATAAACAGACACACTTCCTCCAGTGTGCTCCTTATTTGAGAATATTCAGCAAAAAGTTTTTGCACCTTAAAAAAAGAAAATGTGAATTAATTATGGACAATTCCCTTTTGATAGTTACTGATCAGGTTCTATTAGCCACCTGTATGTAGGCATACAGGGTACATGGTATTGCTTCTGGCTTCTAACTGGATGAGTGTGTAAAGAACTTTTGGAATGAAAACAGACCTGTGAAAATTGAAAGTTTGCCTTCCATGAACATGTGATTGAACTTTCCCTAAACATTTGTGCCATTAAAACACTATCACATGGAGGTTTGTGGAGGGCAAACCCAAGAGAGTTGTCAACATGGCCTAAGCAAACCAGTTTACAAATTCAAGCAAACATTCACAGAATTTGTTTGTTATCGGGGGTAGCCGTGTTAGTATGTACCCGCAAAAACAACTAGGAGACCGGTGGCACCTTAAAGACTAACAGATTTATTTGGGCATAAGCTTTCGTGGGTAAAAACCCACTTCTTCATGCATCTGAAAAAATGAGGTTTTTTACCCACGAAAGCTTATGCCCAATAAATCTGTTAGTCTTTAAGGTGCCACCGGACTCCTTGTTGTTTTTGCAGAATTTGTTTATAGCATTCGACCAGTTCTCCCTGGCCCTGATCTAAAGCTCATTGCCTTCAGTGGGATTTGGATCAGGCATCATGTGAGCAAATAGCTGTATACTTGTATGTATCTATTTTAGTTTTACTCTTTAGCACCCATCACATATCACCATTGGTTTTATTCTACAGTAACCATTGCTCATCACCATAGTATGTAAGTGTCTAATCTATGCTGTTGGTAGCCAAGTAATTGTCTATGTTTTTTCCTAATAAGGAGGATTGTATTGGTGTCTCCAGGACCAGAGAATTCTGAGTGCTAATTAGCCTTTGAGAAAATAAAATCCCTGCTGGGTATTTAACCTACATTTGTTTGGTTTTAATTTACGAAGTGTCCAGGTCTGAGTCTGTTGTTAGAGATGAAACCCTTGCAATTCAATAGGATTTGTCTGAACTACCAAAAGGGTTATGGAAATAATCTTCGTAATGTCATTTCTCTGAGACTGCACAGTCTTGGAGCATGAAGGGGATTATTGGACAAGTTAATTTGCTTAGAGCTAACAGATTTTCCTTTTCCCCAGCTGATAGCTCATTTTAATTGTAAAAGATCTTAGACTAAGTTCTAATCAAGCATATGACTGACAAAGTTATCACTTTGAGACCAGTGTTAGCCATTCGTTGCCTCCAGGAGATTAACTAGAGCACCAGTTACAGCAAAAGGCAGCATGCAGAAGACAAAGGCAACTGGAAGCATGCAAAATATAAACACATGCTTATTTTCTATATGTGTGAAGTACAATGTCAGGCTGTCATACTGGATATTTTCCAAGATGCTGTTGAAGGATGAGATCCTGGAAATTACCTACAGTCCTCCTGAACCAGTGGTTCTCAATCAGGGGTACACATATTCCTGGGGGGTATGCAAAGGTCTTTCAGGGGTACATGAACTCATCTAGATATTTGCCTAGTTTTTACAACAGGCTACATACAAAGCACTAGCGAATCAGTACAAACTAAAATTTCATACAGTCCATGAGTTGTTTATATTGCTCTATATACTATACACTGAAATGTAAGTACAATATTTATATTCCAATTGATTTATTTTATAATCACATGGTAAAAATGCGAAATTAAGCAATTTTTCAGTAACAGTGTGCTGTGACACTTTTGTATTTTTATGTCTGATTTTGTAAGCAAGTAGTTTTTAAGTGAGGTGAAACTTGGGGGTATGCAAGACGAATCAGCCTCCTGAAAAGGGGTACAGTTGTCTGGACAGGTTGAGAGCCACTGTCCTGAACTAACAAGGGACTTTAGTTTGCTATCAAAACAATCTGGTTCTCTCAATGGCAAAGGGAAAGTCCAAAGAAGAAAAAGTAGAAAAGAAAATCAAACATCTGATTGTTTGTTTAATAGACAACCACACTGCAGCTACACTTCATTATTAACTTAGAGCATTCTTAACTATCCTGTACACAGCACTGCAGATCTGGTTTAGCTTAAATCCAATAGTCTATGTTGCATCTGGTAGATGGCTGTCTGTCATACCCAACAAAAAAGTCATGGCATCATGTGTGTTCTTATGTGGCTGTATAGCCTGATCGGTGAGAAGCAAGACTGCAAACAGATATCACACAGAATGTGCAGGCTCCCACTGAAGACTTGGCCTTCTTTCAATCAATGTTTTCCATCTGTCTTCCTCAACGTGTTTACAACCTTTACTGATAGTTGCTCTCCATTCAGAGCTATCCTAGGCTACTTTTTAACGTTTATGCTGTATGAGGAGAGGTTCTGCTTACTCGACCACCCCTCTTGCACTTTACGAGTTTCTGATCTCTATAGAAATTTTTTTTTGGGGGAGTCTATCATCGCCCGTTCTGTTAACATGTCCATCTAACCTGAGTTTGATTATTGTTGCCTTGAAGCTGGTTGTTTTTGCTTTTTAAAGGAAGTTAATGTTGAAAACTTTATCTTGGCAGGGGACCTTCAGAATAGAAGGGAGACAGCTCATGTGAAATTTTTCAAGTTGCTTCATGTATCTAGTAAACTGCCTATGTTTCACACCCATATAAAAGGGATACTGTCGCTGCTGGATTGTATATCATCAGTTGATGGTTAGATGGTGTGCTGTTTGATTGTCCTATGGTGAAGTCTTCCAAAGATCTGGCTTCCTTTTCGTATTCTATTTGATATTTCTTTATCCAGGGAATTGTCACTTGAGATGGTACTGCCAAGGTATGAAAAGTGATTGATGCTTTTTAGGTCTATAGCCTCAATGGTGATGTTTGGCTCAGTGGTAATGGTTGGTGGAACTGGTTGGAAGAGGTCTTCAGTTTTTTCCAGGTTGACGATAAGTCCAAACAGTTTGGCATCTTGTAGGCACAAAGGGATTGGGTTAGAAACACAGGGCCAAATCTTGGAGATATACAAATTTACACCAACTGAGGATTTGGTGTCAGAGATGTCTGTTAGAGCCCCTGAGGAAGCCAATAAGAAGTGCAGAAGGTGATGGCTCATCTGCATAACATCAGGGAGCCCGAGGACTTCATCAACAGGACGCACATGGAAACATCTGGGATGGAGGATACTAGCTGACTACAGCTGCTCTGTGAGGGGGAGATTGGCTGCTGGTCACCTCGGAACCAGAAGTATGCAATTAGGCAGCAGCAGAGACCAACCTCCCCCAGCTCCAAAGCAAATACAGTGCAGTACTGTGTTAAACGTAAACTACTAAAAAATAAAGGGAATGTTTAAAAAACATTTGACAAGGTAAGGAAACTGCTTCTGTGCTTGTTTCATTTAAATTAAGATGGTTAAAAGGCATTTTTCTTCTACATAGTTAAGTTTCAAAGCTGTATTAAGTCAATGTTCAGTTGTAAACTTTTGAAATAACCATAATGTTTTGTTCAGAGTTACAAACAACCTCCACTCCTGTAGTGTTAGTAACTCTGAGGTTCTACTTTATGACAAAACACATTTCTAGTAAGTTCTTGAAATGTATTGGGGACAAATTTTTGTTCCAGAAAATGGAGGAAGTAAATGGTGGGGGGGTGGGAGTAGGAGAACACAGCCATTTTATACTTGATTCTGACCGACAGGGAGAAATTGGGAGCAAATCAGAAAGGGGAACGCAATCTGAGTGAAAATGATTATGAAATGATAAATTTCATGATTCCAAGGAAAGGAAGACGCAAGAGCAGCAGAATAAGGAGAATGGACTTCAAAAAGCAGACTTTAACAAATTCAGAGAACTGGTATGTAAGGTCCCATGGGAAGAAATTGTAAGGGAAAAAAGGAGTTCAGGAGAGCTGGCAGTTTCTCAAGGAGACAATATTGAAGGCATAATTGCAAACTATCCCGATGTGAAGGGAAGATTGGCTTCTTCCTATTCTTCCTATATGGCTCCAGCTCTTTAATTACCTGAAAATCAAAAAAGGAATCCTACAAAAAGTGGAAACATGGACTAATTGCTAAGGCTAAGATTTTGTCATGGATAATTTCAGTAAAAGTCACGGACAGGTCATGGGCAATAAACAAAAATTCAGGGAAGCCTGTGACCTGTCTGTGACTTTTACTAAAAATAATGGGAGGTTGGGGGTTTATGAGGGATGACTGAAGCCCAAGCTTGGAGGAAGAGAGCCCAAACCCCATTGCAGGAGGCAGGGGGGTCCAGCACCTGCCACCACCTGGGAGTTCCAGGGCGCTGCCCACCGCCTGAAGTGGCTGGGTGCTCTGGGGTGGATGGGAGCTCCAGGGACACCCCTGGCTGACAGCTCTGGCTTCACTGCCCTGGGGCTGAAGTGGAAAAGCTCACGGAGGTCTCTGAAAATCACGGAATCCATGACTTCCATGACCTCCGTGACATAATCTTATCCATATTAATTGTTAAGAATGAGTACAAAAAAATAGCACAAGCATGTAGGAACAAAATCAAAAAGGCTAAGACACAAAATGAGTGAGAACTAGCAGGGGACACAAAAAGCAATAAAAAGAAGTTCTTTAAATACATTAGGAGCAAGAGAAAGAGAAAGGAAAATGCAAGTCCTCTGCTTAGCTGGGAAGGAGAGCCAATAACTGATGACATCAAGAAATATGAGCTGTTTAATGTCTGTTTTGCTTCAGTCTTCAGTAAAAAGGTTAATGGTAACAGATACTCAACACAATTAATATTAACAAGGGGAAAGGAATGCAAGCAGAAATAGGGAAAGAACAGGTTAAAGAATATTTACATAAATTAGATGTATTCAAATCAGCAGAGCCTCCTGAAATTCAACCTAGGATACTTAAGGAACAAGCTACAGCAATCTTGGAATGTTAGCAATTATCTTTGAGAAATGCTGGAAGATAGTTGAGGTCCCAGAAGACTGGAGAAGGGCAAACATAGTACAGATTTTTAAAAAGGGAACAAAGAGGACCTGGGGAATTATAGGCTAATCAGTCTAAGTTTGATACCTGGAAAGATACTGGAACAAATTATTAACCAATCAGTTGTAAGCACCTGGAGGATAATAGGGTTATAAGGAATAGCGAGTATGGATTTGTCCACAACCAGTCATGCCAAACTAACCTAATTTCCTTTTTTGACAGGGTTACTGGCCTAGTGAAAAGTGGGGAAGCAGCAGCTATGATGTATCTTGATTTTAGTAAGGCTTTTGCATAGTCCCACATGATGGACAAAATGGAGAAAGTCCAGCGAAGAACAACAAAAATGATTAAAGGTCTAGAAAACATGACCTATAAGGGAAGATTGAAAAAACTGGGTTTGTTTAGTCTAGAAGACTGAGAGGGGACATGATAACAGTTTTCAAGTACATAAAAGGTTGTTACAAGAAGGAGGGAGAAAAATTGTTCTTCTTAACCTCTGAGGATAGGACAAGAAGCAATGGGCTCAAATTGCAGCAAGGGAGGTTTAGGTTAGAGATTAGGGAAAACCTCCTAACTATCAGGGTGTTTAAGCACTGGAATAAATTGCCTAGGGAGGTTGTGGAATCTCCATCATTGGAGATTTTTAAGAGCAAGTTAGACAAACACCTGCCAGAAATGGTCTAGATAATACTTAGTCCTGCCACAATTGCAGGGGACTGGACTAGATGACCTCTCGAGGTCCCTTCCAGTTCTATGATTCTATATTCTCATAAGGGAACAAGCAAACCAAAATGTGATCTAGATTAAATCATTATAAGGTGGGTGCTGGTTGAAAGACTATATTCAAAGAGTAATTATCAATGGTTTACTGTGAAACTGGGGGGACGTAACTAATGGGGTCCCACAGGGGTCAGTCCTGGATCCAGTATTACTCAATAATTTCATTAATGACTTGGATATTTGAATGAAGGGCATGTTTATAAAATTTGCAGATGACACCAACCTGGGAGGGTTGCAAGAAGTTTGGAGGACAGGATTAGAATTCAAAATGACCTTGACAAACTAGACTGTTTGTCTGAATTCAACAAGATGAAAATCAATAAAGACAAGTACAATGTACTTCACTTGGAAAGAGAAAAATCAAATGCACAACTACAAAATAGGGAATAACTGGCTAGGTGGTAGTACTGCTGAAAAAAGATCTGGGGGTTATAGTATATCACAAATTGAATATGAGTCAACAATGTGATGCAGCTTTAAAAAAAGACTATTATCATTCTAGGAGATATTAACAGGACTGTTGTATGCATGACATGGAAAGTAAATGTCCCATTTTACTTGGCACTGGCAAGGCCACAACCGGAGTCCTCTGTCTAATTCTGGGCGCTACACTTTAGGAAAGATGTGGTCTAGATTTACTTGGTCCTCCCTCAGCACAGGGGGCTGGACTTGATGACTTCTTGAACTTCCTTCCAGCCCTACATCTCTATGATTCTAGTATTTGGCCCAAAAATTGTCTCTCTGAATTTCTTTGCATTTATGCCTCAATCTTAGCATTATTTCAATGTATTTGTGTGGTTTCTTATAGAGTATCTAGCTGTAAGACATCTTGAAGGATATGCGGTACCCTGTCAACAATGGAATTAGGAAAACAATTGTTTTAGTTTTATTGTAAATCAGATAAAAACCCTTTCAGAGTCAGTTGAAAAGACCTCCCTCCCTCACATCTGATTCTGAACAGGAGTACTTGACCCTCCTTGTGCATTGATTCTCAAAAGTGAGTAGAAGCTGTTTGCTGATGGCCAAGGTTGTTTTGAACCCAGGTATTGGAGCATATTTGTTTTTTTTAATTTCCCTGGCTCGCGCTGAGGTCAAGTAGGAAGGGGAAGAAGACACACCGGGAGCTAAAAGTTTCCTTCACTCCTTTTAATTGCTTCCTTTCACTCACCTCATCAAAGGCCCTTCAGAGTACTGCTGTGTGAACCTCATAGGCCTTTGTTTCAGCCTCAAGTTCCCATTTGAAGTGTAACACTCCTCAAGTCTGAGCTTGAGCTTCTCAAGGAATGGGGAGAGCTACACAGGATGCTTTCAGATATTACATAACAGTCTGAAACCACTAACAGCTTTGGAGTGGAAAACCTAAGTCAGCCTCAAAGAATTAGAAATTTGGTTGGTGTCCAGTTCCTTCTGTGCAGCTCTGCTTTTTCAGTCTTCCCTACTCTTTTCCTCTAAACTCACCTACTTTGTTCAGTGATTTCTTGTTTTCTCCACAGTTTTCCTATTGTAAATAACAGTGTTTTACCATCAGGTGCATCATCCCTCTGTGACTATCCACTGGAACAAGAATTTTGCATGCAAAAGTGAAACAAGTGATAAAAAGGGTAGTTTATCAATGACTTCAGTGAGCCAGAGTGATGTGTCATTCTGGCAGAGAGCCTGTTAAAGAGGAAGGACTGTTCTGTAATACGTTCAGCTGGGGATTTCTGAGAACTCTTTTATACCCAGTCATTATCCATTTCACACTCTGGAATGGATGGTTATGTTTTCCTATGTGACACAGATCTTAATAGTTTTCTAAAGTACTAGATCATTTAGCTCTCAGCTAATACAAAACCAAGCTGGTAATTAACATTAAATACTGAGAAATGAATCTGATGTGATGAACATTTAGCACATAATGAGAACACTGTGATTTCTCATTTGGGAACTGTAGTGCTCTTGCAACATAGCTAGATGAGCAAGCAGAGCTCAAACCAACAATAGGATCTGGTTATCTTTGTGGATCTAATTGTTGCTACACTTTACAGATTTCCAGCACGCCTCATCTTCACTTCAGTAAATAAAACTGTGGTCATTTTGTAATAGCAGTTTATATTTATATACTAACACCCTTCATCCCCAAAGGATCCGCAAATGCTGCACACATTATAAATATAAAATACAGCACCACTGAAAATGCAGCTACTACACTCTGGGGTGTAGAGTTTCAGACCGCTACTGCACAATACCCTGTACAACAGTGTGGAGGAGGAAGAACTTAGACAAAGGATGTCAGAGTGTATCCTTAGTCTTACAAAGAGTGTAAAGTCCACATTGGACAGACAGGGTTTTTTTTTAATTTCATAGATTCACAAGGGGGACTTGGGTGCCACTGGCATTCACAAAACCGCCAGTCAGCTTCCGCCTAATCCTATAGGCACCTAAAGTTCTTAAGTGCCCATGTTTCTACTGGTAAAGTCCCCTAAGTTTCTGCTGATGGGCCTGTGCGCAGTCACTTAAGATCTGACACTTGCAAGCAGCTTGGTACCTAACTCTTGGCAGGATTCACAAACTAGGTGTTCCCAAATATCTTGCTTATGGGCCTCTGATAGGCATACTCAGCACAACCCCCACAAAACATAGCCAGGAGGAGATACAGGCCCCTTTCTCTCTCCTCTTATACCCAAGAGTCCATTGGTTAACACATTCAGGATATAGGAGAGCCAGGTTCAAATTCCCACTCTGTCTGAGTCAGAGCAAGGTGTTGAATATGGTTCTCCCACCCTCTGGTAAGTGCACTAACCCTCAGGGTATTCTGGGGTGGGCTTCTCTCAGTTGAAGTTGATCATTTTTGGAATACCTGAATAGTCACTGGGGCTGAGAAAGTGAGACTGAGTCTGTAGTCCAGGATTAACACACTCACTCCAGACATGAGACCTAAGTTCAAGTCCTTGCTCTGAATCAGCAGAATGGAGATTTGGCCCTCGGTCTCTCCCATCTGGGGTGAGTGCTGGTGTATAAGGGGGCACCATGTCCTCTGTTCTTCAGGAAATAGGACTGAGCTGCTAACTCCAGGAGAGGGTTTATGGCTGTGAATCCTGAGTACAGATAGGTGCCTTCCTCCAGCATCTTAGCTCTGTAGCCATGTTGGAGGGACTAAGAGGGGGATAGGAAAAATTTGAAAGTTATGTATTTGCATTTATCTCTTCTGACAGGTAAGTGTTATCTACATGTCGCAGTTTGGAAAACGAAGGTACCAAGCGGTTCAGTAATTTAGCACAACATGGCACAATTTTAGTTGATATGAATTATGCTACCTGCATGATAGAAATATGTATAGCACATGTTGGGACTTACTTTTTAATCTATATTATATACTGCATATATCATATATAAAAGATGTTCCTTCCATTTCTGAGAATCTCTCTGGGTATTGACATCAGTTCTGTTGACAGTACTCCCAACATAGATGAAGGTGATGACAAAGTTATGATTTGGTGGATCTGATCAAGCAGCTCTTTTACAACACCTCGTTTTTCTAGTCTCACCAGTGCACATGAATGCAGCTAGTAAATTCCATTGTAGAGATCAATCACTGATGGGACTGAAGCCCAGGTCTCTGGTTTCTCCATCACATGCTGTAGCTATCCACCAAGTCTGTTACCTTAAGGCAATAATGGCTGTGTCATACTATACAAAACAAAGTCAACAGCTAAGTAGATATGGAAATAGATTATGATTTCCTCAGACCAGCAACTGTGTCTTCATGTGTGTTTGAACAGTGCCCTGCAAAATAGGCTCTGCTCTTGACTGGAGCATGTCACTGCAAAATAAATAATCATAGAAGTGCAAGACTAGAAGGGATCTCAGGAGGTCTTAGAAGAGAACAGCATAGAATTCTCTCAGGTGTGACTCTTCCCAGACCAGCTCCTCTGCTCTTTTTCTGCAAGAATAAGCAAGATTTTTCATTCAATTTTCCTTGTATATATCTGCCCTCTGCAGTAGGTTTCTATTTTTTTAAGCATTAAAGGTGCTACATTAAAGCATTAAAGGTGTTAAGATGAAAAAATTGCTCTTTTGGGAGATCAAATCAATACTTGCATCTTAGACCACTCAGTGCAAAAGCCCCGATTGTTAACGTTTGTCTAGTTAGAGTCCTTGAGGACAGGGAATGGGTCATCTCTTTGTTCTGTGAGCTGTACTGTGTAAAGAACATTATCAGCACTCAAATAAATAGTAATAGTACCACCGTATTTCTTTATACTTGGAGAAAAAAGCAAATGCAGTGTGTAGATGGTGACAAGAGATTTTTTTTTATGGTGACCATTTTGTGTGTATGTATGTGTGTGGTGCTACCTAGTAAGGAAGGATGGTCCAGTGGCTAGAGTGATAGACTGGGACATAGAACACATGAATTCTAACTCCTTGCTCTGCCACTGACTTCCTGAATGACCTTGAGCAAGTCATTTAGCATATGTCCACATTGTAATCAAAGATGGACTGCAGCTTGTATAGGTATACTCATGTCAGCTTTAATCTAAAAATAGCAGTGAAGACATGGTGGCACAGACCCTGGCCTGGCCTGTCCAAGCCTGCCTGGAACCCTGGGTATGTACTTGTGTTACTAGTCTATGCTGGAGTCTGTATTGCTGCATCTTTATTGTTATATTTAGCTGCAGTCGCTAATTGAAGCCTACACAAGCTGCAGCCACACCTCTGATTGCAGCATTGTTGCTCTGTGCCTCAGTTTCCCATCTGTAAAATGGGTATGCTAGCACTTCCCTACCTTGCAGGGGTGTGGAATGCATTAATGATTATGAGGTGCTTATACACTATGGTAATGGATGCCATAAGTAACTAAGATACATAGATATCCATTTGATATACTGCCTCACTTACACTCTTGTCTTATTCATCTCCACATGAACTACATCTAAACAGCTTTCCTGATATAACAAAATATTCTGTCAGACTGTTTCCTCCTCCCCCCCGTGAAAACTTCACCCCAAAATTACACTGGTCCCAGACTCAGGCAATATTCTGTCCTGAATCTGGGGGAGTTTTAACATTCAATATTTTGTGACCAGAGCTAGAAATGAGTGCAAGTAAAATAGATGATTGTGACTTAGGACAGTTTGGCTTTACAGGTATCTGGATATGAGAAACAGTACCAATAACATTTCAAAAACATTTCCAAGCCATTTTTTTTGTAAAACGTGGTACACAAGCATACTCACTGGTGTGGTTTGAACATTTTATTGCCACTCACAGGGGGTTGATCGGCATGAAAAAGAACAACCCAGGTATAAAATCTCCTCACCCAGCCTTTTCCATGATTGTTGGTAATGAACTGGAACAGGAGAAATTATTTGCTGAGGCATGCGCACTAACTACCAACACTTGTCAAACAGTAGTGGTTGATAATCTGTGCCCATAAACTAGAGCCATCGAAGAAGATATCAAGATACTCTACCGGAATAGGAGCGATCTCCTTCCACATAGTATCATTATACAACATACTGGTTGACATAGTGGCACTTTGTTGGCAAGTATTACTGACGAGGATTAATGCAACTGAACATATTACCCCCCATCAGACCTTCCACAGGTTCCTATTTTGCACTGCATCAAATTCAAACTTCTTACCTGTTCTTGTTTCCTCTTTTCATGCCTGTGGCTAAGTCAATGACTCCATCCTTGAATGTTCATTTGGTAGCTACTCCCACAAATTCTCAGACTTTCTTCACTGTATTGGCTTCAAGAAATTAGCCTAACAACGATGCCCATGTTGTGCAGCAGCAGGAGACAGCCAAATTTAATTATTATTTTTAAAAAAAACACACATTTTAGATTATTTGGAACCAATCACATTGTGAAATAACTACCCAACATAACCACAGTTTTATTTTCATCATCCTCATCCTTCTTTTCCTCCTGTTGTTTGTTACACTCACTTCTTGGGTTTTATTTTAAATTAGATTTTAAACTCTACTGGGCAGAGGCCACTTGTATCCTATGTTTGTATAGTACCTCGCAAAATAGGACCCTGATCCTGTTAGGGGCCATTAACTGCTACTACAATAAAATAAATAATTGTAAAGTGCCTAAGTGGATGTCTCCCCTGTGCATTGCACTGGGAGCAAAGAGTTTTGAATGACTGCCTTGCATTTTTATTAAATTTATTTATTTTTAAGGAGGCAGGTATATACATGTAGGGAATCAAATTGCACACTCTTTACTCGGTCCTTACTGACTTCAGCAGGAACTTCGAGTGAAAACTCAGGTTTTGACAGTTATCTTAACTGACACTTTAAACTGAAGCACATTTGCAAGAAACCGTGGTTGTAAGCAAGTTTCTGGAAAATACCACAATTTGGGATTCACAGAGAAATTGCAAAAGAATCGTTGCCATGTGTGCAGAATTATACCATGGTGATGGGAGCTATAAAAAGGATCTAGACTAATAGAGAGTGAGCCCAGTATGTGCACATCTGAATAAGGTATATCCCTGAAAATAATTTCTTTGATCCACACTGCATTTAGTTCTTGTTACAGATGTCTCACTAGGAGTTTCAGATTTGATATTATTAGCATTTTGACTAGTTGATCACAAGTACATAATAACGTTTTTAAAAATGATGTAATATTGCTTTACACTCTTCACCCATTGCCAGATACCCAGAGTCACGAAAGCTGTTCAGGGGACAGGGCCTCCTTTCAGAAAGCCTCCTGCATCTGTATCTTATGAAAATAAAGCCATACTGAAGGTGCTGTTATTATCTCCTCACATTACCATGGCACATATTGGATGGACGGAAAGGAGAAGTCTTTTACCAAGTTAGCAGGAAAGGCTTTAAAGTGGATGCAAAAGAGTTTCTTTTCCAAATGGAACGTAGTTGTCAACTGCAGTGAAAGCATGAAAGAGTGAGAAGGACAGCTCTCAGGACTGCACTACATGTAGCTGACATCCTGAATCAGAACATCCTTGGTATGCCTTTGGATTCCAGCTCACACAAATTACAGGGACTGAAGATGCAAGGTTAGGGAAAAACCAGAGGTGAAACAATAACAGGAACGGCTCAATGCCCATGGAGAGCCCATTTCATAGTATGGACTTTAGGAACTGCTCCTGCTCTAACTTTGGCATGCTGTGCCTGTTGCTTATTATACTAATTACTGCTAGCTTGTGCTTCTCGTCTGTCAGTTGTATCTGGAAAGATACCAGTTGAAATATCTCATGCATTTCCAGACAGTTGTATCTAACTGCATGCTAGATACATAAATGCACATTGCGACTACCACAGCTACCTGCCTCTGAAAAGTCTGTTGGTTTGTCAAGAAACAAAACTAAGAAAGTGCTTTTCAATGAACAGAGCAGGTTTAGGCTCACATCCTGCACTGACTCATTTCTCTAACTGATAAAAACTTCCTGACCTCTCCCACAATCTGCCAGCTCACCGTGCCCTGGTTAAAAGGCTACATTGCTTAAAGGAATAGTAACACAACACAGCTAAAACTAATCTTCATCAGCTGAGTCTACTTGTGGCATGTTGGCAATGGACTGGGCTGTACTATAAGAGGCCCCCAAGTTTAAAACTAGCCCTAAAAATACCAGGTTAAATACAAATGGGGGGGGGGGGGGAGAAGAAACACACTAAGGTAAGGAAGTAGAGGAAACAAAGGAAAAATACATATTCTATTAGATCTTGAGCTCATCAGTATTCTTATATGATTTATATTAGAGTCTATTAGATCAGCCCCTACACCATGTGAGTGGGAATAGTTCCCACTTTGCCACACTTACAAGACCAGCTGGACTAGATAACCTTGTGATGATTGATCCACTGAATATCTGTAACATTTTATGTTTATCCTTGCAGGCTAGTGATTACATAATGAACAACCCCAAACACTCTGGGACTAGGAATGGTAGTTCAAGACCTCCCAAATCATTTCTTTTTTCATTGCATTTATTCCTGTGTGATTAGGCCCTGATATATTACATCGATTCTGCATTCATACTTAGCACTGTGATTGGAGGGGTGAGGGAAGGTGTTCTAGGCCCCTGTATAAGAATTCAGTGTTCTTCTACAGAGTCACCTTAATGTTAGGTGTTGCATAGTTACTTCTGCTGACTCAAGCTGGCAAGTGGGTCCTATTAGATTCAACTGTTCTTATATCCCTTGTTAAAGTGCCCCTATGAGGCAGAAGGTCCTGTAAGGAAAACTCCGTGAATAACCAAATTTGGGGGGAAGCTTAGGTTGGGGGGTTATGTGTCTTTGTTGTTTATTTCTGGTAGGGCCCACGATGTCAGAGGCACTCGTTGCATGGTCCCTAACCTGAAGACCTTGTGGTTGTTATTTAAGAAAGCGAGAACTCCACCTGTTTGTTAGCACATTCTAAATGACACAATGTCCTAATAAGGCGCTACTGCTACTAAGAGATGCACTCAAACAAGTATGTAAACATCAGGAGAGAAAGCACAGAAGAGATAACCAGGTTGTAAGGGTTTGCCTGCAATTAAAGGAATTAGGCCCTTCTGGCAGTGTGAAAATCCCTCCCCTATTTCTTACTATGTTAATGTTAAAGACGGGTGCCCTGAATTATTCTAGAAGAAACCCTAGAAAAATAGTGGATAATTAAAATGAATGTTCCCCTCCCCCCACTGACAGATATTGTCCTAAACAAAACAAAAAAGAGGCAATATCAGACTGCCTGACCCACAGTTAAAAGTAGTGCAAAGGCTTTCTATGTGCTACACTATGAAAACCTGCTGAAAGATCTACTGTAAGAAACACCAATCCAGCTTCTTAATGGCAGCCAGCTCAGATCATTGTGGTCTGAATCTGAATCCTTTCCATGGCATCAGACATTGCATGGGGCATGAACAAGGCTCTGCCATCTCTGTCTAACATGCTGTTTGCCAGAAAGGCTGCCTTGCTGTGTTTCTGTAGCTTTTTATGAGGGTAGGTTGTTCGGCTGTCACTCAGTGGAGTGCTATTCATTTGGTTCTACCCTTTTATGTGTCTGGCTTGGGTGACCCTATCAGGAGTTAAAACTCCTGCCGGCACAAACCCCAGGGTCACTGGAACACACAAGCCTTTCTGCCCCATCAAGGTGCAGTCCTCATGGAAGGATCAGTGTGGTCAACCACAGAAATACAGTGGGGAAAGAGAGGGCTGGGAAGAGTGAGAGTCAGAATGCATTAGTCCTACAATTGCATTGAGGGGAACACTCACAGAGTAATAAAGAATTGGGAGAGCAGACCCTTTGCTCTCAATAGCCACCAGCAGTTGCATTTATGCACTAAAATGCAATGAAAGAGCAATCTTGGGTATTGTAAAGCAATAATAAAACAGATTCAAACTTATCCAGAGACGCTCAGATTGGTTCTAGGTCTTTCTGAGAAGTAGCTGATCTAATAATATGTGAAAGTCTGAGTCATCCAAGCAGATTGTACATGGGAAAGAAAATAATCTGATGTAACAGAAACATTTACAAGCCTAGTAACCCTCCTCCCTCAAAGCTTTAAAAAGCCACATAAGGCCAAGGATCAAAGCAATGAAGTGGCAACGTGCTGTACATTGAAACAATAACAGACATGACTTCCTCAGACATCAGTAGTGCACGTTTACAGAGGTTTTTCACAGTCACTGGAGGAGAAGGTAATATAATCACATGCATCAGAGATTGGAAGCTGAGCTCTAATACCACCAAATCTTACCACGAAAATATTGTAAAGCATGATTATAAGGTTCACTAGAAATACCAGGCGTTGAATGCCCGGAGAGGGCAGGATTAAGAAGGCTGCAAACAATCCAGAAATGTATGGTTAGTTAATGCTTACCAGAAGCAATCAAATTAGAGTAATGTTCAGTTCTGGCCTTTAATATATCTCTCTTTTTATTTTACAAGTACAGATATGTTCCCTCTATATCTAATAGATTTTTTCCCCTCCTTGGTTGTTTTCCCCAACAATACCAGCACCTTCAATTCACTGATCTTCTTAGTAAAATTATGCACAAGTTAGTGGATTTCTTATATCATAGAAAGTTGATTTTTTTTATGAGATTACAAGTTTGATTGATAAAGGTAACTGTGCTGACATTATATATAGAGAGATTGGTAAGGCTTTGGAGTTAGTTCTGCAGCCCATTCTGAAAAAATTTAGCACTGTACAAAATCAATGTAGTAATATTAAATGAATTAAAAACTTGTTAAGTGATAGATCTCCAATGGCAATTGTACACGGGCAACTGTCATCCAGTAGGGGTGTTTCTAGTGTGTCCCTCAGGGATCTGTTCTTGGCCCAACGCTATTCAATATCTTCAGCAATGATCTTAAAGAAAATATAAAATCATTGCTGGTAAAATTTGCAGATGACACAAAAATTGTTGAAGTGACGAGGAATGATGGGGACAGGTCAGTTACATATGTTGATCTGGATCACTTGGTAAGATGGACTCATGTAGGTCACATGTATAAGATGGAGGACCATATCCTGGCAAGCAGTGACTCTGATAAGGACTTAGCGATTATGGTGGAGAACCAAATGAAAATGAGATCCTAGTGTGATGCTGCAGCTTAAACAGAGTCTGTGATCCTTGAATATATAAGCAGGGGAATATCATCTAGGAATAGGTAGGTAGTATTATTTCTGGGTACAGCATTAGAGAGACCATTGCTGAAATACTGTGTCCTTTTCTGGTATCCTGTCTTTAAAAAGGCTATTGAAAACTTGCAAAGGATTCAGAAAATGCTCCCAGAATGATTTGGGGTCTGGAAAACCTGTCTTATAGTGAGAGACTAAAGAAACTCTATTGATTTAGTTTTTCCACATGGAAATTAAGAGGTGACTTGATCTACCAGGTCTACAAGTGCCTAAATGAGGAGTAAATTTCTGATAGAAAAAGATATAACAAGGCCCAATGGTTGGAAACTGAAGCTAGACATTTTCAGACAAGAAATAAAAGTGCAAATTTTTAACCATTGGAACAACTTACCTAGAGGTGGAGATTCTCCACAACTTGCAGTCTTTAAATCAAGACTGGATATGTTTTTAAAAGATATTGTTTAGCTGAAACAGAAGATACAGGCTAGGTGCAGAAGCTAGTGGCTGAAGTTCTCTGGCCTGTTTTATGCAGCTGGTCAGGCTAGATTATCATAATGTCCCTTCTGGCCTTAAAATCTATGAATCTGTATCTTGGGCATGAATTAGGAAAGGACACTAAGCAAGCACAGAATTAAAAACATTCAGCCACTCACAGTTAGAGGAAGGATAAATATGTCCCTCAACTAGAGATGCTTGCAAAGCTTGACAGAGTAGAGATAGATCCAAGCACATAAGAAAGGAAATAGGAAACTGGGAATCAGGACTGCTGAGTTCTATTTCCAACTCCACCATTGCCTGCTTAGGCAAGTCACGGAGAATCCCCATCCACATGGTTAATTACCCTCAATGTTTAAAAAAATTGTGCCTTCTTTCTTGTCAGAAAATGTCTACCTTCAGATTCTAACCATTGGATCTTGTTATATGTTTAGAGCTGCTCCCATTGATTCACTGGAGTTGTAAATAGTTAGCACTTCTGAAAAACAGGCCCAAAATAGCTTAAATTGTGCAACCAAAAACTGTGGCATCAATAATCATCTTAGTATTTCACCCTTATCTGGCACCTTGTGTAGTAAATTATACTTGGTACAAGTGGATATAATGCTACAACCCATGTGAAAGAGTGGAGAATCCTGATTTGGTAGTATCGTAACACCCACTTTGCACAGGTATGGATGATCGCACAAGATGCAGAGCAATGAAGAATCAGGCCCCCTGCACTTCAGTTTAGCCTCCTGTAAGATAAGAATAATGATAATAAATAATACAGTAATAATCATCTACTTTGCAGGAGCATTGTGAATATCAGCTGATTAATGTTGATCAGTCTCTTTGAGTTTGTCATATGAAAAGTGCTCTAGAAGAGTAAAGTTCCATTGTAGGAACAGTGGAGGAGAATGATAAGTAGTTGCAGATAAGGTAGAAAGAGAAGTAATATTTTGTGCTTCTGTATTTAGTGAGATGTTTAAAGTGCACCTATCAAAACTCTAAGCAAATGTACAATGAAATATATACAGATGTTACAACACAAAAATCGACCAATGGAGAAAAGTTAGCTTTAGCTCTTCAGTTAATCAATCCATTAAGATTATTAGTATTTAACACCCTCAGTTCTATCTCTATGTGCCTTCATGCCCATGGTGTCTACAATACAAAGGTAAGTTGGCTTAATGTAAGTCAACATCCAGCCTTTGCAGTAATTAACTCAGTCATATGTGTCCACACCCTGCTCATTGTGTTGGTGGAGTGCGTCCTCATTAGCAGTGCTTAAATCGATGTGCAGAGCAGTGCACTGTGGGTAGCTATTCCACAGTGCAATTAGCTACAGGTTTTTTTTTGAAGGTCTTGCAAGCACCTCAGGGGACCAAAACATTGCCACAGGGGGAATAGGAGCATGGCTTTGGCCTTCCATGATGCATTTTCCTCCAGCCCTCCCTCCCTCTGTCCCCTACTATCAATGGCAAACAACCCATGTTTTTTCACGCCTTTTTTCCGAAAGCCTGGCTTAACCGTGCAAACGCCATAGCCTGAGAAACATGGACCCCACTCATCTATGCACTCTTGTTGTGAGCATTACAAACACCTTGCGCCTTACCCTGCAGTATTTCCAGAACTGAGACAGAAGCCGCCACACGGAACATTGCAATGTCATGCAAGCAGCTCTGCTGCAAGCCATAGAACGAAATGATTCCTGGATACTGTTGGCAGTTGTGCAGCAGCTGAACACAGTGAAGAGCTGATTCTGCTCCTGGGAAAGAAGCACTGACTGGTGGGTTCACATCATTATGTGGCTATGGGATGATGAGCAGTGGCTGCAAAACTTTCAAATGCAGAAGGCCACTTTCCAGGAACTTTGTTCTGAGCTTTCCCCATCCAGGAAGTGCAGCAACACTAAAATGAGACCTGCTCTGACAGTGAAGAAGTGAGTGGCAATCGCTCTGTGGAAATTTGCAATGCCAGACTGCTATTGGTCAGTGGGGAATCAATTCAGAGTTGTTAAATCCAGTGTGGGAGCTATTCTGATCCAACTGTGCAGGGCCATTAATAAACTTCTGCTAAGAAGGGTAGTGACTCTGAGCAATGTGCAGGACATGTGGATGGGTTTCCCTAACTGTGGTGAGGCTATAGATAGCATGCATGCCCCTATCTTGGCATCAGTCCACCTTGCCAAAGAGTACGTAAGCTGTAAGGGATAATTTTCAATGGTGTTGCTAGAGCTGGTGGATCACAGGGGGCATTTCACCGACATCAGCGTGGGATGGTCAGGAAAGGTGCATGATGCATGGATCTTTAGGAACACAGGTCTGTTCAGAAAGGTGCAAGCAGGGACTTTCTTTCCAGACCGCAAAAGAACCATTGGTGATGTTGAAATGCCAATCGTGATCCAGGGAGACCCAACCTACGCCCTCCTCCCATGGCTCACAAAACTGTACACTGACCACCTGGACAGGAGTAAGAAGTGGTTCGACAATAGGCTGAGCAAGTGCAGAATGGTGATAGAATGTTCCTTTGGATGTTTAACAGGTTGCAGGCGCAGTTTGCTCACTAGGTTAGACCGCAGCAAAAGCAATATCCCCACTGTTATTGCTGCCTGCTGTGTGCTCTAAAATATCTGTGAAGCAAAGGGAGAGAAGTTTCTGCAGGGATAGGGCATGGAGGTTGGCAGCTAATTTTGAGCAGCCAGATATAAGAGCAATGAGAAGAGCCCAGCAAAGTGCTCTGCATCTCCGGGAGGCTTTGAAAACCTGTTCAGTAATGAGTCACAGTAATGTGAACTGGTTATCTGTGTTGTGCCTTCCCATACCATCCCCTCCATTGCATCAGTTTCCCTGTACCCACTCCTCTGCAACCCTCATGACGGGAATAAATAAAGAGCCTTTCTTTCTCTGTTTACTTTTATTGTACAAACACAAAGAAATTGAAAGAACAGGATAATAAGTTAACTTTGGTCAAATGGACTGATGAAATTGGGAGAGGAGAAAACAAGGCACTTTGTTTTTGAAAGCACCATAGTCTTGTCTTCCAAAGGTCTTGGAATGGGTGCCTTTTGTTCTTGGTACCTTCCCCCGGTGTTGAGTGGAAGGAATACTAAACTCCCCCCCACACACACATCGTAGAATGCTTGGGGGAAAAGGATTGGGAACAGGGCTATGCTCGCAGGCTGTTCTTCAGGGGCTGCAGAGGGAGTCTAGTCTCAAGCTGCTTTTCTTGAAGATCAACAAGATGCCTCAACATGTCTGATTGGTCCTTCATAATCCACTGCATCTCCTCCTGCGTGGCATGCTCTGCTCCTGGCATGCTCTCCAGCTCTCCATATCCATGTTGAGTTTCTCCGAGAGTGAAATTCTTCAGGCTCTGAACTCCATCTCAGCTGTCCCAGAGGCATTCATTATCTCACTGAACATGTCATACTTCGTCCTCTTTTTCCGCCTTCTAATCTGCAAAAGCCTCTCTCCTGGTGTGGATGATGCGCCGAAGGCCATGCTTTCTGCTGTAAGGCATGCAAAGCACAAGCCAACCACAGTCAGCGCATACTCTGGTTCTAGGGCAAGGTTGCTATTTTAAACAAAACATTCCTCTTATTACACGGAAGTGCAAGCCAGAACATAATCAGAATCCCTAGCTATTCAACGAACCAGTTTGCTGTTCCAGCCACGGTGAGTATGGCCCCGAGGCATTTATGACAGGCCTTGTGCTGCAACTTATGGCAAACCCATGGCGGGAGCACAGGTGGGCAGTTGGACAATGCCCCCTCCCTCTAGCAACATGGCTGCTGTTTTGAGACCAGGGACCAGTATTAAGCCTCCCAAATTGCTGACTATTTCCCTGGTGGCTCCAGTGGGAAGGGGGAGAACATAGGAAGCCCCCCCTTCCCTTAATGCTGCTGGTAGTAGACGCCAATCCCTGCCAACCAAAACAATGGCATGTAAGGGAAAGTGTGGTTGAGGGACCTGGGATTCACTGTGGAGGGTGGATCACATGCTCCATTGTTTGCAGTGACAGCACTTGTAATGAAAACTTCCCCCCATTTCCCCTAGGTGACCCTATGTGATATCGTCTCCTGAGGGTAACAGAAGTGGCAAGGGAACAGCTGCTGCAAGTGTCTGGGTACAGACCTGGTCCTTTTGCTGTTATGCTGTGTGCCACAATGATGCCAGCAGAGTTAATACTGGAGTGGCATGGTAAATTGTCCTACTGTGGCGAATGAAATAAGGAAGCCCTCCACAGAAGCCTTCTGCAAAGGATTGCAGAGTACCTCCATGAACATTTCCGAAAGATCTCCATGGAGGATTCCTGGGCCATCCCTGCACACATAAACAGTCTTTTCTGGGGAGCACCCTCTGCGTAGCTGGAGCGGCCACTGGGAAGCAGATATCCACTGCGCCTTTCTTTTTATTCAGATTAAACATAAAATATAAGAGCATGTAACTCCTGCAGTTTGATTGGAAATGTATACTCATCAAAAGTGCCTTCCCCAGCATCACGCTTGGCCACCATGCTGTCCTGCAACCGGCTAGGCTCTGGGGTTAAAAACAGCTCCTGGCTATCGGGGGAAATGGATCCACGGCTCGCCTGTCTACCATTCTCCTCCTCTTCCAAAACATCCTCCATGTTGTTGCCTGAGATGGCCTGGGACTCAGACTCCTGGGAGGTGTCCACGCTGTGTTTGGGGGTAGTGGTAGGGTCACCGCCGAGAATCGCATGCTGCTCATTGTAAAAGCAGCATGTCTGTGGGGCAGAACCAGAATGACTGTTCACCTCCCTTGTCTTCTTGTACACCTGCTGAAGTTTTTATTTTCACACGGCACTGCTGCATGTCCCTGCTGTACCCCTTCTCCCCCATTCCCCACACGATCTTTGCATAGATGTCTAAGTTCCTACAGCTGGATCGGAGCTGTGCCTGCACAGACTCTTCTCTCCACAGACTAATAAGACCCACCACCTCCTGTGTACTCCAGGTGGGAGTGCATTTGACGTGTTGAGTCTCCATGATCAGCTGGACTGGTGAGCTCTCCATGCTGATCAAACAGGAAATGGGAATTCAAAACTTCCCAGGGCTTTAACGGGGCTAGTGGCTGTTTCCTGTGTACCTGGCTGCTTTGTGCAGCAGAATTGAAAATGATCTCCAGAGTGGTCACAGCAGAGCATTGCGGGACACCTCCTGGAGTCATTTCAGTTGACTTACACAACGCTGTGTCTACACTGCCTCTCTGTCAACCCATCAACATTGAATTAAGCGCTACACCTCTCACGGAGGTGGAGTAATTAAGTTGACATTACAGGAGAGTTAGATTGGTGGAAGAGACCTGGTAGTGGAGATACATACATTATTAGGTCAACTTAAAGTTGCTTCATCAACCTAAATTTGTAGTGTGGACCAGGCCTCAGGCTTTGTCAGATCAGGAGATCCAGAATCAAGGGCCTTTCACTGAGACTATTCTGTCTGCAACCCTTCCTTGCTTAAACCAGTGAAGTACCAGTGTAATCGCAACTGCTGTCACATGAGATGGGGACAGAAGTTCTCTCTCAGATAAGTAGGCCTCAAACAACTAAGTCTGTACAACAACTTTCATCAGACTAACTCAAAATACTTTATAAATATTACTGGTAGTGTAGATACTGCATAGTAAATCTCATTATCCCCCTTTTACAAGTGGGGAAAGTGAGCACTGAGAGATTAACTTGCCCAAGGTCACACCATAGTTTACTGTCTGAGCCAAGAGTAAAATTAACTTTTCCTATCTCCTAGTGTGTTGCTGTAACCACTGCCAGATATGAAAAAGTAACCAAAGAATGATACAGAGACATCTTGAGAACTACCCATAAATTGTATAATTAAGAAGATAACCAAACTCGAAATACAACCCTTTAAGATGATCTGGTTATTATATTAGGCCCCAATATTATAATGAACTCTGTATGGGCGTATCCCTGCACCCACGGAGAGTTCATTGCAAGACTGGAGTTGTAATGTGGGTGGTTGAAATTACAATACTCCTGTGTTTCCTGCATACGTGGTGATTCTCCTTAGAAAAATTCCTGTCTAAACCAAACTCTCCAAGATTATTAGTGTACAAAACTGCAAACAAATCAAGCTCAGTGAATTTTGAAAAGCAGCTTTGAACACCCCAAGGTGGACGGTAAACCACAACAACAGTAGCAGGAAAAGCAGCACCGCAAACGAAAACCTAGCACTCCATTTGAAACTACATTCATTTAATAAGGTAAAAGAAATAGCTTAACAATATAAAACTCCAGCACCACCACCCTGACCACATGAGATACATGAGAATAAACATTCTTGTGGGCACACCTCAAGCGTGCTTAAAACAGCAGACTGCTCCAAACAGTTTCCACATAGCAAGGTGATCTTGTTGTCTGATAAATAACTCTAACCAGGCAACTGTAATAAATCAATGATTTCACAGTTTTGCGCACTATATATAAACTGGGGTTGGTAACAGCATAATGGATTTTTACACTACACTGATATCTTATTCCTACGAGCAAATGAACTGCAAACAATTTTGAACAGATGCAGCATTTGGAGTTGAATTATAGCTTGTAGACTGGGATGTAAGATTTCACATGGGAATTGGAGAGAAAGCCGAATCAGAGTTCAGCAAATACTGCACAGAAATCTTTCAGAAATATTAGCTTCCGTTTAAAATAAGTTTGATCTGACTGCACTCACACACCCCTTTTTGGATTCACTTTTTGTGAACAGTCAGGGAATGGAGATTTATGCACACTGATGCCTGTGGAAAGGGAATTTGAAGCTTGCATGCTTATTCACACTGGAAGTGGTATATTTTATACAGATGGGACACGGCTTGATACAGTGGATGACATGTACCCCACAACCTCTTGCTGGGGCCCTGGCACAGAAACAACTAAATAACCCAGATTGGACATCTTTCTAAAAAGAAGCTCTACCTCATTGGTGTTCAAACTTTTTGTATTTGTGACCCCTTTCACACAGCAAGCCTCTGAGTGTGACCTGCCTTATAAATTAAAAATGGGGGGGGGGGTAATGTAATGGAGATCAGGGCTGTCAGCCCCACAGAGCTGACAGCTCATGATCCCCATGTAAACACCTTGTGTCCCCCTGAGGGTTACAACCCCCAGTCTGAGAACCCCTGCTCTAACTCAATCAGAAGATATGGGCTTGAGGCAAGAACTGGGGTAAAAATTTGTCTGGGGATTGGTCCTGCTTTGAGCGGGGGGTTGGACTAGATGACCTCCTGAGGTCCCTTCCAACCCTGATATTCTATGATCTATGACCTTTGTGGTCTGTGTTATTTAGGAGGTCAGACTGGATAATCATAACAGTCCTCTTCTAGCCTTACAAAAAAAAAAAAAAATCTATGAACCTGTCAATAAATGCCATGACCTTAACTTTCCTGGTTTTTTCAAACTTCCAAGGGGAAAAAAACACTCTTGGATGAGATGGAGCATGTGAAATATTAAAAGGGTTGATTTCTTTTGGAAAAGTTAGGAAGGGGACTGCAAATTGGGCTTATACATGGAAAATTAGTTCCAGCTTTTATAGAACAGTGTCAACTTAAAGTTTTTTTCAGTTGACTAATTAGAACAACAATCTCATTTCTGGTAGAGCACTATGGAGTATATTCTCATTTAACAATAAAGAAATAAATGCAAATACAGGGTTTTTCTGCTCTTCCATTGATAGCTGCAAGGATCTTTTCCACAAAGGAAAAACTGACTAAGGTCCTATCCTGAAATGAGCTCTGCCTCCATATGGCTCAGAGCCTGCTTGTGTGGATCACATTGCATGATCAGACCTTAGGACTTGCCCACTCAGATGATTTCTGTGTTGTAGCTTGAGGCCCCAACCGAGATCAAGCCCCATTGTGCTAAGTGCTGTACATACATACTGAAAGAGATAGTCCCTGCCTCAAAGAGTGTATAACAGAAAAACACAAAGGGTGGGGAAAAAGATGGATTTATTAAGTGCTGAGACATTAAGTGATTCGCCCAAGGCCATACCAGAAATCTGTGGCAGAATTGGGAAATTATTACTGATCTCTTAAACCCCTCCCAAGTACCTTAATCATAAGTCCATCCTTCCTCTGAAAAGCTAAAGTGAGGTCTGTGATGTAGTTGTAATTCAGTTTCTTCTTGTTTATAATTTTATGGATGTGAGCTACCACAATAGGAATTAGAGCACCAGACCCTCACTGGGTAAGCATACAGTGGTATCCTCATTTTTTCAGGACAAAGGACAGGGATGAACAAGATGTGAACAATAGAGCCATGCCTCACTCAGATTCCTGGCTCCTGCTGCATGCCTAAAACACTTTGATCACATGATGTATATTTTTACAAGCTTTGTACACCTGGCACTTAAAGATCACCAACAAGGTGTTTTTCATCACAACTTAAAGCCAGTCTTTTACTCACTTCTATTGATAACAGGCTTTTGGAAATGTGAAAATGACATTTTGTTTCCTCACCATTTATTTTCCTCCTTCTACTCTGAATTGTTATTGTAGGGCTTTTTACAGTGCATGCTTGGTTGATAGCAATGAATTTAATATATTATCTTTATATATACACATTATCAAATCACAATGCTCTTTTTACTTTAAATATATTATGTGCCTTTGTCACACATTGTGTTCTGCATTTGGGCCTTGGCAGGTTGATAGGCATCGGTCAAACTGTGGGCAACCCATTCTAAGCCTATCCCTTAAGATTAATTGCCCACAAAGTCTGGGAGTTGTTCATGTCAGAGTTTAATGTGCAATGTTCTTTCTGCACAATAACAACTATACCTGAAGAAGTGTGTCCCCAAGTGACTCATCAAGGAGAATAGTCTTATGGGAAATGACACTGTCTGCACTTTGAACTTGATCTATCACACTATGCACATCACAAAAGATATCAGAGCATCTGGCGAGCAGTGAAGAAACTAGGAGCTATTGCACTACATCTATATTGGGGGTGGTGGTAAATAACAAAGAGGACAGGTTACTAATACAGGGTGATCTGGTAAACTGGGTAAATGTATAAATCTAGGAAGAAAAAATGTAGGCTCTATTTACACAATGGGGGACTTTATCCTGGGAAGCAGTGACTCTGCAAGCAATTTTGCGGGGTGGAGGTGAGGAGGATAATCAGCTGAACATGAGTTTCCAGAGTGACGCTGTGTCCAATAGATCCTCGGATGCATAAACAGGGGGATCTCAAGTAGGAGTAGAGAGGTTATTTTACCTCAGGATTTGGCACTGGTGTGGCTGCTGCTGGAATATTGTTCTCATATTGACGATTCAAGAAGGATGCTGATAAATGGAAAAGGATTCAGAAAAGAGCCATGAGAATGATTAGAAAACATGCCTTATAGTGATAGACTCAAGACTATTTGGTTAACAAAGAGAAGGTTAAAGGGTGATTTGATCCCAGTCCCTAGGTATCTACATGGAGAACAAATATTTAATGATGGGTTCTTCAATCTAGCAGAGAAAAAGTATAGCACAAGCCGAAGGCTGGAAGTTGAAACTTCACGAATTCAGACTGGAATTAAGGTGTACATTTCTAACAGTGAGAGTAATGAACCATTGGAGCCATTTACCAAGGGCTGTGGTGGATTCTCCATTGCTGCCAATTTTTCCATTAAGATTGGACGTTTTTCTAAAAGATCTTGTCTAGGGCCTGGTCTACACTAGGCGTTTATGTCGAAGTTAGCGCCATTACATCGAATTAACCCTGCACCCGTCCACACTGCGATGCTATTTAGTTCGACATAGAGGTCTCTTTAATTCGACTTCTGTACTCCTCCCCGACGAGGGGAGTAGTGCTAAATTCGACATGGCCATGTCGAATTAGGCTAGGTGTGGATGGAAATCGACGCTAATAGCTCCGGGAGCTATCCCACAGTGCACCACTCTGTTGACGCTCTGGACAGCAGTACGAGCTCGGATGCTCTGACCAGCCACACAGGAAAAGCCCCGGGAAAATTTGAATTTGAATTCCTTTTCCTGTCTGGCCAGTTTGAATCTCATTTCCTGTCTGGACATCGTGGCGATCACAGCAGCACTGGCAACGATGCAGAGCTCTCCAGCAGTGATGGCCGTGCAGTCTGTGAATAGAAAGAGGGCCCCAGCATGGACTGATCGGGAAGTATTGGATCTCATCGCTGTGTGGGGCGATGAGTCCGTGCTTTCTGAGCTGCGCTCCAAGAAACGGAATGCAAAGATCTATGAGAAGATCTCTAAAGACATGTCAGAGAGAGGATACAGCCGGGATGTAACGCAGTGCCGCGTGAAAATCAAGGAGCTGAGACAAGGCTACCAGAAGACCAAAGAGGCAAACGGACGCTCCGGATCCCATCCCCAGACATCCCGTTTCTATGAGGCACTGCATTCCATCCTCGGTGCGGCCGCCACCACTACCCCACCACTGACCGTGGACTCTGAGGATGGGATATTGTCCACGGCCGGTTCCTCGGACATGTTAGCGGACGGGGAAGATGAGGAAGGAGATAAGGAGGACGAGGCAGTCGGCAGCGCTCACAACGCTGATTTCCCCGACAGCCAGGATCTCTTCATCACCCTTACAGAGATCCCCTACCAACCCTCCCCAGCCGTTACCCCGGACACAGAATCTGGTGAAGGATCATCCAGTAAGTGTTGTAAACATCTAAACATTTATTTTTAACAGAACAGGAATATTAACAATTAAAAGAATGGGTTGTTCATGATTAGTTTGCCCTAGGCACTTAACGGTTCAGTCATGGGCAGTGCAAGTTTTGAAAAAAAATCTAGCAATGTCCGGTTTTCCGTGATTGTCCTGCCCAAGCCGCTCTACTGTTTAGTCCCTGCTACTGCAGCTAGAGTAAAATGCGGTCTATATGTGCAGGGATAGAGCAGTAATCCTCCCGGGACATCTCGATGAAGCTCTCCTGGAGGTAATTGGAAAGCCGTTGCATGAGGTTCCTGGGGAGAGCGGCCTTATTGGGTCCTCCGAAGTACGACACGTTGCCGCGCCACGAGACTATCAAGTACTCGGGAATCATTGCTCTGCACAGCAGGGCGGCATACGGCCCTGGTCTTTGGAGGCTTTCCCGGAGCATTCTCTCTCTCTCGCTGTCAGAGATCCTCATCAGGGTGATGTCGCCCATGGTGACCTGCTTTGAATTAGGTAGGGGAATGTTAGTGTTGGGACTGCTTGCTCGTTCCTTTACAGAACTGTAACCGCTGGTTTGCAGCCACGCGGTGGAGGCGGGAGAGGGGCTGCCGAAAGGGATCGTTCCTGGGGACAGCCGCGAGGGGGTGGGACAGGGGCAGAGTTCCCGCTTGCCGGATTGCTGGCAGCAGGTACTGACATTGCTTTAAATGTGAAATGAGGCCAGTGGTAATATAAAAGTTTTAAACTGCCACAAGTCTACGGCTTACCATGTCTGCCTGCAACAGAAATTCCGTTGTGCTGCCCCGCTTCTCAAATGTGCTGTGGAAGACCCCAGGCACTGAATGCGAAGGCCGAGAATTCGACCTTGTGCTGAGTGCGCATGTGATAGGTGCTGTGCATGGTCTTGTTCACAGAGAAAGACTATGTTCTTGGTTCACAACTACATTTATCTTTCTGAGGAATTCACTCCCTTTTTCCCATTCCCACAGCCACATCTGCGACTGTCTCACAACCTAGCCTGGCATCACACTCCCAGAGGCTAGCGAAGATTAGGCATAGGAAGAAGAGGACACGGGAGGACATGTTCTCTGAACTTATGGCCTGTTCCCAAGCCCAGGCAGCACAGCAGACCCAGTGGCGGGAGAAATTGACCCAAATGCAGCAAGCAAACATGGATCGGGAGGAGAGGTGGCGGCAGGAAGACCAGCAGGCGACTCAAACGCTGCTTGGACTACTGAGGGAGCAAACAGACACGCTCCGGCGCCTTGTGGATGTTCTGCAGGAACGGAGGCAGGAGGACAGAGCCCCGCTGCAGTCCATCTCTAACCGCCCTCCCCCGCCACCAAGTCCCATACCCACCTCACCCAAAGTGCAAAGAAGGAGAGGCGGCAGAGTCCCTGCTAACTCTCACTCCACCCCTGCAGAGAGCTCTAGTAGCAGAAGGCTCTCATTCCCCAAAACTTGAAAAGTTCTTTCCTTCCCGCCTGACACAAGCCCCCGTCCAAGTTTCACCTCCCAGTTCCATGTGTAGTTGATAATAAAAAATACGTTCATGTTAACTACTGTTTCAATCATGTTCTTTTGGAGGAGGAGGGGAAAGGGGGTTGGTAATTGGACAGGACAGTCACCTTTGGCAGGGTACATAGGCGGGGGCAGGCACAGCAGCAGGGCACATACACAGTGCAGTGATGCAGTGACTAGTTACCCTGGTTAGTCTGGGAGGTTGTTTTCATGTTATGTGGTGGGGGGTGGGTTGCTCTGTGACTTTGTGGCGGGGGAGGGCAGTTACAGATCTTAAGCGGCAGTCCTTATGCAGGATCACAGAGCCATGCAGCAGGGGATCTGTAATCGTCCTCCCCCTGCCACAAAGTCACATAGCCCCCCCATACACACAGTCCCGATCAGGAGGGGTGACAGGCTCCGTTGAAACAACCATCCCACCGCAGCGGAGCCCGTCAATCCTTGAGTTTAGAAGCTTCATTCGCGTCACTACACTACACCCGCTCCGCACCACAGTCTGCGTCCCAGTTTTAAAAAATTCCCGCGAAAACAGTATTAAAAAAAACGGTGTGCATTAACAAAGTAGAACTATTTTTATTTCGAAACGTGTGTTGGAAGGGGGTGAAGGGGGTATGTAACTGGGTAGGATAGTCAACATTAACTGGGTAAAGAAACGGGGGCAGGTTCAGCTTCTCTGTACACAAACTTAAAAGTCACAGGTTACCCTGCTCACTCAGGAACTTTGCTTTCAAAGCCTCCCGGATGCACAGCGCTTCCCGCAGGTCTCTTCTAATCGCCCGGCTGTCTGGCTGAGCGTAATCAGCAGCCAGGCTATTTTCATCAACCTCCCACCCCGCCATAAAGGTCTCCCCCTTGCTCTCACAGAGATTGTGGAGCACACAGCAAGCTGCTATAACAATGGGGATATTGGTTTCGCTGAGATCACAGCGAGTCAGTAAGCTTCTCCATCTCCCCTTGAGACGGCCAAAAGCACACTCCACCACCATTCTGCACCTGCTCAGCCGGTAGTTGAAGAGTTCTTTTTCAGTGTCCAGGGCGCCAGTATAGGGCTTCATGAGCCAGGGCATTAGCGGGTAGGCTGGGTCCCCGAGGATGACTATAGGCATCTCCACATCCCCAACAGTTATTTTGTGGTCCGGGAAGTAAATACCTTGTTGCAGCCGTCTAAACAGACCAGAGTTCCTGAAAACACGAGCGTCATGAACCTTGCCCGGCCATCCCACGTAGATGTTGGTAAAACGTCCCCTGTGGTCCACCAGTGCTTGCAGCACCATGGAAAAATAGCCCTTTCGGTTAATGTACTGGGTGGCTTGGTGGTCCGGTGCCAGAATAGGGATGTGAGTTCCATCTATGGCCCCACCGCAGTTTGGGAATCCCATCGCTGCGAAGCCATCTATGATCGCCTCCACGTTTCCCAGGGTCACTACCTTTGGCAGCAGTACATCAACGATTGCCTTGGCTACTTGCATCACAACAACCCCCACGGTAGATTTGCCCACCCCGAACTGGTTCGCGACTGACCGGTAGCTGTCTGGCGTTGCAAGCTTCCAGAGGGCTATGGCCACTCGCTTCTGTACACTCAGTGCAGCTCGCAACCGGGTGTCATTGCGCTTCAGGGCAGGGGACAGCAACTCACAAAGTTCCAGGAAAGTTCCCTTCCGCATGCGAAAGTTTCGCAGCCACTGGGATTCATCCCAGACCTGCAGCACTATGCGGTCCCACCACTCAGTGCTTGTTTCCCGTGCCCAGAATCGCCGTTCCACGGCATCAACATGACCCATTGCCATCGTGATGTCCTCGGCGCTGGGTCCCCTGCTTTCTGAGAGGTCTGTGCTACTCTCAGACTTCAGGACATCACCGCGGTGCCGTAGCCTCCTCGCCTGACTTTTCTGCATCTGCCTCAGGGAAAGGTGTATGATAAGCTGCGAGGCGTTGAGAGCGGCCACAACTGCAGCGATGGTCGCAGCGTGCTCCATGCTCGCAGTGCTGTGGCATCCGCGCTGTCAATGACTGGAAAAGTGCGCGAACTGATTTCCCGCCGGCGCTTTCAGGGAGGGAGGGCGGGAGTGATGGACGGATGACGACAGTTACCCAAAAGCACCCTCGACACATTTTGTTACCCAGAAGGCATTGCCGGCTACACCCAGAATTCCAATGGGCAGAGGGGACTGCGGGAACTGTGGGATAGCTGACCACAGTGCACTGCTTCGAATGTCGACGCTTTCACCGTTAGTGTGGACTCACAAAGTCGAATTACTGTCCTTAGTGTGGACACAGACGTTCGACTTTGCAATATCGATTCCAAAAATTCGATGCAAGTAAATTCGAACTACTCTCGTAGTGTAGACAAGGCCTAGGACAGTATTTCCAAAACTGTGGGTTGTGACCAATGAAAGGGTGCCATTGGAGGTCTTGAGACTCCTGCAGCTCCTGTCCCTGGGGACTTCCAGAGGTTGGCTCTCTACTGCAGGTATTGCAACCTGGCCTCTGGCACATAGGGTCGCAACTCCACTCACTCAAATCTGGTCTGGCCACCCCACTCTCGGGGGGCAGGGCCAAACTTGAGCAGCACTGCGACGTGAGCCCGTGCGCCAGGGGCCAGGTCACAACACCCAAAGTGGGATGCATCAAGAAAAGTTTTGGTCAGCCCCAGGTGAATTTGTAGGGTTGGTGATTAGTGTGGTAAAGAACTTAGATCTAATGGTAACAATTTCCAGAAGGATACTGTATATGTAGAGATCTACATGTTATGGCAGTCAGGGCCAGTTTTAGGGGCAGGTGGCCCAGGCGACTGCCTGAGGTGCTGGGCTTGAGGTGCACCAGGCTTGGGGTGCTGTTTTTGTTGTTAACAACAAAAGGGAAAATAGAATGTTTGAAGGAATATGTTTTAGATATTCCATATGTGGATTTGTGTTTCACTAACCTCCTAGAATGTTCTGCACCTTTGTAGAATCTCGTGGAACCTTCCAAAATTTCTGAGAACCACATTTTCCTTGAACCGCCTAGAATGTTGTCATCCATGTCCTCATGGGTATATGGCATGCATAAATACAGATTTACAGATCCCAGCGTGCACATTTATCGCCTTATATGATAAGGTTAAATCGTGCATGCAAATCATGCATCAAAGTCGTGAAATGGGCCACAAATGCAATTAAAAAAAAGGTTTTCAAAAGTTTAACAAATGGATGGAAGGTGCCAAAGACGCTCCTCACCAGGGGCGCCATTTGATCTAGGGCCAGCCCTGATGATAGTTGATGATAAAGGCTGTCCCAGTTTGACACCAGCTTTGATATTGAGAGGGAGACTACTCTGGAGTTTGGCGTAAGCACTGAGTCCTACTAGTAATTAGCATTTATACAGTGTTTTTCATCTGCAGAATGCTGTATAAACTTTAGCTTAATTTATTCTTAAAACACCCCTGTAATTGTTTTCATTGAGTGGGAAAGTGAGGCAGGGTTAGCTAACTTAGCCAAAACCAGGGAGCCCTAGCTGCAGATAAAATTTAGGTAAAAATATCTGCCCCCCAGTCCTGAGCTCCTGTTGATCTCTTCTTATGTTCCTATCAGAAAACTTCAGGGGAGGGCTGCAGAAAGGGAGAAGAAGCTGAAAAAGAATCTGAAAGGTGAATATCGAGGACAGTGCAATTATGTGGGTCAGACTGCAGTTAGCTCAGGGGGCTGGGAAAGTGCACAAGGAGATAAAGAGCATACCATCAGTGCTAGCCCTCCCAAAAGGAGCAGGGTGATGGTGGGAACCTGGCCTATTCCTCAGTGATATTGTAATGATTTTATAATGAGGGTGCTGAAAGCCACTGGACAGAACTGTAAACCCTGTATATGATGGAAACCACTTCTAACCAGTGGATGCTGCCGCACCCCCAGCACCCATAATTCAAGAACTCCTGCCATTCCTTCCCATTCACCAGAAAGCAGAGCTGGCTATGAATAGAGAGTGGTGGAGTTGCCCTTGCAGTCTATGCGCCTTGGGAACCACTCAGATATCCTCCTGGGAGCTCCTTTTGCAGCATGGCCCTCCAACCTTCCCTCCTGCATTGGCTATAGCCATAATCTAGCCCTTCCTTGGAGATCAGCTTTTAGGCCCCAGTTCAGGAAGCCACTTAAGCATGGGTCTAGCTTTAAGCCTATGAGTTGCTCCTTTGATTTCAAAGGGACTACTCACAAACCTAAAGTTAGGCATGTGTTCAAGTCCCTAAAACAGAAGGAAGATCCCAGAACTGCAAGAAAAAGAGCCCTGGTTTTCATTCCTTTATTAAAAATCAAAATTTAAAATGGATACCTTTCTAGTCGACATCAACTGACTATGCACAGGGTAAAGTGATGAGAAGATCCCCTGTGCCTACGCCATCAGTGACGGAAATATAAACAATAAAACCTACAAAAAATGTTAAATTAAGTGTAATTCCACTAGATGCAGCACAAGAAGTGTTTATCTTTGTTATTCTCAATGTCTGTGTGTTAAGGTTTTTATTAGTGCTCTAGCATTTGATACATTCAGAAAGGATTTCTGATTTAGAATTTTCAATTACACAACTAATGACCTACAGTCAAATTTAAATGTCTTAGGAGCCTAAATCCTATTTCCAAAAGTTACTAAGGACAAAAGGTTTCAGAGTAACAGCCGTGTTAGTCTGTATCCGCAAAAAGAAGAACAGGAGTACTTGTGGCACCTTAGAGACTAATAAATTTGTTAGTCTCTAAGGTGCCACAAGTACTCCTGTTCTTCTTTTTAAGGACAAAAGGTACATTCTTATCTTGTGTTAGTTAAGACATGAGAACAAACATGAGGTAAATCCTAAAGAAGACAAGACAGGTGTAGTATTTACACAACATGTTAGCAGGTTGAGGTAAGGACTGGGCTTCCCATTGTGTTTACCTTGATCTGCTCACCCATGTGGAAAGCTACAAAACGTTTCTACCTTTTTTGATCAGTTCTAGCTCACCTGATACAGTTTTACTTTTTTTTTCTTGGTATCAATTTATAAATTTTAGGGTTGCACAACAACTGGGGAGGGGGGATTGTGAACAATTCATCAAAAGTTCCCCTTTTAGTTGGTGAATTTTCAAAATTTGAAATTGTGATGAAATTTCAAACTTAGAATATTTTAAACAGCACTCTGGTTTGTTTTCTGGCATAACAATTGTTGATTACTGTTAGCACAATAGAGCCAGTACAATTACAGCACAGAAGAGCAAACTGGATTATTTTTTCCTCAAATGAACAATCACACTGGCTGTTAAATTGAGATGATGTCAGAATTTTTATGTTTGGTGAAGACACAAGAGACGGGAACAACATCACTTGAGTTTTTTCAGATACCATGTTGAGTTTGCTGTGGTAGGACTTGGAGGGAACAAAAGATAACTAGCCTTACAGTATATGCTGTTGGCAACTCTGCAGCTGCTGGAATCATGATACCTCCCCATACAGAGACTGAGCTGGCTGTTTGGTGCTGAAGGTGAGCACACTGGCTGTCAAGGCAGGTATGAAGGACGGGGTTGAAAGCCTGCAGGGGATGGAGTTTTTTCCTGTTCATTTACAAGTTATTTCCCTTGACAGGAGGGAGACGGGTCAGTGAGACGGTGAGAGTGCCCTACGGTGATCAGATAGCAGGCGTGAAAAATCAGGACACTTTATTGGCAGGGGAAGGGTGGGATAGTTGCCTATTTAAGAAAAAGCCCTAATATCAGGATTTCTAGTCACCCTTGTCCTGCCAGTGAAACAAGATGAGTCAGGTGTGGATGTCCCCCCTTCGTGGTGAGAAGTAGTGGAAGGCTAGAGAAATTGAGTGGGTGATGATCTCTTCCTAGTAGCATGAGGCATCTGAGGGGTGGAATAGGTCCCTCCTAATGGTGAGAGAGACAGCTGAAGGGTGTGGTGGGGAGTGTCTCGCCCATGCAGCTGAAGCGAGTAGGGAGTGGGGAGCACCAAGGAACAGCTGTGATGCAGCTGCAGTGAGCAAGGAGCTGTTCTGGGTTCATTGCATACATGCTGCATACCAAGGGCTCAATTCCATTTCCAGCCCTCACACTGAATTGCTTTCAATGGCACTACTCCTGGAGGAAAATACTTCTCAATGTAACAGTGGCAGGACTGGGTGCCTAGTTAGCAGCAGGCAGAGCTGCTACCCAGTTCTAGAGTGAAGACAGATGTAGCCAGAGCCATTCTCCACTGAGTTGAAAACTCGGCCCGTTTGCTAGGGGTTGTAATAACCAAAGGACAGTGAGTATGGGATGGCATGCTAGTTTTGCAAAAAGACTTTTCTGCTTTTAACCACAGTTTAGTATATTTTTCTTCACAGCAGGAGTGAGAAAAGTGGGTGTGAATAATGTAACCTAGTATTAAAAGGCTTACTTTAGCAGGGCTTAGCCGCCATGCTTCTGTAATTCCTTTCACATCTGACTTGTAGGACCAAAGAACAAAGGGAAAAGGATGAGAATTTGGGGTCTATTGTCTACACAGAATTTATTGGTATTAATGGGAGTAGCTTACTTGTGATTATGCTGAGGTGAGTGGCCCAGAAAAGCGAAAAACAGTATGTATAACAGGAGGAGTCACATTTCCTGGCTTCAGTTCAACTCTGTAACCAGGTTATTACCACCCCACCCACCTTGTTTCTCTAATATCCTGGGACCAACACGGCTACAACAACACTGTATACGTGTTTATTATGCTTCAAAACATGCAGACAAGTTACCAAGTAAAATACTAGCTAGAAAAAAAAGAAGTAGAGTGTACAAAGAAAGCTCTGAATAACTCACACTGTCTCCAAATGATTGTACTTGACACAGCAAGTATCTTGTGGATCGATATTTTGATTTTGTTATCTTGGTGATAAATATAAGGCCATGATAATACTGCCATCCTGTGGTCAGGATGTTTAGGATGGAGCGAGACCTTGTATAAGATTATAAGTAAGGCTCAGATTTAGTCATGGGTATTTTTAGTAAAAGTCATGGACAGTTCATGGGCAATAAACAAAAATTCACAGCTCGTGACCTGTCCATGACTTTTACTATAAAAACCCATGACTAGATCTTAGCTGCTCCTGGGGCCCTGGGGCCCTGCTGCTGCTTTTGGGGTGGGGGTGGGAGGGCTGCTGTTGCTGCTTTGGGACCGCTGCTCCAGGGCCACCCCTGGGAGTGCTGCTGATTCAACAGCCCCTGGGGCCAGCCGCACTCGCTGCTGCAGCTGTGGAAGTCACGGAGGTTCCAGAAAGTCATGGAATCTGTGACTTCCATGACAGACTCGCAGTCTTAATTATAAACACACTGTAGTGATTTCCTTAGGGCAGGGAGGTCTGTATATCACTTGCTGTATGTCTTTTTGTCCAGAGTTTACCTTCCAGTGGATTTTTTTTCACTAGAATTTTGTCTTGTACCAGGGAGTTACTCATTTTAAAGGGGACTGAATCAGAGAATTTAACTGAATTCAAAAGAAATCTAGATTTGTGTCTAGAAGAGGAAGGGATGGAGAGGTATGAGGAAGATGGGATCAAGGTACATTTCTAAAGGATGGGGTTCCTCAGGTTTGGGATTTCTGGAATCAACTCCTTGTTTTAGTTAAGAAAATAACTGGGGTTTGAGATGGCAAAGTCTGGGAGTGGCTTTGGGTTTGCAAAAGCAAAGCTAGGGTAGTTCAGATCCTGGTACCATTTTATCTGAATTTTTAGCATTCTGGGCTAGGGAGGTGGCAGCAGATAACCAGAGACAGTTAAGTCCATCTCTGATGAAAGGGTTTTAGAATTATCCCAGAAGATCTGTTGCTGGTAGGGTGACCTAAGGAGAGGTTATTCAGGCAAAAGAAACACTTTGATACCCAGATGGCACCTCTCTTGACTTAGTTATTGTTTTCCTCCAGTACACTCTCTCTGCCACTCTTGACTCCTTTGCCACTTTCCCTCATCACAAGGTCCAATCTTGAGCTGTAGCTTGCCCTTAATACCCATATTCTCTGCTCCTGTTCTCATGCTGCTGAGCATCTCTGGTGTAAATCTCAGGACCATGTTGAGTTTCTCCACTACAAACTCACTCTCTTTTCCTTCAATTCTATCATTTTATTAGCGAAACATCTCTATTTCTCCTTCCTGATTGAATCCTTCACCTGAAACTCCAATTGCCTTTTTGCCCCATTTTCCCTGTACCAAATTCTTCCCCCCTCCTCCATCTCTGTTCAGAATCTTGCAGATTTCTTCTCTGAAAAAAATTGCTAAGATTTGGTGTCATATAGCTCCTCCCCCTTGTCCTCTTCCCCCATTATTTACAAGCACTGCTTTGACTAACATCTTTATCCTGATGACTATGGCCTCTCTTTCTCACATCTCTTTGTGAGTGTCTTGTCATCATCTCAAACTCAACGTGACCAAAACTTATGCACAACAAGTCAGAGATGGGATTAGACTATCAGTCCTGATTCTTGATCCTCTGCTCCAGTTTTTGGTAACACCTGCCTCCATTCTTTAACTTTCAGAAAAAGTAGGGTCTCAACCCCAGTGGCCTGCCCACACCCACAAAAACAAGTTCTAACGTCCAAGACATTACATCATGTGTTTTCAAGTACAACGGCTGCTCCATTTCCCTACTGAATTGTTGTATTATAAGCATTCAACCAATAACATTGGAAAGGACTTAGAGATATCTTGCTCTAAAAAACAAGGGAGCCCATTGTTATGTGGTATATTTTAATCTAGTAAATCCCACCTACCTGAGATGTAAAAACATCCACATCCTCTTGCATTTTTACTTTTGACATTCAAAAAAAGTTTGTTCTTCTTAACTAATGATGCATTCATTTAAACTTAAAAGTGTTCATTTTAGCCTAATGATGGCATGGATACTGGTGAAGTGAACTCTACATTTGCAGAGCAAATATGTGTCCATTAGCAGAATCTTCTGTAAATTCGATTTTGAGTGGGGAGCGGCAGATGTTTATTCAGTTTGCATATTTCTTGTGGTTTGTGGTTTCTTGTGGTTTAAGCATCTGAAGGGTGTAGACACTAACGAGGGAGAGGAATTGTTTATCATGACATGTGAAGCAGCTTTTGCAAGTTTGTTATGACTTTTTACCAGCCCTGGCAAAAGTCTGCTTTCCAAGCAACTGCATGAACTAGTCCTGCTCGTTTCCAGTGCACAATTAAGCACTTTTCTCCCAGGATAATGATTGCCTTCCAGAAACAGGCTAGTGTTTTTGACAGGTTGGAGTCGAAAGGAGGTGAATTTATTGTGTTATTTAAAAAACAATCAATGAACAGCATTGTAACTAATAAGACACGTGCCTTTCATCACTGTGATTATTCCGCTTGTACGTTGCATTCCTTTCCTCCCACTGTTTGAGTGAGATCCTCAACCCTGCTCCAGCCCTGGTACCACAGAGAACATAAGAAAGGCCGTACTGGGTCAGACCAAAGGTCCATCAAGCCCAGCATCCTGTCCTCTGACAGTGGCCAATGACAGGTGCCCCAAAGTGAATGAACAGATAGGTTATCATCAAGTGATCCATGCCCTGTAACCCAATCCCAGCTTCTGGAAAACAGAGGCTAGGGACACCATTCCTGCCCATTCTGTCTAATAGCCACTGATGGACCTATCTTCCATGAAGCTATCTAGCTCCCTTTTGAACCCCTTTATAGTATTGGCCTTCACAACATATTCTGACAAAGAGTTCCACCAGTTGACTGTGTCTTGTCTGAAGAAATACTTCCTTTTGCTTGTTTTAAACCTGCTGCCTATTCATTTCATTTGGTGACCCCTAGTTCTTGTGTTATGAGAAGGAGTAAATAACACTTCCTTATTTACTTTCTCTATACCACTCATGATTTTATAGACCTCCATCATATCCTCCCTTAGATGCCTCTTTTCCAAACTGAAAAGTCCCAGTCTTATTAATCTCTCCTCATACGGAAGCCATGCTATACCCCTAATAATTTTTGTTGCCCTTTTCTGAACCTTTTCCAATTCCAATATATCTTTTTTGAGATGGGGCAACCACATCTGCACACACCACCACCAAGTGACTGAAGTGCTGATCAAGGGGGAGAGCCTGGCTAAAGGGCAACATGCCAGCCTGTGGTGAGAAGCATCTAAGTTTGTAAAGGCACTGGAAGTGTTAAGATCAGCTTAGAACACGTTTTGCTTTTATTTCATTTGACCAAATCTGACTTGTAGTGCTTTCACTTAAAATCTATCTTTTGCAGTTAATAAATTTGTTTGTTTATTCTACCTGAAGCAGTGCATTTGGTTTGAAGTGTGTCAGAAACTTCCCTTGGGATAACATATCAATTTCTTTGTTAAATTGACAAACTCATATAAGCTTGCAGCGTTCAGCGGGCATAACTGGACACTACAAGATGGAGGTTCCTAGGGTTGTGTCTGGGACCAGAGATATTGGCTAGTGTCATTCAGTTGCACAATCCAAGCATGGCTGGCCAAAAGTGCTCACTCATGTAGCTGGGAGCAGCTTACATGCTAGAGGCTGTGCGGGAACATCCCGGGAGTGGGGGTTCTCACAGCAGAGCAGGGTAAGGCTGGCTCCCAAAGTCGAGGACTGGAGTGACCTAGCAGATCACTGGTCCAGATAACACCAGGGGAATGTCACAACCATTCTGAGCAAGAAAGATAGTCAAGAACCCTCTTTGTCTCTTAACCAGATACCCAGGCAATACCAGAGATGCAGCGATGTGTAAGCTTCCCTACAATGTGCCTCACCACCTACGTGGATGGAACACCAGTAAAACAATAATAATACCTAGCTCCTATATAGCACTTATCATCAGTAGCTCTTGAAGTGCTTTAGGAAGGAGGTCAGTATTTCATCTCCATTTTACAGGTGGGGAAACTGAGGCAGAGAGTAGTAAAATAACTTGTCTTTTGTCAACCAGCAAGCCAATGGCAAAGCCAGGAATAAAACCCAAGTCTTCTGAGGCCTAATCCAGTGCTTCACCACCTAGACCATACAGCCTCTCCAAAGAATGAGTGTATTTTAGATGCCATATCAGTACACTCCCTTAGAGTGTCAGCAAGGGTCCAATTAATGTTAATTATGGTAGTGGGTTTCTTTTTATTATTCATAATCTGTGTACCAGCAAGTGAGATCACAAAATCACTTAATACATTTTACTACTACACAGCAATCAAGGCAGCAGAATCACAAACAAAAGAACTATTCTGCATAAATAACTGGCTAATCAACCCAGACTGCACAGCCCATCCATTGGATCTGAGCAGCCGCTGCTCAGAAAAGCTGTCAGCGTACTTTGCTGACAAGAGCAAAATGCTTATTTTAAGTAGGAAAATTTCAGTTTTTCAGAAATTTTAGATTCTCCCAATGGAAAAATCAAAAACGAAATATTTTGATTTGGGTCAGGTTGACTCAAATTGAAATATTTTGGTTTGTGGCACTAAATCAAAATTTTTAATTTTGGGCCAATTTGATATTAATCTGTGCCTGCCTGAGTTGCTGTCTCATGGAAATTGTAGTTCTCCTTCTCCCCTTCAGGCTGGGCTCCCTGGCTGAGTTTGGCCCCATCACACTGGCCAAAGCTCAAGCACCCTGAAAAATGTCAGCATAACAACATGTGAAACCGCTCTGTACCCTTCCTGGCTGGTAAAAGTTAGCAAAGAAAAAACTGCCTTGTGGAAATTGTTAATGCCTCTTTTAGAGACACACACCTACCAAAAGCCTTGAAAAAGCAATAGTCCACCCAATCCTCAAAGAGCCAACATCGTGCCCTGAAGACCTCTCCTGCCATCCCATCGCCAATCCCCTATTCCTGGATAAAATAATAGGGAAAGTAATAACCACCAAGATCCAGCAAGGCACAGCATTGAGACATCCCTAGTTACCCTAAATGACAACCTCTTCCTTGCTATGGACACAGGCAGATCTCCAGGCTCATATTGCACTTCTCTGCAGCCTTTGGCACAGTGCCCACAAGGTACTGCTGCTAACCCATCTGCATGACATAGCAGAAGTAGATGGCTCAGCACTACAGTGACTCCAATCATTCCCCTCCAATAGAACGCAGAGTGGTGATGGGTAACTGTTCCTCCTCTCTGAAGGTTGTCGTCTTCGGGGTCCCTCAGGGATCCATACTATCCTTGCCCCTCTCGTCAATGAAACCACTGGGAGTAGAAGTGAGATGCCATGGGCTCAGCTGTCAACAATATGCAGATGACACCCAACCCTATAGCTCATTTGCCACTGATGCCACCACCACCATTAGAAAGATATCAGAATGGCTACAGGAAGTCAGCTCTTGGAATGGGTGGTGAGTTCTATGGACCCATGGTGCCTGGGCACCAGGAATATTCCTGGCCAAGGGCCCGGCTCCAGCAATGTTGGAGGCCAGGTCTCTCCCTCGGCCCCACCTTCTGCCCCCTGGTCCCCACCCACATCGGCAGCGCAGAGGAGCTGTGCGGCTTTCTGCCTGCTTGCTCCACAAGGCTGCCGGCCCCTCCCTGCGGCTGCTGGGTGGGGTGGAGGAGCGGTCTCTGTGTCTACGTGCGCTGCTCCCACCCCAAGCGCCCCTGTGGCCAATAGGAAGCTGCAAGGGCAGTGCCTGCAGCTAGCAGCACGCAGAGGTCCCCGGCCAGCCCTGCCTACGAGCCCCAGGAAAGCGCGGCACCCCCCGCCATCTCCCAGAGCCTGCACCCCCACCCCCAACCCAGAGCCTGCACCCAAACTCTGTCCCAGAGCCTGCACCCCTCACCCCCTCTTGTACCCCCACCCCCTCTCCAGCCCAGAGCCTGCACCCAGCACCAAAACTCTGACCCAGAGCCTGCACCCAAACTCTGTCCCAGAGCCTGCACCCCTCACCNGCCCCAGCCCAGAGCCTGCACCCAAACTCTGTCCCAGAGCCTGCACCCCTCACCCCCTCCTGCACCCCCACGCCCTGCCCCAGCCCAGGGCCTGCACCGAGTACCCAAACTCCATCCCACAGCCTGCACCCCAGACCCTCTCCCCGACCCAAACTCCCTCCCAGAGCCCAACTTTTCACCCCTTCTGCACCCAAACTCCCTCCCATATCCTGCACCCTGCACTCCTCCTGCACCCCAATCCCCTGCACCAGCCCAGGGCCTGCACCCCAGACCTCCTCCCCTGATCCAAACTCCCTTCCAGAGCCTTAGGCAGGTGGGAGTGGAGTTTGGGGGGGGGGGGCTCTGGGCATTCTGGGCACCACCAAAATTTCTACAAACCTGCTGCCCCTGGCTCTTGGGTGAAGAGTAGCTGGCTCAGGCTGAATCTAGGCAAGATAGAGGTGATGCTGGGTGAAAAGGGAAAACACTTTCAAGATCTAGCTGAGATACTGTTCGCACCTTCCACTGATGGCAAACAGCTCCCATTCACCAAAGGGGTATGAAACCTTAGAGTCCTGTTTGACTCCTCTCTAAGCTTGGACAGCCAGGAACTTCGGTATCTAAAAGTGTCTTTTTTCTCCTCCCGCTCTGTAGGAAACCTTACCCCCAGATGAGGACCTGACTACAGTGTTCCATGCATTCATCCCCTCTGGGCTGGCTTACTGTAATTCAGTGTGTCTGAAGCTGAACGTGAAGACGATGCACAGGCTCCAATGGGCACAGAATGTGGCTGCCTGCATTTTCTATGGCTTAGGCCTCCACAGTCTAGTGCAGGTCAGGTCTATGTTCAAGTCCTTCCACTGGCTTCCAGTCAGTTTCAGATGCCAGTAAGACCTTGGTCCTAATCTTCAAAGCAGTTACTGGTTCAAGGCTCAGCTACATCAATGACCAGATTTCAATCTATGAACCTTTGAGACAATGCAGATCACAAAGGCTAGGCATAAAGCATTCCCAATCAACGGACTGAATTTCCAGAGCAAATGAGGTAAATCCAGACTCTGACTATCTTTAGGAAACACTGCAAAACCTTTGAAAAAAGCTTTTCCACCATAGCAAGGATAACGTTCACATCACCCCATCTGCCTAAATGCTTCCATCACATGAAGAAATAAACTCTCTACCCCTCCTGTAATACAAACAAATCAACCAGCCAAAACCGACAACCAAACAAACTAATAAGCAAAAATACCCCAGAGTTTTTACCCCAAGAGGGGAGAAATGCCGGAGACTCCATCAAGCCTAGTAGGGACTTTGCTATTGATTTTACCTGGAAAAAGCTCAGATACCATGGTGATGGGCAGCAGCATTAAACCCTAAGACAGATAGAAATGATCAAGTACATAAAGTTTTGTGACCTGCTGTGTTACAAACATTGATTAATTTGTCCGATACCCATAGCTATAGATGAATGGTGTAGCTATTACCTTCGAAGCTTTGACATGTGGCAAAGAGTAGCTTAATAGTTCAATTAGCTCCTGGAAGGGCTCTTTAGGTGTGCCAAATAAGCAGCATGCAATTTCTATGAAAAAGCAATGCTGCTGCTCCTTGTGAAGCTTTAACTTCCTGCAGTGCCAGATGTAGCTAGTGTTTTACCATTTCTTTCTTCAAATAGCAGTGCTCAGGGGGGATAAACTTTACTTAACCTAATTAATTTTAATCACAGCTTTCAAATCTCATACTGTGCAAAGAATTACAAATTGGAATACATTAATAGAAGCCAGGGTTTATGCTGCAAGCTAATTGTGAAATGTGCATTTATATTTTCTGCATGAACTTGCAATTACCATTAAAATAAAATTCAGTTATGTCCTTTTAAATTACTAAAATGTGAAGAACAGATTGAGCTGGTCCCATTTGTTGTACTAAATGACTTGAAAATGGCCTACATTTCAAAGAATTAAATGACTCTCCTTGAACAAGAGGCTTTAGAAAATGATTTCCAGTGGTCTAGAGTTAAGATGCTTCCAGGCATTCTTGTTGTTTAAACAATCTTTATAAAAATGGATTATAGGTTTAAAGTTTCCCACCTGCTTTAATACAGATTCATTGAAATAAAGCAGACAGCTCTTTTTCAAGCTCTCACTTAGGTTTCCTTTTATGATTAGACGGACATAGCAACCACTCTCCCTTACTGTATCCAAGATCTTATTCTGAACTCCTGCAGAGTTCAGAAGCGTCCCAGAAAGTAAGCTTCCCAATAAAGAAACTGATCCTTTTTTTCTTTGTATCTACTGGTAAAAGAATGATGGGAGAAATACTTACAAGGAACTCCAAAGCCAGGTAAAATCCAACCAGGGGTTTTATTACAGACTCAAAACATTGACCATGTTTATCAAAATGTTCACTAAGCTTCATAACTCTTATGCCATCCTGATCAGTTTTGAGAGATTTTAAAGTAGGGTAAATTTTTCAAAAGTACCTAAGAGTACATCTACATTGGAAATGAAGGTGTAATTGTTGCATGGGTAGGCATACCCGTGCTTAATTTAGCTAGCACTGGTAACAATAGCAGTGTCGATGTGGCACAGGCTTCAGCATGGGCTAGCAACCAGAGTACATACCTAGAGTACTTGGAGGGCTTGAACTCTGGTTGCTATCTGCTACTGTTATCCATCTAGCTAAATTAAAGATAGTATGGATATGCCTACCCAAGCTACAATCATACTTGCATCCTTGCAGGGTCCCACAGCTCGAGCCCAAACAAAGTTTAATTAAATTACAAGCTAAGTAGGAAGACCACCAGCAGGGGATGCCATGGGATACCCAGGGGCAACCTGGGACTGAAGTAGTGCTGTGCCCCTTAACTCTCCAGCCTGGGCTGCCTCTCACAATGCTTTACTAGTGATAAGCAGCAAACCCCTCCAAACACTGTTATCACTCAACACAATAGCATGTGGAGCCCCACAGCCAGCTAGACTGCATGAATGCTCCCTGAGCCACTCAAGAATCACACAGAGAAAGGCATCAGCCAATTCCCCCCAGCTTCCCAGCCCTGCATCTCGGAAACCTGACCGATGTAAATTCATTACCCAGTCTGCCCCTTCCTCAATGTAGAGAGGACACAAACAAGCCTTTGTAAACTGAGCTGAGATTTCCCAGGCACTTTAACCACAACACACTGTTTTACATAAAACATAAAACAGGTTTATTAACTACAGAAAGATAGATTTTAAGTGATTATAAGTGGTAGGCCCAAAAGGTCAGAGATAGTTACCAAAGAAAATAAAAGGTAAGTGCACAGGTTAATCTTAAACCTTAGTATATTAGGCAGTATTTAGATCAAGCAGTTTTTATCACCCCACTGGATGTTACAGTTCTTAATACACAGGCTTCCCCTTCTAAGCCTGGGACCAGTCTCCTCAGTTGAAGTCTTTATCTTCTCAACGTTCTTGTTTCTTCCAGCGTGGGTGGGGGAGGAGAAAGGCCAAAACATGATGCCACTGTCACCTATTTTATATCCTCAGTCCATGTGCCTAGAAAACACTAGCCCAGACTGGTCACAGAATTGAGCAAGCCCCCACTGTGTGATGCTTGTGTAGCCTTTTACAGTATTGTAAATCCCTTGTTTACAACCCCCCTGTTGATTAATGGTTGTTTAACGCTCTCCTGAGCGTGGATCACCTCCTTCGTTGTCACTAGCAAACTTACAACATATTTCAGTAACAACCATAGAGCAAAATCTCATAACTTCATACACATTAACGATATACATATTTTGACAGAACAATGGGTTTCAGCAGATCATGACCTTTTCTATGATATCTTACATGGCATGCTTTAAATGAAATATATCCGAATTATATGACAGTGGTGAATATAGTGGTGCTATAGGATGCTGCTTTGAGGTACAGAGTGCCCAGTTAATACAAGAGTAGAACTATAAACACTGCACACTTTATAAAAATAAATACACAAATACAGAGAAAAAATTACTCATCATAAAAGCACTTACTGGTTCCTTTCTAGATTTAGATTAATAGATTAGAAAGCCAGAAGAGACCATTTCAATCATTTAGTCTGACCTCCCTCATCAACAGGCCATAGTATTTCCCTGAACTAATTCTTGTTTGAACTAGAGTATATTTTGATTTAAAAGCTTCCAATGATAAAGAATCCACCACAACCCTTGGTAAATTGTTCCAATGGTTAATTACTCTCCCTGTTAAGAATTTGTGCCTTATTTCTAGTCTAAATTTGTCTAGCTTCAACTTCCAGCCACTGGATCTTGTTATACATTTCTTCTTTCTATTCAAAGTATTACCAGACTCTCACAGGCTCTTGGATCATCCAGGAAGCCTCCTCTGGATGGCTGAGGGAGTACCCAACACTCTAATCCTTTTCTTTTTGTAAATCCTAATCCTGCAATCTGATCCACATAGTTAACTCCTTGCACCTGGGTAGAGTTCCACTGACTTCAATGGAACCTCATGGGCATAAGGGTCTGCCTGAGTGGAACAGATTGGAGAAGCAGAGCCATACATAGTAACAGGGAGGAGAAATGTGACTTTAAGAGCTCAACCTTTTTCTCGGGATAACAAGGACCATATCAGCTTTTCCAATATAATTGGTTGAGATAACTGGGATGTGCAAATCCTCATTTACTTGATGGAGTCCAGATCTACACTAAATCCACAAAAGAGCTACCAAGAAAAGAAAAGAAAAGAAAGGTTTATAGAATAGACATCCTTTGTGCCTCAGAAAAACGTTGAACATCTATACAGGATTCATGGCACCCCCTGCCTACAAACTACAGTACAGTGTCTCCTTCTGGACATATTTTGAACAGCAATAACACTTGCAATTAATTAGAACATTTCTTCTATTAACTTATAACACTAAAGTCAATAGAAACAGTTCCACAATCTGTTTTTCCATTCAAAATTCAGGGGGACTCTTTTGTAGTGAAGCGTTTCACATTCACAGAACCACTTCATTATGATGGCATTTGGATATTGTTTCTACTTTGCTATGAATCAAGTTTCACTATAGCAAGGTTCAAGCTTCTGTATTCCACTGTATTAAAGGACACCATCGAGAGGAGCACAGCAGTGGTTGCATTTTCTTTCCACTATAAAACCCTCTATAATTTAGCAATTTCTGTTGAACAAGATTCCAAACTAATCTGGCTTGTGATTAGTGATGAGACACATCACAGTCTTGACACTGCAATCACTAGTCATTCACATAGAAAAAGGTCAAGTTTCAGTCCTTTCAGGAAACCACAACAAGCTTTATATATGATAGATGATAATTGTTGGCTAAGTTGCAAGCTTCATGCTTACTAAACAATTTACAGTCCGTTGGAGCTGCAAGAAAGCCATGTTTAGAATGCTGAGTTTAAAGATAATAGCTAGTTAAAATATTTTTTCGTAGAGCTCAATACAAAATATGCTGATGTTGGAAGACTAAAAGGATGAAACATTGGTGGATGAGGATATCCAAAATAACACTGAAAACCATTACTGCCGAAAGCATTTATGCAGGAGTAAAATTAACTATGTTGTTGCCCTGCAGCTGCACTTCAAATTTACATTTGCATGAAAAAGTTTGTTATGAAATGCATCTTCTCTTTTTCAAAGTTGCAGTTCATGTTTTCTGATAGTATATATGATATGTAAAGTGAATACAATTTTAAAGTAGATGGTGGGCCAGATCCTTACCTGGTGTAAATTATTATTATTACTTATTTGTATTATCATTACACCTAGAGCCATAGTCATGGATCAGGACTCCATATAGCAAGGATGGCCAAACTGTGGCTTGTGAGTCACATGTGGCTCTTTTACCATTAAAGTGCGGCTCACAGAGCTTCACCCCCATTCCCCACCTACCAGACTGGGGTGGAGGAGCTCAAGATCTTTGCCTTGCCGTGGGGTGGTGGGGTAGACGCTTCTGTCCAGTAGAGAGGGAAGGGTCTCGGGGCTTCAGCCCTGCAGGGCACCACCTGCTGTGGCTCGAGGCTTCAGCAGGAGTGGGGCTGAAGCCCCAAGGCCTGGGCCCCAGCAGGTGTGCCCTGGCTCTCAAACTTCTGAAGGTTGTTGTATGTGGCTTGGAGGGTCAGTAAGTTTGGCCACCCCTGCAATATAGCTGTAAAGAAGCTCTATTGGCCTGGTAATTTTTAATTTACAGTCTCAAAGTTCAGGGCAACTGTACCTATATTCCCCCTCTGTGGTCCAGCAAGGGCACCCACTCTTGGCTTCTGGCTTCTGAGCCATCACCTCTCTTAGCTGGAGCTATGCGTGTCTCTCCCTTCTAACTGGGGTATTTCCAGGCTGACCATTTCACTGACTGACTGTACTGTGACCTCCCCCAGCAAAAGTCAGATTGCCTAAGCAGACCTGCTTCACTTCTCTCCTCAGAGATGGTAGACAGTGCAATTGCCAAGAGTTGTAAGTTACCACACAGCTAAACAACTCTTTTATTCTTAAGGTGAAAGCATTACAGAGAAAACACATCAAAATCAATAAAAGAACCTAAGCTTACCAGAGATCACCTGCCTACTCCAATGAGAGCTCTAGTTGGAGATTAGTCCTTCAAACCCCACTCAGGGCTTTTCCTGTGGTCACCAGTTCATAATTGCTTTTGCCGAGAACTAAACCCCAAGTCTTATAGGGCCTCAGCAGGTCAAAGACCTTCCAACCCTTACCTAAGGATTGGGACCCCACTTTGACCAGAGGTAGGGTGACCAAATGTCCCAATTTTATAGGGACAGTCCCAATATTTGGGGCTTTGTCTTATATAGGCACCTATTACCCCGCACCCCCTGTCCTGATTTTTCATACTTGCCGTCTGGTCAGCCTAACCAGAGGTCCTGTCCGTTTGCTGGATCAAAAAGAAGCCCTGAGTAAATTTAAACTCAAGCTATTTAACCAAAAATCCATCCTTGTCTGTTGGTCCCCGGAGAATCCAGTTTGAACTGGTATATGTGAGCCTCTCTCTGGTGGTGGTCTCTGGAGATGTTACAACCTGAGTGAATTTGCCTAATCACCGCCTACTGTTCTTAGTTCCTTAGTTTCCTCCCCCTGGAAATACAAACAATCCTTCAATATATATATAAACTTCTGCATTTTTATACAGTCAACTCCTAAAACACTAACTTAATTAAACAAGGTTTGTGCAGGATATTGTCATATCTGTCACACACCGTATTTTACTGTTTTTTTAAATAAAATACCTACTGTATTCAAACAAAATATTTACATTTACTTCTTTTCAAACTGTACTGAAAAGAAGAAAAATTCATTATACAAGTCAACAAATTCAGTAGCTGGTCAAGGAGATTACCTCTACAGCTATGTTTGACAGAGAAGGTTCCAGCCATGCAGTGCACCTTCCTCTCACTTACACTAGTGTAAATCATTGGTGAAGTCAGTGGGACTACACTGGTACAAACAAAAGGGATAATGGGAGCAGAATTAGTCTGATTCCTATCCAGGGGACCACATTGCCTCCATTATAGTCAAAAAGGTTTTTACCATCTTCTTCAACTAGAGTATGCAAAATAGACAAATAAAAACCTAAACTAGTTTAAATCAACCAATTATGAAATATGTACTATAGTATTATTACTATCCTGCAGACGCAGGGTAGTAATAAGTGAGGGGACGAACTTTAGGCACACACAGAACTAGGTGGTAGGAGAGGGCCTTCTCTTTGTAACATTTTAATACCAGAACTGTATACGTGTATGCTAACCAACAACCTTAGCGTAAGACATGGGTCTCAGGTTTGTTACAGAATGAGGGAACTGGTAAGTCAGCTTGGTCTTGCTCAGAATTATAAAAACAATAATAGAATCACAGAAATAGGTGGCTGGAAGGGACCTTGAAAAGTCATCAAGTCCAGTCCCCTGAGTTGTGGCAGGTCCAAGTAAACGTTGACCATCCCTGACTGGTATTTGTCCAATCTGTTCTTAAAAACCACCAATGATGGGGATTCCACCATCATCCTTTGAAGCCTATTTCTGAGTTTAGAAAGTTTTCCCTAATACGTAAGCTAAATCTCCCTTGCTGAAGATCAAGTCCATTATTCCTGGTCCTACCTTCATTGGACATGTAGAACAATTGACCGCCCTCCTATTTATAACAGCCTTTAACATATTTGAAAACTGTTATCAGGCCACCCTTCAGTCTACTTTTCTTAAGAGAAGACATGCCCAGTTCTTTTAATCTTTCCCCAGAGGTCAGATTTTCTAAACTTTAGTTATTTTTGTCACTCTCTTTTGGTGTTGGAACTCCCTTCAAGACCTCTTTCCATTCAGCTTCCCACGAACTCAGTTTGACTCCAGCCTTCGTCATTCAGGTATCTTTATTTGGCATATAGCAGTGCTACGCTCAGTGTGGGGAATGGATGCAGGGTACATCACAGTTACAAAGTTACACAGAAACCTTTTCCCTTTATACACATTACAAATCTAATTGCATTTGCATCACACATTTTTAGATTGGATTGGCTATTTTGCAGGAACCAATCCCAGTGCAGCATACACCACATCTCTACATTTCTAACTTTCTATGTCTAATTCATAGTAAATATTTCCCTGCATGTTCTCTCGCTTATCTTAGTTAGCTTAGGCATTCTGTTTTCTTAGCCTACTGACCTATTTACTTATCTTATTTAGCACAAATGTTCTGTTTTCAAACTGATGATTCATTTCCTTCCCTAATTCTCTCTTCCAAAAAATGAGGCCTCCTTCCATATGTCAATTGCTCATGTCAGGCCAGGCTTGAGCTACCTTTGGACTCTTTCCAATTTCTCCACATCTTTCCTAAAGTGCGGCATCCAGAAATGGACACAATACTCCAGACGAGGCTTCAGCAGTCCCAAATAGAGCGGGACTCACATATCTCACGTCCAACACTCTTGTTAATACACCCAGAATGGTATTAACCTTGTTTGCAATTGCCTCACATTGTTGACTCATATATTCAATTTGTGATCCTCTATAACCCTCAAATCCTTTTCAGAAGTACTACCACCTATCCAGTTAGTCCCCATTTTGTGTTTGTGCATTTGATTTTTCCTTCCTAAGTGAAGTACTTGGAACTTATTTTTATTGAATTTCACCTTGTTGAATTCAGACCAATTCTCCAATTTGTCAAGGTCATTTTGGATTCTTATCCTATTCCCCCTAAGTGCTTGCAATCCTTCCCAGCTTGGTGTCATCATTTTATAAACATACTCTCCACTCCATTATCCACATCATTAATGAAAATATTGAATAATACAGCATCCCTCACTGACCCCCTGTAGGGCCCTACTTGATACACTCTCCCTGAGCAAGCCATTGGGTATGGTCTTTCAATCATTTGTGCACCCACCTTGTAGTAATTTCATCTAGATCATATTTTCCTAATTTGTTAATGAGAATGTCACATGTGACTGTGTCAAAAACCCTATTAAAAATCAAGCTAGATTACATCTACTGCTTCCCTGCCAGCCACTAGGACAGTAACCCTGCCAAAGAAGGAAATTAGGTTGGTTTGGCATGATTTGTTGTATACAAATCCATGCTGACTAATATAGCCCTATTATCCTCTAGGTGCTTACAAATTGATTGTTTAATAATTTGTTCCAGTATCTTTCAAGGTATTGAAGTTAGTTTGACCAGTGTATAATTCTCCATGTCCTCATTGTTCCCCCTTTTAAAGATTAGGTACTATGTTTGCCTTTCTCCAGTCCTCTGGGACATAACCCATCCTCCACAAGTTCTTAAAGATAATGGTTGTGAGATTGCTTCAGCTACTTCCTTAAGTACCCTAGGATGAAATTAATTAGGTCCTGTTGAATACATCTAACTTAATGGTTAAAGAATATTTGGATTTTCCCCTATTTTGGCTTGCATTCCTTCCCCTTTGTTGTTAATACTAATTGTGTTGAGTATCTGGTCACTCTTAACCTTTTAGTGAAGACTGAAGCAAAAGAGGCAGTAAACAACTCAGCCTTCTTGTTGTCATCAGTTATTAGCTATCCTTCCCCCATAAGCAGAGGATGTACATTGTTCTTCATCTTTCTCTTGCTCCTAAAGTATTTAAAGAACTTCTTCTTATTGCATTTTAAGTCCCTTGCTAGGTATAATTCATTTTGTGCCTTTGCCTCTCTGATTTTCTTCTTACATACTTGTGCTGTTCTTTTGTACTTCTTCTTAGCAATTCATCCATGTTTCCACTATTTGTAGGATCTGCTTTTGATTTTCAGACCACTAAAGAGGTCCTGATGGAGCTTAATTGGCCTCTTACTATTCTTCCTATCTTCCCTTCACATTGGGATTGTTCGCAGTTATGCCTTTAATATTGTCTCCCGGAGAAACGGCAAGGTCTCCTACACTCTTTTTTCCGTTAGATTTTCTTCTCATGGGCCCTTACCTACCAGTTCTCTGAATTTGAGACGGGGAGAGTTGTGATTTACTAGAGAGAATTTTTTCCCAGGTGTCTGGCTGGTGGGTCTTGCCCACATGCTCAAGGACTAACTGATTGTCATATTTGGGGTCAGAAAAGAAGTTTTCCCCTGGGTTGGATTGGCAGAGACCCTGGGTTTTGTTTGATTTTTGCCTTCTTCTGCAGCATGTGGCATGGGTCACTTGCAGGTTTAAACTAGTGTAAATGATGGATCCTCTGTAACTTGAAGTCTGTAAATCATGATTTGAGGACTTCAGTAACTCAGTCAGTGGCTAGGGGTCTATTTCAGGAGTGGGTGGATGAGGTTCTGTAGCCTGCGATGTGCAGGAGGTGAGACTAGATGATCCCTTCTGGCCTTAAAATCTATGAGTCTGTGTTTTTGAAGTCCATTGTCCTTCCTTTTCTTAGAATCATGAAATCTATCATTTCATGCTCACTTTCACCCTAATTGACTTCCACCTTCAGATTTGCTACCCTGTTGGTCAGAATCAAATCCAAATGCCTTTCCTCTTAGTTACTTCCTCCATTTTCTGAAACAAGAAGTCATCTACAATACGTTATTGAAATTTTTGAGTTTTGCTGTATTACTTTTCCAGCAGATGTCTTGATAGTTAAAGTCCCACATTACTACCAGGTCTTGTGTTTTGGATATTTCTATTATTTGTTCTAGAAATGCCTCATCCACCTTCTATCCATGATTTGGTGGTTTACAGTAGACCCCTACCATGATATCACCCCAATTTTTACCCCTTATATCTTTACTCAGAGACTTTCTACTGGTCTCCTTCTGGACCTCGATACAAGTATATATATTCTTGACACATAATGCAACACCTCCTCCCTTTTCATCCAACCTGTCCCTCCTGAACAAGTTATGCCCCTCTATGCCAATATTCCAGTCATAAGACTTGTTCCACAAAGTCTCTCTGAAATAATGGCAATGAAATAAAATAACTCAAGACTCAATATTTTGGGAAGGCCTAAAAAGCTTTATAGATTGGGTAGTTTAAAAAAAAAAAAAAGCAACAGGGCTGCTTGTTAAAAATTCTGTAAAAGCATTTTAAAAATTAAAAATAAGGTTCTGATTGAAATAAGGGGCTCCTAGAGAGCTATTAATGCATTATACATTTGAGGTCTCCCCCTGTATGGCTGCATGTTATTACAGGAACATGCTGTGGAATCATTATTAAACAATGTACCTAAAGATGTATCTCTGCAATCTAGTATGCATAGGAGGAAAGCTTTAATCACTGAATTCAAGTCTTTTATTTTAAGATGTTTAAAACTGGTTAAGAACTGCAAAATGATCTTTCATTTTTGAGACTTGTTACAGTGGCAGAACTGGTTGCTGGGTGGTAAGAAATTGCATTCTGGTGGATGGGGCTAGGTAACCTTATTAGAAGATGAAACACAAATCAGCATTTTTTTAAAACAAAACACCATGAGCGTTACTTTTGCTTCACTATGTCTAACCTCTCCAGATTATTTCTTTGGAGCTGCTGAACCAGTAAAAAGTTTGACTGCAACATTTGATGGCTGAATCGTAGTAGCACATAGTGGGCCAGATTTTTAAAAGTATTTAGGCATCTAAAGATGCACATAGGCAGCTAATGGGATTTTCAAAAGCACCAAAGGCCTAACTCCCATTAGGCACTGTAGTGTGTCAACATAAACACAAAAAGCCATGCCTTAAGCAGTTACTAGAGAGCTCCCTGGCCAGGAAGTCCCTCTGTTTATTATACTCCCCCTGCAACACATTCTCATCCCCTCTGGTAATCTATAAACACTGCACAGGCACTTAGGTGCTTTTGAAAACCCCACTAGGAGCCTATCAGCATCTTTAGGCACCAAATTACCTTTGCAAATGTAGCTTAGGGTTCTGTTTTCTTTTTGTCCATGTTCCACACATTGCCATGGAAACTCTTGGCTTCTGGTGATTGCAGTGACATTTTCACAAGATGCTGCTGCCTGTAAAAGCAGATGACAATGTTGATGATCCATGTCATGGTTCCCTTGCTTATGCCTCCTGTATCTCTACACTTGATTAAGAGGGTGAATTGAGGTTAATATTCCTGTCCTTGGAATTAAATCTGTCCTTGTCCAGCATATAATTAGTGAAAACAATATGGATATGGAGCCTTTCATGTCTAGGTCACTAGTTTATTTACTACCAGTTGGGTAGTGACTAATACCATTCATTTTTCTACTTGGTGGCCTGTGTGGAATGAACTGGAGTTTTTAGTCTAGTTGTTAGATAGTCACATCACAAAACCACTGACAACCTTGTTGGTTTTGTGAAGGGCCAGGCCAAAAGACTCCATCTGCATGGTGACTGAACTAGTCTCTCTCTTGTATACGTGGTCCCTCTTGCACTGGTGTCAGACATGCTGGTTGAATGAAGATTCTGCATTGGCTGCTCTATGTATTATACCAGTTATGTGGATAAATAGAGAATTTCCTTAAAAGTATTAACTGCATGTTTTTATTAACATTTAAAAACAAATAAAAGGAAGTTCTTCTTCACGCAGCGCACAGTCAACTTGTGGAACTCCTTACCTGAGAAGGTTGTGAAGGCTAGGACTATAACAGAGTTTAAAAGAGAACTGGATAAATTCATGGTGGTTAAATCCATTAATGGCTATTAGCCAGGATGGGTAAGGAATGGTATCCCTAGCCTCTGTCTGTCAGAGGATGGAGATGGATGGCAGGAGAGAGATCACTTGATCATTGCCTGTTAGGTTCACTCCCTCTGGGGCACCAGGCATTGGCCACTGTCGGTAGACAGGATACTGGGCTAGATGGACCTTTGGTCTGACCCGGTACGGCCTTTCTTATGTTCTTAATGTGAAGGCTAATCAGACCTGCTGAATCTATAATTTTGTCCTGTATGTTAGAAGCTAGTGGGAATACTACTGCTTCTCTGATCTGTCAGATTATTCTATGCATTGCAAACACAGCCCACCCCGCTCAAACAAGTATTACTCTTATTTTGCCAGTGGGGTAAGCTGACACATGGAGTGTTTTAGTGACTAGCCCAAGATCACTGTGGCAGAAATGGGAATAGAACACCAGGGTCTCAAATCATACTATACCCACTAAAGGAAACCCCATTTCTCTCTCTTATAGCTCCGATCCATCCCACTGCTAAGACTGCACATTTCTGGTGATGCAACATCTGAAGTTCCTTCCATCCACCACTATCCTTGCTATGAAGAATCTCCAAGCCACAGCCAGGCCTGAATCACAGAACCACAGCCTGTTCTTAAACTGTCACATGTTGAGAACTTTAACGTTTTGTGACTGGACTGAGTAAAAGAACAAGAAAAGGGACACTATTACTCAATATTTTGCCATGCAGTATCATAACTCACACAGCAATGATTAGGTCTATTCAGATACCATTGGGAAAAGTAGCCTAAGTAAATACCAGACAGGATCATAGAGGGTCACGAGAGCTCAAAGTGATTAGTGTTCATCATCTTACTCTTAAGGGATTTGTATTTATGCCAAGTTAATAAGTGAAGACAGTCTATAAATGACTCATTTGGTCATTCTGTATCTCTATGCTTTCATACAAATAACCTCAGCAACGTTTAGTGTTACATTCAATTTTTGACTTGTATTTGGAGGCAGCTGCTTCTCCCCACTTCCCCTCCAGGCTTAACACAATAAGACTGGACAACAGGACAAACAGTATAGTTGGTAACAACGTTATTTGAGAATGGCTTTGTCCATTGTGCTGATCCCACAAATATTTTCCCCATGCAGAGATGATATTATGTTGGCTTAAATCCAGGCCTGTAAACTTCTTTCCTAGAGATTTTCCATATTTTAGCTTTAATTTACAAGTGTTTGTTCATTCCAGAGTTAGAAGGACATTAAGCCAAGGCTAAATCTCTCAGCTTTTTGTAAGTATGGACCTGATCCTTTAAGGCTCTGAGTGTCCATTGAAAAGTTTCAGTACCCAGCAGAAGAGTCTCAGCACCAGGCAGGACTCAGCCATGTAATTGGGTTTGGTAGGTAATTCTCACACTTTATTGCCCTGAAAATCAGTATTGAAAGCTGATGAAGTTTTACAAAATTATCTAATCAAGTTGCTTAACACATCCCCTTTCCTGTGCATGGTCTTTTAAAGTGACTCTGGCAAATACTTCTCTTGAGAGAATTTGAGCATAATAAGGTTTGCTGGTGCAATGGGTTAATGCAGGCTAACTAGTTCTTCACTCTGCAGATCCAAGGATGGAATCTCCCCTCAACAACAGTCCCTAAAAACCCTTAGACGAAACACCCCTTCACTCCCTTGCAGTGATTGCAAGGAAACCAAATCTGACTTCCTTGCAATCACAGAGAAATTCTCCCAGACAGTGGAGTGCCACGGCTGCCCCGGGCTTAGGAGATGGTGCTGCTGCCCCCAACCACCACCACCACCTCCTTCACATCCCCTCCTCACCACCTCCACTACATACTACGGTGTATTTGTGCTTTGATTTGGTGCAGTTTGGGGTCTTCCTCCCTTCTCTGCTCACTGAAACTCAAAATGGTCATTCTTGGGCATCTGGATCAAAATGCCAAATTGACTAGAATTGCCATTCATTTTTTAATTGAAAACTTCCACATTTTTCCTTCTAAAACAGTCAGAATTTTTTGTTTGACAGGAAATTTTCAAATCTCAATGTTTTGTTCCATTCCAAACAAATTGCCTAGGAAGGTTGTGGAATCTCTCTCATTGGAGATTTTAAAGAACAGGTTAGACCAGGGGTGACCAACCTGAGCCTGAGAAGGAGCCAGAATTTACCAATGTACATTGCCAAAGAGCCACAGTAATATGTAACCCCCCCGCAATCAGCTCCCCACCAGCTCCCAGTGCCTCCCGCCCACTGGCAGCCCTGACGATCAGCGCCTCCCGCTCCCTCCCCACACCTCCTGATCACCTGTTTCATGACATGCAGGAGGCGTGGGGTGGGGTGGGGAGTGAGGGCATGGCAGGCTCAGGGGAGGGGCGGGAAAGCATGGAGTGGGGGCAGAGCCTGTGGCAGAGCCAGGGGTTGAGCAGTGAGCACTCCCCGGCACATTGGAAAGTTGGCGGCTGTAGCTCCAGCCCCGGAGTCGGTGTCTATACAAGGAGCCGCATATTAAACTTCTGAAGAGCTGTATGTGGCTCTGGAGCCACAGGTTGGCCATCCCTGGGTTAGACAAACACCTGTCAGGAATGGTCTAGTTCAGGGGTGGGCAAACTTTTTAGCCCGAGGGCCAAATCAGGGTTGCAAAACTATATGGAGGGCCGGGTAGGGAAGGCTGTGCCATCCTAAACAGCCTGCCCTGCCCCCATCTGCTCCCTCCCACTTCCTGTCCCAACTGCCCCCTTCAGAATCTCAAACTCATCCAACCCCCTCTGCTCCTTGTCCCCTGACCACCCCCTCCCAGGACCCCAGCCCCAATCCAACCCCCTCTCCCTGTAACCTGACTGCCCCAACCCCTATCCACACCCCTATCCCCTGACAGGCCCCCCGGAACTCCCACGCCTATCCAACCATCCCCTGCTCCCTGTCCCCCCCAGAACCCCTGACCCATCCAACCCCCCTGCTCCCTGTCCTCTGACTGCCCCAACCTCTATCCACACCCTCGCCCCCTGACAACCCCCCCTGGACTCCCATGCCTATCCAGCCCCCCGTTCCCTGACCCCTCCCAGAACCTCTACCCCATCCAACTGCCCCCGTCCCCTGACAGTCCCCCAGGAGCCCCCACTCCCTTACCATGCCAGAGCCAGCCACGCCACCCTGCTGCCCAGCAGGAGCAGCGGGCCAGAGCGCTGGTGGTGCAGTGAGCTGAGGCTGTGGGGGAGGGAGGACAACACCAGCTAGCCTCCCTGGCCGGGAACTCAGGGGTCGGGCAGGACGGTCCCGCGCGCCGGATGTGGCCCATGGGACATAGTTTGCCCACTTCTTGTCTAGTTATTATTACGTGGTTCTGTGTTGAGTGCAGGAGACTGGACTAGATGATCTACTGAGGTCTCATCCAATCCTACATTTCTATGATTCCTGAATGACAAGGATTTTTACATTCCCTGTGAAACTGATACTCCATTTTCCCAACCAGCTCTAATTAGCAGAGATCATGACAATGTAACAAATAATAATTTGGTCAGGGGAAGACAGGAAATGCACTACTGCCTTAGAACTTGTAGCATACAAAGTCACTTTTAAAATCTAACATATCTTGTATACAGACTCTGATACTATCCCTACTGAGGATGTTATAAAGGTCTTGAAGTTTCACATTAAATTTGGTCACATGAGATCAAAACTATTATTACAAAAGCTGCCCCAAATAAATCAATTAATGAAGGTTAAACTTCTGAGTCTCTAGGATTTCTTTTGCCGTTCCCTTTTATTATTATTTTTTAGTCAGTCTATGAGAGAATCTTTTTACAAGAAATCCCCCCAATACTGTTGTAAATGGAGTTTAAAAGGATATAGACCCTCAGCTATTTATATTTGGCTAGAAAGGCTATTCTTACCAGTTAACTGTCTTTTTCTTGCTATGCGATTGTGTTTCAGGCAGAGGAAAGAAAGTTTAGAGCTCTCAGACATTATTTCTTTTGTATCAGATTCACAATCCTAGCCTTCTTGGATACAAGTGGTCTTTCACCACTCTAGGAAAAAATTCAAACTAGACTAAGGTCACTTACAAGTACAGTTCTACTCTAGAAAGTGACTATGTAAAAAGGGCACCTTGCCCAACAGATCTGTTCCTTGTATGTATTCAGAGTCAAAGCTGCTGAGTTTGAGGAAAACTTTTTGTTTTTGTTTTACTGCTATTGCTAAGTTAACATTGCAGAGTCAACACAGCTTATAGAGAGTGAGCTCTCTTCGACTACTCCTTGTGCATCAACAGAATGGCTTATTACATTCCAAGCAGTTACATCTGACAAAGCCACATAAGGCAAAGGAGTTGCACAGGTATCGCTGAAAATGCAATCTCAATACAATGGGAGTTATACCGCTGAGATTGAGGGCTCAACTTGGTCTGAAGCACCTTCATTGCTCTGATCCCAGACTCTCTGATCCCATGTGAAGTTTGCAGGGCTCTCGGTTAAAGATATCTCCCCACATCTGTAAAGCAAGTATATTCAACGTAGCATCATTGAGAGACAAACATAGAACCCCCACCAGCGCCACTTTTATCAATTCACTTTTCAGAACCAAACCCTGCTTTAAGTTTATAGCCAGTGCTACGGGTTACACTTCCTGAGCTTCAGGAAAGGTATATAGTAAATAGGATTGAGGTCTTTCATATGTTTCATGACATCATCCTTAGTTTTCAAAAAGCTCTAATCAGTCATATCTTGCAGCATAGTTTGAGGACCCAAACCATAAAATTAGATACAGCTCCAAACTTCCCCAAACCCTTCTCCAGTTTAGAGCTGGGGTTGTGGTTGATGTGACTTTACCAAATAGGTCTGTTTATTAACTTTCAGCTGTTGCACTCCACTGTCAGTGCATTTGTACACAGAAAAGTGACTATGGAAAAATGGCATCTTCCTTCCACATTTGTGCTCCCTATATCTTACTGACGAAAGTAGATTTTTTACTACTGTTTGTACTCTCTCCCCGCCGCAGCCCCAGGGCAGCCTGCATCCCAAACCCCTCATCGTCAGCCCCACCCCAGAGCCTTCACCTCTAGCCGGAGCCCTCACCTTGTTCACTCAACCCTCTGCCTCAGCCCCCTCCTTCATCCTAAACCCATCATCCCCTGCCCCACCCAAGCCCTTATCCCCCGACTCCCCAACCCTCTGCCCTAGCTCTGAACCTCCTCCCACACCACAGTCTCCTCATCCTGGCCCCACCCGAGCCCTCATTCTCCTCACCCCCCAACCCTCTGCCCCAGCCCTGAGCCCCCTCCCATACTCCAAACCCCACGGCCCTCCCCCCACATCACTTCCATATTGGTACACAAAATTAATTCCACACATGGACATAAAAAATTAAAAAGGAACACTGACCATGTGTATAATAAAACCCCAGGTAACAACCCTTGTCCAAGTCATTTCTGTCCCACCATGCATTGCCAAAACTACCTAAGAGATAGCACAATGAACGGTGGCAGGTTGTATGCTAGGATACCTACCAATGGTGCACGCACTATTCATCAACACAAGCACTTCTGGTGAGTATGTGCAGCACTGACACAAGGAGCCAAGTATGCACATGCACAAGTGATATACCGTGGTGGCTGTATGTCAATGTAACTTGCATCAGCAAAACTTTTGTAGACATGACAGCAGTGCAAGAGGAAGAACTGGGAGAACCACATGAAAGTAGTGACTCTACAGCATGCTCCACTCCACCCAAAGAAACCCTTGTATGCAAGGAATATGCTTTAGTGTCCTACTGGGGGAGGATGGAACCAGTGAGGAGCTACAATGGGCACACCCCCTTGTCACATTTATCTCAGTCTCATGTAGTACCATGGAATTTTTCACTATTTCTGTTAGCAGCTAGATTGTGGCCAATACGGTGTGCAAGCAGATGTAAAGCACTCTAACTCCCTGCACTCAATATCCAGGAGAGAGCAATCTGCATGCAGCTGTTATATTCCCGTCTCCCCTTCCCCCCATGTGTAGGTGGGAGCAGCGGGGGAAAAACTGTTACCTACCTTTCATAGCTGTTGGTCTTAGAGATGTGTTGCTCCTGTCCATTCCATTCTAGGTGTAACCCTGAGATGCTATGTCCAGCACCCAACGGTCCAAGGTGACTTGAGATCAGGGCAAACGGAAGGGACGAAGATGGTTGAGGAAAGAGTGGGGTGGATCCTGGAAGGTGATTGGGGCATTGCTCTCGACTGCATCCTCAAAATTAATGCTTCTGGCCCCTGGTGTGTTTTGCCAGGCTGGGCTGCATGGGTAAGTGGGAGGAGGAAGGATGATGGTGGCTGAAACTAACATCTCTGACCCTTCTCCTTGCAGACCCTGGATGAGACTACCAAGGCCTAGGAGGCAGGAGTGGCTGGAACCGCTTTCTCCCAGGCTGCGGTGTATGCATTCCCAGCAAGCGAAGGGTGGTCCTTGTGTCCTTTAGCCCATGCAGCCTAGCATCTGTCTGGTCCGAAAAGACACCGTCCTGGATGGAGGTCTGCATTTCTTGGGAGAGTCCGATGGTCTGAAGCCAGGAGCGCCTCATTACCATTGCAAATACAACCACCCTGGCTGCTGAGTCTGCCACATACCATGCCATCTGGAGGGAGCACCTTGCAGCCGCATTGCCCTCCTCCACCAGGGTTTCACATTCTTGGGGCAAACCCTGTGGGAGGGACTCCTTGAACTTATGGAGGGAGCCCATAAGTTAAAATCGTAACAGCCCAAGAGGATCTGATGGTTTGACAATGGAATTGCAAACTGGCCGTCAAATAAATTTTCCTTCCAAACAGGTCCAACCGTTTGGCGTCTCTGGGTTGAGCTAGTATGCCCCCGTTTGTCTCTGTCATTGGCCGCAGAGCCCACCAATGAGCCTGGGGAAGGGTGGGTGTAGATGTATTCAAACCCTTTGGCAGTATTTCTTTTCAGCCCTTTTTGAGGTGGGAAGAATGGAGGAAGGAGTTTGCCAAAGGGCCTTGTCAATCTTAAGAACACCATCATGCACTGGTTGTGCGACATGGGTTGGGGTAGATTAACAGGACATTAAACAAGGTGTCCAACTGCTCAGCCATTTCCTCCACCTTCAGGCCCAAGTTCTGAGCCACCCAACACAGCAGGGCCTGGCATTCTTAGAAATCATCCAGCAGGCTGGCCCTCCAGGGTCCCGCAACCGCCTCATCTAGGGACGAAGATTATGACTGCATCACTGAGGGAGGCTCCAGGGCATGTTACCCCACAGGGGAGGAAGGCTTAGGGGTGGGTGCAGTTCCCTCTGCCTCGATCTCCGAGCATGCCTCATGCACTGAGCCTGGTGCAGTCTGTGACACCAGCTGTTGCCCGATGAGCTTTGTGAAGGGGACATCGCCATAACCGGCATTTTGACAAATAAAATATGCAGAATTTTGGATTTTTGGCACAGAATTTCCCCAGGAGTAAATTACTATAAATAAAGGATTTACAAGGCCCTAAGGCTTGAAGTCAGTAGATGAAAAACTGCTAGCCCTTACAATGCAAGGAAAGGTACTCCGACTAACCCTCATGGATGGTAAGAAGGAACTGAGAGGGCGTAGGGTCGGCGGTGCCTGATATACCCACGTATGAGCGTGGCACTCAAGTGGACACCACTGCCGACCCTACGGGTACCACAAAGGCAAAAAAACTCAGACGACCGCACATGGGCATGCACACACCTAGAATGGAATCGACCTGAGCAAGCACTCAAGGAATATGAAGAACTTTGACTTCACACCAGCTGGGCACTCCTGTGCTAATGGATTTATGCTCTATGAGGCTCAGGGTATGTCCCCCATCTGTGAACTAGTGTAAGCAGGAGGCAGACGATGACTGTCATAATTGCCTCCTGTCCTGGCAGCCACCCTGGGGTGTATGCATTTCTGAAGAAAAGAGATTACATTCTCAAGTTCAACCTCTATGGTGATGGCATAACCAAGCAGCCCATCAGTCCTATCCTACTGCAGGTCTTTAGACCCATGCAGAGCCCATTGTAGGCACAGATGGGGAAGCTGGTGCTCAGGAGGTAGCTGACCCTTCTGCTTCACATGAGTGCATCTAGAAGAACAATCCCACCCAACTTGATTTCCTCCGATTGTACTGAAACTAGACACAGGGAGAACAGTCCAGTCTTACAAACCAGGAGACAGACTCAGATCTTCCTGCTTTCATTCCTAGCTCTGCCACTGACCATGTATAATGTTGGTCATTTAACATTTTCATGCCTCTATTTACCCATATGTAAATTGGACCAAAACCCTTCTGAGGCTCCGTTAACTAATTTTGAAAATACTTTTGAGATCCAGGAATGTAATTATAAAGCATAAATAATGACTTTAGTAACAATACTGCCTTACTGAAATCACGTCAAATTCTTATTCACAGTTTTACACCTTGTAACAGGTTTGTATTAATTTAATCTACATTCAATTCTGCTGTGTCACACTGATTAAAACAGTCAGCCATGTACAGTACAGGAGGCAGGGAAAGATGTCACATTTCAACTGTGTGGAGCAGATGGGAGGAATTGTTGCACACTAAACTGACCTAATTCCTCAATCTGCCAGATTAAAGAAGGCGTTAAAAGTGCTCAGAAATAATAAACTGACACTCTGATAGGTGCAAACAACTGCAGCACCTTTTTTTTGATATAACTCTATTACATCAGGATTTAGTAATTAAATAAAGAGCATAAGCAACAAGACTGGAACTTATTTAAAAAAATCCCATGCACCTGAACCAGTGAAAGTATTAAAGTTGACTACACACAATTTACTTCACAACAATCAATTCTGGAATATATTTAAGTCCTTAAAAAAGTTAATCTGTTTTAAACAGCATCACACACGTATGTGAGACCTGGTTTAGGAGGATTTTTCTCCCCAACCACTAGCGTGGGGAACTCCTATTCACAAGGGTTGGGAATGCTCTTCCCACACTGCTCCTACTGTTAATAAATAAATAAATAAATAAATAAATAAAGTATGTTTGAGCATGGCATCTGGGAACCCCTTGGTAGAACAGGCAGTCCGGGGACAATGGGACAGAACTGGGATAAAGTTACTGTTATCCAGGGAGACAGGATGCTCAATGGATTGATTGCGAGTGCCTCTGTATTCCAGTGAAGCCTCTCTCACAAAGACACGTGTGTGTGTGTTAGGAACAGAACCAGGCAAATATCTCCAGATAGGGTTGTCCGAGGTGGATTCAGTGTTGACATGCAGCTGTGGTGGGACCTGTTTGTCCATAGCTGTCCCTCCGCATGCATCAAGGAAAACAGCAAAGAACAGAAGTGTTCTCCTGGTGGTACCGATGGCTGTGTCCCACGAGCCGTGGGATTCCCTCACAGATCAAAGATGCCGTGGCAAGTGGTGGGGCATTACAAGTCTGTTAAAGTCTTTCAGCTTTTATTAATTTGATTCCTGGTAATGTAAAACACCCCTGTAGCAGAAAGCCACACTGCTCATTCCCACATCATATGAAATCATTCACCATTTTATGTACAAGTTCTGAATTACAATCTTCAACTTTTCATCAAAAAACAAAAATAAAGCCTAAAAAAGCATTTTTTGGTAAAACTGCACAGTATAAAGAAGCATACTTTCATTACACAATGTCTTACACAACACATACTTTGACAAAAAGCAGAACCTGTTACCGTTTTGAGAATGAGGAGGCAGCGCCCAGACAAAACTAGATGTTACACATCCATGACTAGAGGGATAGCTTTAACTGAGTAAAAGATGACATGAAAAATATGTCCTGAACACCCCAAAATAGCTTAACAGAAAAAATAAAAGCACATTTGTAAACAACTTAAAAACAAAAGCCTTTTGAAAATTCTGAAGTCACAAGATGATAAATTGTTAATTCTCCTTGGCTCAAATAGCCATTGCTATCCTCTAGGTTTGCTGGGGGAGATGTACAAGGATTTTGCCCACACAGAAGACTTCATTGAGAAAGTGGGGGCTAATAGTTCAAATTTTTGGTGGAATTAGGGAAGGGAAGATTGAAAGGCAAAAGGACATGAACTCTATATTCCCCCTGGAAAATATCGTTAGAATGGCAACACAATCTAAGTAGTGAATGGAGCTGAATTCCACAGTGTACATTACTTATTTTACAATCTGAGACCCTTTTCAATGTAAACTTAAAAGGTTATAAGCAACAGTTCTAACTTAGACTTTTGTATTATGTACCACTAAATGAAGTTAGCATTGCTTTCATTTCCATTATTCAAACTTTGCCATAAAGTGACTTTGCATATGAAGTGTTAATATTAATTTATGTAAACGTGTTTCATTATGACACAGAAGAACCTCAATAACTGTCCTGGGAAATGATTTTGCAATTATTAACCATGCATGTGAAGTCAAGCATTAGTATTCATTCTACTCTACTTCATGCTTAAACACATGCTAAGAAGCTGCTGAACACTGACTGTGTCCATTTTGGTAGATGGACAGATGTATGCAAACAGCAATGCTTTGGATCACTTGTGCTATTCCTAATACTACAGTTATTTTCTCTGCCAATTACATTTTGCTATAAATATGTGTGCCCTTAAGTTGATCCCAATATCAGTTTCAGCTAACTAATCAAATTATCTGCTAAGGTTTCGGGAATGATAACCCTTCCTTTATTTAAATAAAGTGAGGGAAGGGTTTTAACTCCCGAAAGGCTTGCCAATAATAGGTTTATTTTAAAGTTAGAATGACACTGCTCAGTAAGCTATCCTTCATCTTTGATATTCTTATACATTCACAATAATATCAACATTTATCAGATAGGAAGAAGAGGAGAAGAGAAAAGTAGTGAGGTTTTTACCACTAAGTATTTTACCAAGCACTACCAATGAACTCTTGCACTAATTTATTTATCTGAAATGAAGCCCAACAACTAAATCATCACAATAAACTTTTGATCATCTCGCTGGTATTTTGATGACACAAGAGTCTAAGTTTTCATTTTATATTTTCTCTTTGCAAAAGATTAATGTTATTAAAACCCGAGTCTGAGAAACTTAAAAATAGTTTAGGATTCTATTAAAAAGTGACTCAATTGAAAGTTAGTTTATAATCCAAACAATCCATTTTCGGTGATTTCTGCCCACATAATCATGGCAAATACAGATATTGACCATTCCATGTTTTGTTTGAGTTTGTTAAATGCAACTCTTCAGTCACAAAGGCAGTAGGCATTCTGTGGCAGGCTTGCTTTGAACACTTCTCAAACGACTGAAATAACTAGGATTCACAAAGCAGACTAAGCCATTTCTCTCGTTTTCTGACCAGCTTTGTCCATCTGCATTCCCTACTTCATAACATGTTTTTGTATTTAAAAATAAATAAAAATCACTCAAGTCCTCAGCTCTTTATCCAAAACAAACTTATTTACATGTATGGTGAATACGGATGTTTTCCTTTCAGCATTTCAATCAGGGTTCAAAAAGATCCCAATAACTAATATGAAGGGAATGATTATATAGAACTTTATATTCATTTGCTTTCTGAATTGGCTTCCAAAGATGCTACAGGCACAAAAGCTTTAAAGGTTAACAGATGCTTCCACACATTTTGATTTTTTTCCCCTTTTATACAAGAGACCCACTTTGCTCAATCACCATCATAATTTTTTGTCCAATATGATTAGGTGAAACTGCATGCCATCCCACTCCTCACCCGAAAAAAGTAAAGAAAATACAGCCTTTTGCTTCAAATATTTTATGAATGCAAGATTACAAGAATTATATTAGTCAAAATGCAGGGCTATCAACCACTGAACCAGTGATGTTGGCATCAGTCTGACTACCATTTTGCATGTGGAAAAATGCACTAAATCTAAGGGAAAAGGTATCACTAATGCATCATGAATTACTCTGGTCAATCAACATCAGCTCTGCAGCATGGTGCATGAGAAAATGACTGTCACTGTAAATTTGTTTGAGATGAGACAAGAACAAAACCATTCTAAAACAGAAGTTTTTGTTTTGCTCTTATTGAGGTAACATCAGAAATTAAAACAAGATCTTACAATTTAGCAGCCATTTTAATGCTTTTGTTAGGCTAGCCTTCACACACCGAGCACGTGTACAGCCACAGTTCACTGTATTTGTGTAAGCTGAGTGCTGGTGATTAATTCAAGTCACTGTTCTCCCACCTCATTCAATAAACCTGGTGAACTGAATGTTCACCATAAGAAAAGGAAAATAAATGACGTTCTAAGTGCAGCAGACAAATATAGGCATTCTGAACACATCAAGAAGCTAACACCCATGAGCTGTCATAATAAGGGATAATACAAAAGTCTTTTCTGTGCATATTTTTGATTTGAAAGGTCCCAGTGAATCATGATGTGCCTTGTCGTTTCTGTTGCTGATTTCTGATGACCTCTAACTGTTTTTTGCATTGCTGGTAGTAAGTCGAAAGACTTTTGTTTTCGTCTAAAAGCTTTTTATGTTCTTGTACCAGACGGGATGTGTTTTGCTGGTCTTTCTCATCCTGGTCCAGTTCTGCTATTAGCTCCTGTCTAAAGATAAAAAAATGTTAACATTAAAATGTTATGGAGAATAAAAATCATAGAATCATAGAATATCAGGGTTGGAAGAGACCTCAGGAGGTCATCTAGTCCAACACCCTGCTCAAAGCAGGACCAATCCCCAACTAAATCATCCCAGCCACGGCTTTGTCAAGCCTGACCTTAAAAATCTCTAAGCATGGAGATTCTATCCCCTCCCTAGGTAACACATTCCAGTGCTTCACAACCCTCCTAATGAAATAGTGTTTCCTAATATCTAACCTAGACCTCCCCCACTGCAACTTGAGACCATTACTCCTTGTTCTGTCATCTGCTACCATTGAGAACAGTCTAGATCCATCCTCTTTGGAACCCCACTTCAGATAGTTGAACGCTGTTATCAAATTCCCCCTCATTCTTCTCTTCTGCAAACTAAATAAGCCCAGTTCCCTCAGCCTCTACTCATAAGTCGTGTGCCCAAGCCCCCTAATAATTTTTGTTGCCCTCCGCTGGACTATCTCCAATTTGTCCACATCCCTTCTGTAGTGGGGGGACCAAAACTGGATGCAATACTCCAGGTGTGGCCTCACCAATTCCAAATAGAGGGGAATAATCACTTCCCTCGATCTGCTGGCAATGCTCCTACTAATGCAGCCCAATATGCCGTTGGCCTTCTTGGCAGCAAGGGCACACTGCTGACTTATATCCAGCTTCTCGTCCACTGTAATCCCCAGGTCCTTTTCTGCAGAACTGCTCCTTAGCCAGTTGGTCCCCAGCCTGTAGCGGCGCCTGGGATTCTTCCTTCCTAAGTGCAGGACTCTGCACTTGTCCTTGTTGAACCTCATCAGATTTCTTTTGGCCCAATCCTCCAGTTTGTCTAGGTCACTCTGGACCCTATCCCTACCCTCCGGTGTATCTACCTCTCCCCCCAGCTTAGTGTCAATTGCGAACTTGCTGAGAGTGCAATCATTCCTATCATCCAGATCATTAATAAAGATGTTGAACAAAATCAGCCGCAGGACCGACCCCTGGGGCACTCCGCGTGATACTGGCTGCCAACTAAACATCGAGCCGTTGATCACTACCCATTGAGACTGACACCTGCTTGTTTTTGCGAGTAGTCACTACAGTATATTTTTATTTTTAACCAAATTCAACTTTTTATTTCATTTGTCACTGAGTTTATGAAGATCATGTCTCAGGTGTAATATTTAGTACAACAGAAAGGCCTAAGAGTTCACAACAACCAAACTGGTTTTTACATTATTCTCTATACTTCTCAGTACATTAACTCAATACTGAATGCAAACCCAGAGCTTTTCTATACATTATTCTAATCTGTAAAATTCTTTTAAAATCTCACTAAGTAAAGGCTCCAAACCTATAATAAAGTTCATACAATGGGACCTGCATCGTATATATTGTCACTCTAAATCACTAGGGTGAAGGAGTCTGATTGCTCAGAGCTCATTGCATAACTGGGGCCTAATGTCTTGCCACAATTTATTCAGACGAATGGCTGGGGTTAAGTCAACCTAAGTTATGCTACTCCAGCTACGTGAATAACGTAGCTGGAGTCGACAAAGCTTAAGTCGACTTACCCCTGTGTCTTCACAGCGCTGAGTCAACGGGAGATGCTCCCCAGTTGACTTCCCTTACTCTTTTCGGAGAGCTGGAGTACCGGGGTCGACCGGACAGCGCTCTGCCATCGATTTAGCGGGTCTTCACTAGACCTGCTAAATCAATCCTTGCTGCATCAATTGCAGCAGCCTCGATCTCCCCGTAGTGGAGACCAGCCCTTAGTCCCCGATCCTGCACGTAAGTACATATGCTTAAGGTTAAGCACATGGAGTAATCTTACAGACTTCGATGCAGGATTGGGACCTTAAAAAGAAAAATCTGTTTAAAGCAGCACTCCTACTTCAGACACTAATAAATATTCGTTGAAAAAATATTCTTAACTGCTATTCTCTGTCACTCAAATCCTTCTTTCTAATAAAGCCATAAAAATGAAAGTCACTGAAACAGCGATATAGTACTCCAGTACACAAAGATACACTTCACTTGTCTCATCTCAATATTTCTAAATCTATTTTTTCCTCGTTACAAGCATTTTACTTACTTTCTCTGCAACAGCAATGCAATTTCAGTCTGAACTTTCATATATTCTTGTGCCATTTTACAGTGCTGTTCAAATACAGCCATAGATTCTTTGGAGTTTGGGCATGGTGCTAGAGGCTGAAAATAAATCAGACATGTTAAAATCTAATCAACTGATATCTCAATAATAGTGTGTTAGAATGTGTCTGCAATATATTTATACCAGCTTTCAGAAACTAGTAAGCTTTTAAAAATAAGTGTTAAACCATGCCCTGGAAAAATCTTAGTGCACTGTTGCCAAAGCTGAATCAGACCTAACATCTACATTTATTGCTCTACCACATTCTTTGTTACAAAGGATGATGATCAAAGCACTATTTGATCATCCATAGAACAAATAAAGTTTGGATGAGACCGTAGCAATTTTATTCTATGACCTCGAGCAAATTTCTTATTCATACTTTTAAACTAAGATTTCAATTTGTTTTAAGGATCATATTTCCCAGGGCTTGTTTTTAATAGCTTGATTAAATCTGAGTCAACCAATCTCAGGTTACAGAATAATTTTTTTTAGCCTTGTTCAAAAGTTAGGCAGTACACAAACAAACATCAACGAATACGAAAAACAATTTTTTTTAGCCCATATTTATGTCACTCAGGGAAAAAAAAAGATGAAAATACTTTTAGACTAGTTTAGACTGAATTAAAAATTCAATTGCTCATAAGATATACAATTATTACCTGCAACTGGTGATCTAGTGTAAGATATGCCATTGGGATGGAGTTATCTGACCCATTGGTATCTGTAACAACAATACCACAGCTATAATATATTTTCAATTGAGTTAATTGTACATTTCCATGTAGGACATCCATAAGACACTATACTTCCTTAGCAAAAAAGGATTATTATTTAAACAAAACTAAACATCAATATGCAGAATGATATATGGAAATATCAGTTTTTTTTGGTTTGTGTTTTGTAAAGTTAGTTGAGAATGACAACATTATTAGAGTATGATCTATTGTACTGAAAGGAAAAAAAGATTAAATATTACACCTTTATAAATTTCTAGAGGCCATTTTAGTTGAATATAAGTTTTTTGCAGAGTTTGCATTCTGGCTGCCTGTTTATAAAGTTATTTGCTATGCCATTCTTGTTTATGAGGGATCAGCCAGTTAGCCTACCCATTAGGGTGACCAGATGTCCCAATTTTATAGGGACGGTCCAGAGATTTGGGGCTTTTTTTTTTAATATAGGTGTCTATTACCCCCCACCCTCTGTTCTGATTTTTCACACTTGCTATCTGGTCACCCTACTACCCATTAACTGAATTTAAATTAAGGCTGGGCAAAACAGCTCTGAAAAACAAAATGAACACAAACTTTGTTCAGTCATGACATGACTGACTTTACTCAGACATGAAATTAAACCGCCCAAGGACACCTTTCTCTTCAATACTCTTAGGGATAGCAGATGAGTAATGGGGGAACCCTATAACATCTCTGCTGGGCCTCGCTGCTGTTGCTCTCTTCCAAAACAGTAACACCATGGGCCTTCCCAGAACTTTCCCTCCGAACTACATAGCATGCTTCTGGAATCTCACATGCTTTGTATCTTTAGAAGCCCAAGATCTGAGGGACACAAGCCTATTGCTAAATCTTAAGATACAGCAGTAGGATTAAGTGGAGAAACTACTGGGTTCCAGCACTGTGGGACTGCTATCAGGAGAGCAAACGGTAGAGGATAGGTGGGAAAGAAGTGGGCTGCTCAGCCATACCCCAAAAGCATCTGCCATAAAGTAGTGGGGTGGCGGCAGCGGCGAAAATGAAAAGGTGTTGCTTCCCAAAGGTTACCTACCATATCTCCAAAAACAGCTTCAAAAAGGTAAACGAAATGGGAGGGCGAGAAAGGAGAAACTGCCTTTCTCCTCCTTAACAAACAGCAAAATGAGAACTAAAGATAATGACTCGCATGTAGACACTGAGAACCAAAAGAGAGGGCTACCCAAGGTCATGCTGTAACCAACCTTGCCTTAAAACGAGAACTTTTTGAAACAGTTTTTCTGATATCTTGTATTTTTTTTTCCTACTTAGATTTACACAAACCATGAACTAAAGACTGTCCTTGGAAAGGAACCGAGACTCTGGGCTCCCAGTGCTACATATCATTTCTGAGACAAATATGTCAGAAAGCCTGCCCACTTGTGATCTTAGGATGTCACAGAGAACCGACGGTGTTAGCGTGTTGAAGTTCTGATCCTTTTATAATGGTTTGTAAGCACTGGACTAAGAGTATAAGAATTCTTTAACTAGATTCCACTATTATAAAACATGGCTGAGTGACTGTAATGTAACAAAAAAGAGTGATACTCTGGTAAACAAATATTTTACACACTTCTGAAATAAAAGTTCATGCTAACTTTTGTAAAACACCTTGCAAAAGCATGTGTGTACATGCCTTCTTCCTCCCCCCACACCTCTCCAGAGATATGGGCCTGAAACTGCCACCCTTACTTATCCTGAGTAGTACTTTATCCAAAAAGGTGGCTCACTGAAATCTAGACATGTGTATTTATAATGTACACATACAAATAAAATGTTGCCTTGTGTTTTAAAAAATGCAGCATCAAAATTCATGTTCAAAATTGTTAAGTAGAATATTCTATTTATAGTAGCATCATAGGAAAATTATATATTTTGCTTTTAATGAACTATAGTTAAGAGTTTATGTAATTTCACTGAGTCTACTTAAAGAATTTGTACAACCAGTGAGCAAATGCAGTAATGGTTTAAATGAGTCAGAAAACTAAAACCAATCAATTGCTCTATTATTCAATTTCTTTGTAAAGTTTACACACACATTGATCTTAATCAAAATATATTATAAAATAAACCTTTCAGAATGTTAAGACAAGAACAAAAAAACAAAAACCAAACCAAACATCACCTGTAGATTCATCAGGTGTCCATGGAAGACTACGAGCTGGCTTTTCAGAGGCTGGTCCTGGGGTAGTGATCATTCTCACACTAGGACTAGATGACCTACTGCTGTTTCTGCTCTCCTGCACAAATAAAACAAGATTTTTAAATAAGACTCTTATTATAGTCTGTGACAGTGACAAAACCAAAACAAGGGAAGACTGGTTCAAGAGTTTGTTTTACTAGCCGTTTTGGAGCTGGCTAACTGATATAAAGAAACAAGAGCGTTCATTTCTACAGTTCTTTTTATTCTGAAAGCTCTCAAAATGCTTGATCAACTTTACGAGCATATATAGAAATTATATAGGAATCATTTCACCCTCATCTAAAATTTATCTTTGAATTATAACAGCAGGTCTCAAACTTCATTGCATCGCGACCCCCTTCTGACAACAAAAATTACTACACAACCACAGGAGGGGAGACTGAAGCCTGAGCCTACCCGAACCTTACCACCCCAGGGGGGGAGGGATGGGGAAAGAAATGGGGACAACAAAGCCCAAGACTTCATCTGTGGGCCGGGGGCCTGTAACCTGAGCCCCACCACCTAGGGCTGAGGCCTGAGCCCCACCTCCCTGGGCGGCTGGGCTCTGCCTTATACAATGTACTCAGGAGGTTGCATTTTGAGCATCCTGTTATGATTCTACATAACAATTATCACACTAGAGTCAGAAGCTGCATTCACTAGAACAGGGCTCGGCAACCTTTCAGAAGTGGTGTGCCAAGTCTTCATTTATTTGCGGTAATTTAAGGTTTCACGTGCCAGTAATACATTTTACATTTACAGGGGCTGGCAGATGGAACCCCAGACTGGCAGCGGGCTGAGCGGACCGGCAGCTGGGACCCCAGGCCAGCAGCGGGCTGAGTTCCGTCTGGGGTTCCGTCTGCCAGCTCCTGCCAGCTGGGTCCTGGCTGCCGGCCCGGGGTTCCATCCATCCAGGCTGGCAGCAGGCTGAGCAGGGCCGGTGGCAGGGACCCCAGGCCGGCAGCAGCATGCCACAGTAAATCAGCTTGCGTGCCATAGGTTGCCGACCCCTGCACTAGAACATGTCAGCTTCAGCTTATGAGAAAACTAAGGAACCCAGTTCATTTCCAGTGTTTCCACAATAAGAAATTAAACAAGTGCACACAGCTGGAAGTAGTTCACCTCTCACTACATGCTTAACTTTTGAACATATGTACGGATGACTATGTGGCGTCCCTGCAGATATCAGAAATTGACACCTGGGCCAGGAAGGCTGCCGATGAGGCTTGTGCTCTAGCTGAGTGGGTGGTCATGATCGCTGGTGGAAGCACTTTTGCCTGATCAAAGCAGAATTGGATGCAGGCTGTGATCCAAGATGAAATTTTCTGGGTGGATACCCCCAGACCTTTCATCCCATCCGCCACCCTGATGAACAATTGCGTTGACTTGCGAAATGGCTTTGTCCTCTCAATGTAGAAGACTAGCGCTCTCCTGACAGGGGCAGTGGCATCGGTGTTGTCACTGACAGATCCACGAGCGTGCCAAACCAGTGCTGGTGAAGCCAAGCTGGGGCTATCAGGATAACTTTGTCCTTGTCCTGCTTGATTTTCATGAGGGACTTTGTGAAGCAATGGTACCGACGGGAAAGCGTACATCAGAGTCCCTGAGCAAGGAAGTAGAAAGGTGTCTGACAGGGACCCAGTTGACCCCCTGAAATAGCAGAACCGGTAGCACTTCCTGTTCTTGTGAGTCATGAACAAGTCCACCTGAGGACTTTTGGAAGATCTGGTTGACCACATCCGGGTGGAGAGACCACTGGTGGTGAGATGAGAAGGTTCTGCTGAGGCAATCTGCCAATACGTTCTTGGTTCCGGGGAGGTGCGCTGCTACAAGATGAATGGCATGCTGCACACAGAAGTCCCATAGTCTGAGGGCTGAGGACCTGGCTCCACCCTGCTTGTTGATATAAAACATTGTGGTAGTGTTGTCAGTCACGACTTGAACCACTTTGGGACCGAAAAGCCTGGCAGGCCAAGCGAACTGCCCTGAACTTCCTGACATTTATGTGGAGGGTGCAATAGACCCCTGACCACTGCCCTGTGTGCTGAGCTTGCCCAGGTGGGCTCCTCAGCCTGGTGTCCGACACCAGAGTTAGCGACGGGGACAGGGCCGCCAAGGGGACTCCCTGCAACACTGATGTGGGGTCCATCCACCACGCCAGTGATGCCCAGATGTACCTTGACAACCAGGTCCAGGTTGTGCCTGTTGGGAATATAGACCGATGCCAACCACACCTGCAGCAGCTGGAGGTGGAGTTGGGCATGACGGACCATGTAAGTACAAGCATCCATGTGGCTTAGCAACCTTCGGCAAGTGCGGGTGGTGGTGAGTGGGTGGTCCCTCACGTGGGAGATTACGTCTAACATGGTTTGGAACCAGGTCTCCGGAAAGAATGCCCTGGCCCTCCCCGATAAACTCTATCCGTTGCACTGGTACGAGAGTCAATTTCTTTTCGTTCACTAACAGGCCCAGGTTGCGGCATGTGGACCACAGCAGAACGAGACTGCTCTGCACTTGATACTGTGATCTGCCCTTGATGAGCCAATCGTGGAGATAAGGGTAGACCTGGACTCCCCGATGCCTCAGGTAAGTGGCTACTGGGGCCATGCATTTTGTAAAGACCTGTGGGGCCGAGGAGAGGCCAAGGGAGCTCCGTGAACTGGAAATGGCACTGGCTCACCATAAAATGGAGGAACAGTCTGTGCCCTTGAAAGAGAGAGATATGGAAAGAAGCATCTTTCAAGTTGAGAGCAACGTACCAGTCTCTTGGATCCAGGGAAGGAATGATGGAGGCCAGGGATATCACGTAAAACTTCAACTTCTTGAGTCATGTCAGGTCCAGAATGGGATGTAGGCCCCCTTTTGCCTTCGGGATCAGGAAATAGCGGGAGCAGAAACCTTCCCCCCTCATTTCTTGAGGGCCTCCTCCACTGCCCTCAGTTGCAGGAGGCTGTTTAGCTCCTGAACGAGGAGCTGTTCGTGAGAAGGGTTCCTGAAGGATGGTGAAGAAAGGGGGGGGGAGGGGCACAAAAACTGAAGGGTGTAGCTCAGTGACACAATTTTTAGTACCCAACCGTCCGAGGTGAGTCTCAACCAGGTCGAACAGTAGGGATGGAGATGGTGATGGTTGAGGAAAAGATGGGGCAGATTCGGGGAGGTAATTGGAGTGTTGCTCTTGAGTTCTCCCTCAAAACGCCTGCTTCAGGCCTCCGTGGTATTTCGCTGGGCCAGGCTGCACAGGTGAATGGAAGGAGGAAGGGCGGCGGCCGGAATGGCTTCATCGCAGACTCAGGCGTATGCATTCCTAGGGAGCAGAGGATGGCCTGAGTGTCCTTCAGACCATGCAACCTCGTGTCCGTCTAATCGGAAAACAGCCCGACTCCATCGAACAGAAGAAGATTTTCTATGTCTTAAGCCAGGAGTTGCGCCTCATAACCACCGCCGAGGCGACCACCCTGGCTGCTGAGTTGGCCGCATCCCAGACCATCTGGAGGGAGCACCGAGCTGCTGCGGTACTTTCCTCCACAAGAGCCCCTAACTCTTGGGCCGCCTCCTGGGGCATGGAGTCCCACAGGTTAAAATTATAATGCCCCCAAAGAGCCTGGTGGTTCGCTACCCGGAACTGGAGACTGGCCGTGAAATAAATGTTTCTTCCAAAAAGATCCAGTCTCTTGGCCTCCTTATTTCTTGGGGGTGAAACTAGCAGGCCCCTGCTTGTCCTTTTCGTTGACCACTGACATGACCAACGACCCCGGGGGTGGGTGGGTATGTAATTATTCAAATGCCTTGGCAGGAACAAAATACTTTTCCTCGGCCCTCTTGGAAATGAGTGGGATGGAAGACAGCATTTGCTAATTTGCTTTGGCAATGTTCAGGACCCCTTCGTGCACCGGGAGTGTGACACATGCGGGGGTGGACACCGAGAGTACATTGAACAATGGGTCTGATTGCTCTGCCATCTCTTCTGCCTCAAGGCCTAAGTTAGTGGCCACCCGTTGGAGCAAGGCTTGGTACTCCTTAAAGTTCTCCGGTGGGCTAGCATGGGAGGGCAATGCCACCGCCTCGTCTGGAGAGGACGACGATGAATGAACCACTGGGGGAGGGTCCGGGGGATCATCCCCCGCAGGGGAAGGAGGTCTCTGGGTGGGCACCTGTTCCTCCACCACAGCGACCAAGGACTGGAGACGGGTCATCAGCATAACCGGCATGCCCCAGGTGTTCCAATAAGGCTATTGCGCTGGCTACTGGCCCTGCTGCCAAGCTGGCATCGCTGCGGCGGATGCAACCCCCGGAGCCCAGTTGTGATGGTGCTGTCTCAGCAAGAGGCTGAACTCCCTCTCCGTGCCAGAGAAATCTTCGTCCGGTGACCAGGGCAAGGCCAACAACACTTGAGTCTGGCAGCTAACTGTTGCTATGGGTGACTGCTGCCTCGAATTGTTAGACTGGTGCTGGGAGTATGGGGAGTGACGCCGTGTTGGGGAGCATCCTTGAGGTCTTGGTGCTGGTGACCGTCGGTGCAAAGACTACCGGTGCCGACTAAGGCGACCGGCGCCTCCCTCTGGGTGAGGTTCGGAATGAGGGTGGAGATCGGGAGCACGGTGCCGGTGACCTGTAATGGCGACCTGATGACCTGTGCTGATGCGGAGATCAAGGACGTGGCGAAAAAGGGCTCTGCCTTGGCTCCGGACACGGGCAGCGCTCATGTATCTTCTGGGAGGCCTTCACGGCTGGCTTGCCCTCATAGGGATCCTTTGCTGGGTCCATCACCACACGTGGTGCTGGCTGCGACAGGAGAGTCCGTTGCTCTCTGGGCACTGGGAGGGCATGGACTATGCCATCAGCCTGGGTCTCCAACCACTCCCAGGAGTTGGTGGTGGATCCCTTAGGGGGCAGAAGGTCCCCTCGGGGGGGGTATGGGGAGGTAGGTGGGTGGGTGCCCCCTTGCGGCTCCAGCGTGGGAGGATAGCCCAAGCAGGGTCCTTTGCCCAATGCCCCTTGATCCGACTTGCTCGGTGTGGGTCCCTCTTCTCAGTCTTCTTCCTGGGCACCGGTGAAGTGGATCGGTGCTGTGAAGAGCCCGGTGCCAGGGGCCTGCTACATACGGAGGCCGAAGTGCTGGATGTTGCGTCCAGGCCGGCTCCGAGGCTGGGCGAAAAGCGGCCTCCATGAGGAGGTCCTCAAGCGAATGTCTTATTATTTCTGTATCCTGGGAAGAAAGTTCTTACAGATGCAACATTCTCTTGAACGTTGGACTCCCCTATGCGGGTCTCACTTACAGGCATAGAAGGCCTGTTGCAGTCAGAGCATGGCTTAAAACCCAGAAACAGGGCATGCCCCGGCCTGAAGCAAAGTCCCCGCCGGGACCCTGACAGTACTTAACAGCTACTTACTAACGAATCTACTATAAACCAACTATTTACAGCTGGAACCAGAGGTTCGAGTAGGAAAAAAACGCTGACCACTTGTGAAGCAAGGGAAAGAGGCGCTCTGACCAACCACCACAAGCAGTAAGAAGGAACTGAGAGGGCGTAGGGCTGGCAGTACCACTCAAGGGGGTGCCACAGCCAGCCCAACGGCTACAGCTAAGGGAAAAATCTCCGACAACTGTGCACGTGGGCGCGCACACACCTAGAATGGAATAGATGCAAGCAAGCACTCAAAGGATTCTGTGCTGGAGAAAATTAGAACAAAATGTGACTCAGTACATGGGTTGTCAAGAAGTCCAGAGGATCTACCCACCCTTTCTTTATGGGAATGGATGTCCCAATTTTTTTTTATTGTAACATGGGGTGTCACAAACTGGAAAAGGTTGAAAGCCCCTGGCTTAATGTATTCAGTTGTTCATGCCCTGGATGCAATAGTCCACCAAACAGCAAATCATTATTTGCAGAGCATTAGACTGACCACGTTGATAATGCCATTCAATACCAGAAATTGGTGCTGGACAACATTTCTAATCACAGCAGCAATACAATAAAATATAATAGTGATTTCCACTGTTTGCAGCTGGAGGACTATCAAGTCTAGAACATCAGAATTTGTATTTTGTTGTTGCAAGGGGAAGAAGGAGAAGTGACCTCCTTTGACAAAATCAGCAAAATACAGACACTAAATCTCTGATGGCTGTGATCAGTCTGAGAGAAAAAAACAACAACAGATCTCCCTCTTGTACATTAGTTTTTTCCAAACACAACTACAAATGGGCCAGATGGTGCATGGTCTTCAGTTATCAGAATGGTAAAATGAGGAATTGTGAAGGAACTATAGGACAATGAAGATGAAGACTATGCATGATTTAATATTTATACTGCAGTTGTGCTCAGAGGCACCCACCAGGATTGAGGCTCCATTGTGCTAGGCACTGTACAAATGTATATGAAGACACAGTAAACTAAAATTTAAAAATAGTTTTTCAAAAAAATGGTATACAAACTAAACTTAGCCTGGATTATATGTACTTTCATTTTCATCCTGCTTGTCCCAATTGGATTATTTATTATAGCACCACAGTTGTGCACCATTCTTAATAAAAATATGTGGGTTAGAGAGCTCTTTGCCTTGAGAAGCTTACAAATCTAAATTGGACAATACAAATACATTTATAAAGGGAGTAATCACTATGGTATTTAAACTACATTCAAAACAGAACAATATAATATCTTCCCATCATTAAGAAAAGACTGATATTTGTCCTCCAGGACAAGACTGTCGTATGCCCTATTTTGGGAACAACAGACGAGGTGCTGGTTCCAGCATTTACATTCACTCAGCCTGAAGAAAAAGTTGCATCTCCTATTAAAGTTTTCTATGTTTGGCTCCAGTGAGTATCTAATAAGAACGAATGCTAGAGCAGGCAATTAGGTATGGAGAATAACTTACTGCAAACTCCTGCCAATTTTTTCCTCGGAATTGATAGTGAAATAGAGAGCATGACAGAGCAGAGAGGGAGAAGCAATCTCCAATTTAGCAGGCCTAGACCATTTAAGGCTTTATAGATTGTAACCAACATTCTAAAAATCACCTGTCACTTCACTGGCAACCAATGCAGTGTGTGGAGTACAAGGGTTTAAAGGGCGTGGGAATGTAAGCAAATAGTGCCATAACTGATCATTGATGAAGGCTAGGTGAAAGAAGTGGGTTTAAGGAGAGACTACAGAGATGTAGAGAAGAAGGATGTTTGCAATGAAAGCGGTGGGGGAAGGATAATATATTTATATATAATTTGAAATGTGGAGAACATAAGTGAACTGATCAGAGCTGTGTGGATTTCTAACCTCTGTATAAACTGATTTTTTCTCCTTTACCTAGTAGGTTGTTTATACTGCTGCTAATCATTATTTTCAAGTTTTAAATTAAAAAATTCAAGGATAGCAGGAGCTCAGGTCAGAGTTATGGAAATCCATAAATATAGGCCTTGAAGTTTAGGAGCAGTCTCAGGTCCTTCTGTCCATTCACACCTGAAGAAAGACAGGAGGCCATGAATGTGGTTTATTAGGCCACAACTTCATTCACTTAAAATACTGGAGTACCTGGCAACGAACTGTACAGTGCAGGAAGGAGGAGGGGAAGGTGGGGCTTGGCTCCCCAATTTTCCAGATGTAGGAGCCCAAACCCCCCTCCTCAGCAAGCTTAAAGGGGGTCTAGGAAAAGGAAGGGGTTGGCTCCCCATTCTATGAAATATGGGTGCCCCAAGCCCTCTAGGGCTTCATGGGCAATAAATACCACTGCCCTCCCACAAACTCTTCCGGTCAGCAGGAAGGACAATGCAGTGACCTTCTCCTGATATGACACCAAATACTTCTTGCCCTTCTTGTCCATCTCTGTACACTTTTCCGCTTCTCCCAACCTGCTGTAACAGAGCGGATGAAGGCACACCACCACTTTCTTCCAGCTAGCGGACAAAGATCCACTTGTGAAGACTGCAGTGGGCATATCTAGGAGACAAACTTGCTTGCTTTCTACAGTAATGTGTTGTGTGATTGAAAAGTTCTGGCTTGGTATTACAAGTTCTAGAGTCTTAGTTTTAGACTTTTCCATTGCTTCCCATTCACAGACCTCAAAAAGAAGAACACAAAAAACATTATCCACAGTGTACTTATAACTTTTGAGGTATTACTCTATTCTGCTTATCTTGTACGCTACACTATGATTCATAGTTATAATAGGGCACTTCAAAATGCAAAATATAAATTGAATTTCAAAATATAAATTGAATACGAATAGAATTTCAGACTGACAGACCTAGCAGAAATGTAAAACAAAAGATATACAGATTTCTAACCCTTAGGCTGGCACAGGTAGGAGGGAAGAAAAGGAAAATTGCTATTATTCCTGGTCGAAGGAGCAATTATTTGGCAGGAACACAGCTGAAATCTCTAAGAAAGTCGCACACAGCAGCTTTCAAAGGCAGGATACATAAAAGTTAAAAAGATCCAATACAAACGCTACATGTCTAGCCTACTAGTATTGTAATCTGGTATCTGCAAACATTAATAATTTTTAAAGCTAATAGAAGGAACTGAAAGTTACAAATAAAAGAACTTACATAAAAATATTTTAAGATTGCATAAAATAGTGGCATATAGGTATGATAGAAGTGCATTGAAACCATAATCATAAAATAGTTAAACATGTTACAGAATAATAACCAAAATTGTTTCAATTTTCTTTCAAGTCTTTTCTCTAATTACACTGCTTGACTAAGTAAATGTAGAATGATTTATTACTGTGCTCATATTTGTAGAATGCTTTCATTTAAAAAGCATTATGTTTGGTATGTAATAAAAGTGTTTTGAAATTTTAAAATTGATTCTGATGCTTTCTTCTGATATATGCACATATTCCCAAATAAACCAGACAAATGAGATTTTGGAGGAAGGACAAGGTTTCTGTTGCTACAACACTGCATGAAACTGAAAAGAGATCAAATGTTAATCTCTTTGATGAGTATACACCCCTAAAATTACCACCTATTTTGGATTACTACAGTAGGCTGTTTAATATGGAAACCTGATTAACCTGATTAACACACTGAGCTCCTATTTTTCCATGTTCAAACTACAGCAGGGATCTGAAAATTACAGTAGAACCTTGCTAATTCACACTAATGATTAAAAACCCACTGTGAATTACTGACCGACAAATTAGCAATTAAATGAACAACACAAAACAAACAAGGCTAAAGCACTACTAACTGTACTTTGGTCATTTGAGACATCTGTTTACTTTTAATATTTCATACTTCAGAGTGTATCACTGTGCTTGTTACCATGGTATCTAGACATCATGATACAAAAAGCAATAGTTACTAGTAAATATCTTGTAAAAGTAATAAAGTCTTAGTAACAAGACCTTGTTATAGTATTTCAATATTACATTTTATTCCAAAAAGTAGAGAGAGACATTATAACTAACTATTTACATTCGAGCGATAATACTATGTTGAGGTTCATTACCAGTACATACAAAATTATGCAGCATGCACAAACAAAATATATTTTTGAATAAATATTACATGTGCTGCTTAGGCAAGTTGTAATCAAGAAACTTGTCACCTAGACATCTTTCATAAGCTGCCCTTTCACAGATTTTATTTTAGATGGTAAAACAACAGATTCTATGTTTTGTAAATTAAATGATCCCTAATCACATAGATGAAGTTTTAAAGACTAGCTCTACACAGTACAAGTTTACAGTTGATTTCATCTAAATGTTCATGAAAGACAAATAAAGAAGCCATAGGCTGAAAGATTTTACCTGATTGGATTCTGTTCCAGCAATACTAAGGTCTTGAATGGATCTCCGCCTCTGTTGTCCGTTTCCTGCTTGGAAAAAAAGACAAAACAAAACACTAAAATCCGCTCAGAAACAAAATAAGAAGGGTGCGACTGTTGCAGCAGGAGCTTGGAATTTGTACAAATCCACAGAGAGAAAGTGAGAGAGGGAGAGAGAGAGACAGCTGCAGAATTTTAACTCAAAAAATGCTGGCCTGTCAAGAGAAAGTATATCCTAATACAATAACCACTCCTACCATATGAATAGCTTCTGCACTCTACTCCACCATCTTCTGTCACATGTGTTTGAACAGGCTTAGCACTTGGGACTGGGGCTGATGACGACATCTATTTCAAGTGAGTTACGTTATGGGCATTTCTAGAGCAAGATGCTGCCAGCTCTAACCTGTTGTTCTTTGAAGTAGCACACAGCAAAGCATTCTGTCTGTGTTATGTTCCTCTCACGTATATTAAGAAGCTATAAGAAAACTTATTCCACTTTAAGTCAAAATAAAATTCTTAGTCATCTTTAATGAGCAAAAATATTTCCTATTCTGAAAATCAGGGCAGGAAGTTGTTCTCTAGCTATGTCACATCTTGCTATCAATCTACTGAACACAATGCTGTAATCTTTCCTCTTCTCTTTCCACCCATTAGCAATTATCCATCACTGAGAGCTACAGAAAATAGTTTAAATTTTAACACTGCTAATCCATCAAGGAAATGTTAATGAAACTAAGTCTTATGTTACATAATCCATTGCATTTTACAATTTCCCTTGGTACTTTGATTTTTATTAATATTGTTTATAGTGTCTCCTGAGATGACAGGTCAGTTGCCCAAAAGGAAACACCAAAACATCATGAGTAACAGCTGACAATGCTCAAAATTTTTGGTCTTCAACCTGCATTATGTAACTTTTCTACCAGTAGGTAGCATTTAGGACATGTACTATAACAGTTACAGCCTCATACTCCCATAGAATTCAACAGTCAGAACTCGATCAATGTTTTGTAACATGCGGCTCATTTTTTAAACTTTTAGATATTTATGCTGGGTCATTTCAATATGACTTAGCAGCCTTTCTAGATAGAAGTTTTAATTTCCACATCAATTAAAACAAAAACGTGAGAATGGCTATCTAATCTCATTGACACAGTTTAAGATATCACAAATTATGAAGTCCTTTAACCAGTATTTCTGTGCAGCAGTCCTGTCTGTTCTAGAAACACACTACCAGAAAGTGAAAAATTCTCAGTACCATCATCTCCAGTTTGTCACCTGACATTTAAATTCAAGAAATTCTAAAAGTACCTAAGGGAGAGAACAGTTTATAGGTTAGAGAACGGGACAAGGCTGTCTGAAACTGGGGTTATATTCTCATCTCTGACACGGATTTGCTGTCTGACCATAAACGAGTTATAACCTCTCAGTAACTTAGTTTTCTACATCAGTAATTTGGGGAAATAAATACTTACCAATGTAAAAGTGATGTGGTGAGGCTTAATGAATGTTTGTAAAGCGACCAGAGATCCCGTAAGGCACCAGGTGAGAATTATTAATCTCTTCCATTTAATATAACTACTTGGCCATTAAAAACAGGATTATTCAGAAATGGAAGAATTACGCTGTTGATAGTAGCTGCAACTCATCTTGGAACTCAAGATATAGATGATCCACTCATGACTGATACAACAATTATGTGCACATTTCATTCAACAGCACCATTCTAAAATTAGCCCGCCTGAAATAAGCTTGCAAAAAATATCTGGAATTCTCATTTCAGATTAGCAACATCTGTGAATTTAAAGAACCCAGCACATGTGTTTCTGAAACATTAGATCATGGTTGCCAAAAAGTTAAAATAATCAGGGTGGGGTGGAAGTAAAAATGAACACTTTTTGAGGGCAGGAAGAGACCAACTGATTGTGTTATAGTGAATGAGAATGCCTTTAAATGAGAGATCTCCAAGTTAGTAGCATGAGGCAAAAGCAAGCTCTATTACGCAATGTCATTTTAATTAGCATAACTACTACAGACATCTGGCAAAACGTTCAGACAAAGCAGAAACAAAGACAGCAAATCAACAAATACTTGTTGCTCCAGAATCAAGATTAATGTCAATTTAGGAATATGAAGATGGAATTCATTTCCTTGACTTTAAATAATTAGTTCTAGTCTTTGTACATTTTTTGAAGTTGTTTTGAACTTGCTCTTACTCTAGTTTTTAAAATAACTGGTTTAAAATTTTCTCTTTACAGAGATGAAAATTGACAAAAAGTCAATACACATCAGTTATGTACAATACCTAAAGGCAGAAAGTGATGCAGGATTTCAACAATTTACTGGATTTTAAGATTACAATTCAACTGTCAACCAATTACTCATTTGGTTTGAAAAAGGCAGCTGTAATGAAAAAGAAACTTCAGGTGCCTGGATCACCAAGTGAGGAAATAAAATGTTCTTTGGAGTGTGTTTGCTCATGAACTAGAAAAAAAGGTTTTTTTTTTTTTTTTTATTAATGAAGGATGGGATGCCAATACGAACATGTAACTAAACCAATGGAGCAATATATACCATTTATGGTATGGTAGTTGAGGTAACATAAAAAGTTTAATAAGATATTTGGGGCAAGGGCCATTTCTAAATTTTTGTGCAGTTACGCATGTGTCAAGAGAGTCTACATAGATGTTGTGAGTCAGAGTTAAGGTTACTGGAATGAGTATGATGTACTTTCATATATATGTCAATATTGCCATTAAACTGAAAGTATAAACTGTAAGGGTAAAAAGTGAAAACACAAAAAAGTTGATGGAACGAAGAAATTTCTACCTTTCTCCTGCCTCTCTGCCCAAAAAATTCTCTCACACTTTCCCTGCGCATCAAAATCCACAAAACACATCCTACGCTCTTAAAAAAAAAAAAAATTATACAGTCTGCCTCTAAGGATATGTCCACACTATAGCTGGGAGGTGTGATTCCCTGTGTAGACTTGAACTAGCTCGAAAATAGCAGTGTGGATGTTGTGGTATTGGCAGTGTCTTGGGCTAGCCGTGCAAGTCCAAACCTGCCTGAACCCTTGGATCTGAGCTTGGGTGGCTAGCCCAAGCCACCGCCAATGCTGCGACGTCCATGCTGCAGTTTTTAGAATGCTAGCTCAAATCTGTCTATCTTCACCGGGAATCCCATCTCCAAGTTGCAGTGCAGACATACCCCAAAAGTCCACACACACGCAACTCAATTGCCCCTAATTAATATCTGCAGCTTCCCCTGGTTCTCTCTCTGCTCCAGCAACAACTCACACATACGTGCTGCCTCCTCTCCCCCACTGTCTTGCACAGGGAAATCCTCCCTACGCCCACACACTCTCCCTCTCTAACCTTCCCAAAGCTCTCTCACCCACCTCCTTCTGTCCTCCACGGAATCTCCCTCATGTTTTGTCCCCTGCCAAGATTCTCTTCTTTCTCCAAGCTCTCTCCCTTTTCATTCTCCTTTAGCTTGGTTTTTAATTACACAAACACACACTATTTTTCCTGATTCAGTGCAGCATAGTCAGTGAATGAAGAAGAGGGTTACAAGAGAAAAAATGGTGTGTTCTTTTGAATTTTAAAGGTATGAATCTGGAATCCAGGAAAGGCTGGATTCTATTCCTGGATCTGCTACAGACTTCCCGTTATCATAGTTCATATAGACAAGAGGGCAGAAATAAGGTTGCACAGGCAACCTTATATCTAGCATTTCCTAACTTCTGATGCAACCTTAATGTTTTTAAGGTAGTTTTTTCCTGTATGCAATAGGTTATGTTAGCAGATCGTTGACAGCCTTTTTAACGCATAGGGTTTGGGGTTTGTTTAAATGGTAATGCGATTATATATTTTGCATAAGGCCAATATTAATTAATCTACACTACAAAGGAAACCACGCCACAAAACTTGGTTAACTTTTACATAAAGAGGAACTCCTCACTTCACTTGGAGTAAAAACCTGATTTTTGTGGAGCTTGAAGATCCAATGGCAAGGCACTTTCTCCTGAAAATATTCCGACACACACCCCTGACACCAGTAATATAAAATTATTTTAATTCAGGTGTTCCTCGGGGCACCTTTGCTGGCATGCCTTCTAAGTACAAAGAAGAGGAGTTCCTCTCCTACAAACCATAGATCTGTGGTAGTAGGATTCCTTTGCTGCATGCTTTTAGAAGGCATGTTCTGTCTCAAGGACCTTATCATATCCACAGAAATGGATTTCCCCCCCCCCCGTCCTGTGTACCTCCTAAGATGCATCCCACTGCAGAAAATTATGCTTCCAACACGAAGTTTTCCATGTCAATCTAATTCATCGAGGCTTGAATGTTTACATTTCCTTCTTTAAAAAGGGAATAGTCATGAACATTTTTTAAGGTAGCTGAAAAGAAAATACTACCCATGCTATTATAAAAGCCCTGATGTAATATTAATGAGGTATCTAATATTTTGGTTTTAACTATTTCTTTTAAAACTAATCTATGCAAAAGATTTTGTTGAAGGTTATACCTCACCTGAAAAACTGTTAAAGCCAAGTCATTTGTAAATGAGAGGTACTGAACGGGGAAAAAGCTGGACATTCTAATAAAAGGAATGCAAGTTTATAAAAGCATATTCTACGTTTGTATTAATTGTTGACTGTGTAATTTATCTCCAAATCACATTTAGCAGTGAGTGGTGTAATTTTAGTTGTGAACATCTGTTTTTTGGGTGTACCAAAAGTTTAAAGCTATTTAAACGGAAAAAACATGGGGGTACTATTGATGACTACATAACAATGCTATCAGCTGATTGACAAAATGATGGAAATTGGCATAGCAGCCTCTAAAGCCTCTATGCCTTTCTACAGTTTTTCTATAGATATTCTGCAAAATATCAACTAACTCCCTTAAATCTCCATCCCCAAGTCTCACCTGTGATATACACAACATCAATGCTATACAGATCAGCAAAGCTCTGTATTTATTCTGTGCTGCAGTTACGTATTGAATTGACTTGGGACTTGACTAACTTCTTTGGGGCAGGGACTTTGTTGTTTGAGACATTATGCTTTACATGGCACTATGTAGCGCAGCCACTATTAAAAATTTAAAACTACAGAGTCTAGGTAAAATCAGCTTTATTGCAGTTATTTGTGACACTCCTATATTTGGAATATGGAATATAGTATGAAAACAGTGCTACTAATAGAGTGGTGATAATCAAGATTTTAAACTAAGGACCACAGTACTATAAATACAATAAGCCTCACTTTGGTAGTCCAGCATTTTTAGTTGATGTAACATACAGCCCAAAGCACATAAGGTATATGCATAAACAGTCTAATAAATGGAGTTGCCACTGCAAGAATATTGTAATATAAACAGGATTTATCAGATACGTCCTGACTGACTAGCTTTTTAAAACTGGTTGCCTACTTATCTTGGTTATATTTTGTATTGTTGTTCAATACATACTTTAAAACACCTGGCTATTGATACTTTGGTGGGCCAGGCTTTTTTTTCTTTTTTAACATGCTGGTTTGCAGTGTCTATGCTATATCTGCTGGAACTAAAAATAAGAAAGGTGTACTTTTGTATGTTCATATGGATACATACCTATAACAACCCTGGAAGATTAGCTACCAAACTGGAAATGAGTCTCGTAAATCCATTTGACTCTTTTTTGTTGTTGGTTTTTTTAAGCTTTGCACACTAATGGCAAACTCAAGTTTTATCCGTTTTAAATGTCAGGGTCTCAAATGAATAAGCATTATACTCATGCGGGGTATTTCAAAAAGTGTTTAGAAAGGATGGGAGTTTAGAAAATATATATCAAAGCTATTTATCTTGCAAACATACCACTTTGAGTTGTTGCATATTTACATTAAATAAACTAAGCAGCCTGATCAGTCCATGAATGAGAGGCCTCCAAGGAAACACAGATATAAGAAATGGTGATTCACTAGGTAGCTCTTATACTAAGTCAGTACTCTCCCAGTTCCTTACGGAGCACATCTGTGATCTTTTGGATAAGATATAAAATGAAGTTCTTAACCACTTGTGGTCATTTGAAATCCTATAACACTTGAAGAGCAGGAGTGTTAGTCCTATTCTAGTTTGGGCAAAATACATTTGGTCTACATCAAATTCCTCTGAAAGTTTTATTTAAATAGGGTAGTCTTCACTTTGTCCCAAAGCATAGTAAAGTTTTGCTGTTATCTACCCTGAACAAGGCTGTATTTCAGTGGAAGAGATCTGTATATCTAATTTGCAAAGCTCTTTGGATAAAAAGTTATGATTATATGTAGTATATACAAAATGTCAGTGTATTATTAACGATCTCAGTAAATATCTCAACACTGGGGAAGTCTGAAACAAAATTGATATATTTTTTTAAAGGTGAAGTTAAATGAGAGGGAAGGCTTTCTGGAAAGGGAAAGTGAGGGGGTAAAAACAATAAAAGCATGTTGGGGCTGCCATCTTGAGGGCTTTAGAGGAAAACCTGGCTGCACTGTAACAGTTTGCAACCCAATATACTGCTTATAGATGACAACACTGAGTCTGAACTAGAGCTGGGAAAAATTTTCAGTGAATAGTTTATTTACTGATAAATGCAGTTTTGGGTGACTTGAAACTAATTTGTGTTGAGTTTGTCAAAAATAGTTTTAACTGAAACAAAAATTTGAAATGTTCTGTTCGGTAATATTGAAACTAAATGGTTTGTTTCAACATTACCATAACATTTGTGGGCTGGTATCACGAAAGTGCCAGAGGTGGTGGCCTCAGCAGGTTCAATTACCCCTCTGCCTGCTGTGGAGAAGGGATCTGAACATGGATCTCCCACATTGCAAGAGAGGTGCCCTGAACATCAGGAAATGGGATATCCTGATGTGGGTTTCAATCTATTTTGCTGAAGCTGTTCCATGAAATATAAAGAAAAAAAACCAGTCGTTGGAGCAGGGTCTTGAACTTGCATCTCCCACATCCTACGTAAATGCCCTAACCACTGGACTAGAGTTATTCTTGCTCTCTGGCCCAATGACTAGTCATTGTCATTCATAGTGGCTATTCAGTCATTGTCTGGCTATATCGAAAAAAGGACGGGAGATATTTGACATAGGTTTAATCAGGCCGCAACTTTATCATCAGATGTCTGGGACTACCCGGCAGATAAAAGTGTACAGTGCAGGTAACCCCATGTTTATCCTGTAATTACCCAGGGGGCTTTTACCAGCTCCCCCTCTTTTTCCATCCAGGTCCCTCCAGCAAATCCATTGCCGGGACCATACCATCTACCTCCTGTCATAGGAGGATTAAGGTGGGCTACAAGAATGGGAGTCTCCAACTGACCCCCGTTCGTTCCTTTAACAAAAGGCCTCTTAAGTTCTTTTCCAAGCCATTTATCTGGTCACTGTATACCTTTCCTATGGAGTACCTGCACTGGTCATCCACCCTACACTTAATGAGTTGGGAGATGCAGCCTACCGCCCTTTATGCCATGCATGAACAGAGCCCTTCCTGAACCCACTGTGGGGGAGGGGAGGGGAAGGGAAAAATCCCTTCCCAACTCCCCTAAAAAAGGGGCGGCTAGCGTAATAACCACAGCAGGTCTTGACCAAACCTGGAATTTAACCACCTAAAATGGAGTGAGGGTGGGTCCTGCCTCAGCCTGCTCCATGTAAAAGGGAGGCTTCAGGCACAGAGCTACCACTTGTAAACCTTGCATTCCCAGGGGATGAGTCAGTGACTACGCTGACCCTTTTGTAGCAGTTTTCATCCCCCCCCATCCTTAAAACACTGTTCCTTTCATTTGGTCAGCCAGCCAAAAACACCCCCCACTCCCCGCTTAAAAGTGCAGTGTGGTCATTCATGAGGACACTGAATAGCTATTGGGCCAGAGTGTGACAATGACTCTACAGTGTGGTGGGTAAGGCACTCACCTAGGATGTGGGAGACAAGTTCAAATCCCTGCTCCAATGACTATACATATGTGTGTACATGTATATATAAAATACTGCACATACAGGATTTCTCTGCAATTTTGCTTCATATGTGAGATAGTCTTTAGTACCAAGCTTTTTTTTTTTTTTTTTTTTAAACAAGGACATCATGAAAAATCTTATTGGATGGTCTCCATCTGCACCCTATCTGAACTGGAGCAAAAAGTATTTTATTTTTTTTATTTTTTTTAAAATAATGTGATCATTATTCCAGCATCTTAGTCAATAGACCCGCTCACATGGTCTGTGATACCTGGTATGATGATTGCAGGGACATCCAGAATGTTGCCAAATGAAGCAGTTTTACGATGGCCCCGTTTAGGCTTGGAATAGGCTGAAAATACACATACACAATACACATGCAAACAGCTACAATGGTAACACAGCAAATTATTACATACATAACACTGCAATTCTCATATATTGTTAAACTAAAGTACATGCAAAACATGTCACACAGAATAAACTGCACAGCTTTCTATTCATGCTTAAAATAGTAAAGAAATTGTTAAAAGCAAAACAGAACTAGCTGTCAATACAACAATTAGCTGTCGTTAGCAACACAAAACTCAACAGACAAAGCAGCATGGCAATGAGGAAGGGAAAAGTGCAACCATCGGAATGGAAGACAAATATTGACTTATTCCAGATCACCTGCATATTACTAATAAATGTATTTCCTTAATTGTTTTAAGTTATATAATACTTCCTCCATAGTTTTATTCTAGTCTCAGGCTAACATTGTTTATAAATAAGTTTACATTTTCATGTTGGATGCTTTCATTTTCTTTAATTGACATCTCCTGTAAAGTGAAATCCAATCAATGTCCAAGATAAGCTCACTTTAATATTACAAAATTTGAAGAATTGCTTCAAGCGCTGGTGAGGTGCCTTCTGATTAAATGCTTGCTGTTTTGTAAATACTTCAGAATTAAGCATCCCATTCATGCAACTATTGAAAACAAAACCAGCCCCCCCCCCCATATTTGTTAAAGTGGAATTTGTATCTATTCTAAATCACATCAAACACCATAAAACGAACTTACAAAAGTTCATTTTGCCACATGTGGTAAGAGGAAGCGGTGGTAAAATAAAGGTCTGTAGTTTAAAGATTACATTTCATTTGAAATAGATTTGTGAATGCAGTTCCCAAAGGAAAACTGCTCTGGCATGTTTACCTGAAAGAACTCTCAGTGACTGACATAAATGTGCACTGCCTGAATTGTTTCTATGGCCAGTCTAATAATAGCTGGAACAAGAGGATTAGGTAATTCTTAAAATACTTTGATTTATTTATTCTTGACAATAGCCTTATCCTCACATAGCAACAAAATTTCTTTAGATCACAGTATGTTGTTCTCTGTAACAGTTAATGAGACTAAGAAACCACCATTGCTTTTGCTGTTTCCAACTTAAGTCACAAAAACCTGCTTAGATTAACGTAGCCTGATTTCTACTAGTTTGCCACTGCCTGAAATGAACTCTGTTCCTTTATACTTGTCCCATCTTTAGTTAGAAGAAGGAATAAAAAAACCAAACAGCTATAGCAAAATCTCAGAACAACGTACTTGGATATAATTACTGGCAATACTTAAAAGAATCTAGTTAAGGAAGGTAGATTGGGCTGATTCCAAACTCTCACTGGGTGGTCAAATTGAGTTACATTTGTTCTGTACCAATGAGAGATTTGAATGAGGCCCAGAATATTAAAATAAATCAGAACACCACAGACTATTGTTGGGTAAGGACACAATTGCCTTGTGGTGGCTAGACCCTTGATGAATACATATCTGAACAATATAGGGGCGATGGCTATCAAGAAGTAATTGCAGTCAACTAGTTATAAAAGAGTAATAAAACAAAAACAAAACAGTAATCCATTCTGGATTGATACTATAATGTTCTAATGAGATTGTAAACTCATTAGGACAGGGACTATGTCATCCCACAATAGGCCTTTAGACATTACCAAAGTAAAAAAAACTCTTATTCAACTCAGAGAGAGAGAGAAAAAAAAAAAAAAAAAAGACAGTTTAATAGTCATAGTGCACAAGAGAGTCAGAACACGTAGTATATTCCAATATGTGAAAAAGTGATTTACTACAAAATGTTCAGAGTGATGGAAAAATATTGGCTCAACTAGATAAGGTTTGACTAACAGTGGTAGTTATTGTGTCTGGATTCTGTAAATCTAAGGATGTAGATCAATAAAAAGGATCATTTAAAATTATGAAACAAGTTAATAAACAGTGAAAATGGGGACTAGAAAGCAGTTTTTGCCTGCCACATATAATGTTTTGTTAATTTGCTTATTGGGAAAACAAATACGCACTCACTCTGCTTTCACCATAAAATTATGCATTTAATATGGCTAGTATCCTAAACTTCATCTTACATCAATGATCCACCATGTAAATAAATGAGCAGCTTTTGCAACCTGGCAAAATATGTGTAGCTAAAATTCTTTACAAAGAAATCCAAGTTCCGCTTCCCTGGGGAGAAATCGGAGGGTTATATTTATATCTGATCTTTCCAACAACATAACTAAATTACCACTTTGCACCTATTTTCTGTCAAAACTTGTTTTTCAATATATTGGTGGAAATAATACTGCTTTTAAACCCACCTCCTGCATTTTAAAATAGTTTGAATGTAGTTTTGAATGGAATGGAATTCAAATAAAAAAAAATGACAATGGACGGAGAATAACACTCAGAAGCAAAGAGAAACTTGTATTAACGAAACAAGGCTCATACCAAAGAATCACCAATTTATGTAATACAAGGAAAATCTAATCTAGCCATTTTAAAGGCAATCAAAAGTAATTTTTTCTGTAATCTCAAACTACACACATTTAAAAAAAAACTCCTCTCAGATCTGAGTGCACAAAGGTGAAAGGAGCTGGTCTCTTCATATCTAGACTTGGCAGGATGATTTAAATGGATACAGGTCGGTAAATGCCGATTACAGCTGATACTGATGGATATTTTCCTCAGTTTTAGTGTAACCGTTGGACCAAGTACAGCTTCTCCTACACACTGTGCCTGCAGGAATTGACCTCAGTGGCACAACAGCAGCACAGAGAGGTCGCTGCAGCCCTGCTGTCATGGGAGGGAGCGAGTGGGGTCGTGACAGTAGAACTGCAGAGGGCTCCCCTGTAAGGATGTGGTGCCAGTGACACTGGATCCTTGCAGACTGTGGTCCATGTGGGGTAGAGTGGAGACCCCCACGGCCAGGACTGCAAGGAGGAGGAAGAGGACAAGCCCCCGGACAGGGAGGAAGCTACCTTGCTGCTGAATGTCTGTCCTTAGGTAGGAACCATTTGGCAGCGGGGTAACCTCCCTCAGGGAACCCTCCTTCCCACAGTCCTGATGAGGCGCTCTCTGCTTTGCCTGGCTAGGACCACAACTTTCCTTGCACCTTGGGCCTGCAGGGATTGGGTGTCACTGGCCCTTCAGCAGTGTAGGAAGCCCTTTGCAGCCCTACTGTCACAGCCATGTTCTTTCACCAGCTGGGAGTGCAAGGGGTCTCTGCTCAGGCTCACCAGGACTGTAGTCTTCCCCGCACCTTATGCCTGCAGAAGCTGGGTGTCACTGGCTCCACAGCCGTGCTGGGAGTCCTCTGCAGCTCGGCGCTCATGACCTTGCTCACCCACCCACCAGCCAGGAGCACAGGGGCCATTGCTGAGCAAGAGCTATTCAGCACCAGGGTGGCCTCCCCGACAGCTTTGTCTTCTTCCTGAGAGCCCTGTCCCAGTGGAGCAGAGACCCCTGGCCAGGACCACAGCCTCATCTGCACCATGTACTACAGAGTCTTGGGCCCCTTGGCCATGCAGGGAGCCCCCTGCAATTCTCTTTTCAGCACTGCCCTAACTCCAACCTGCCCTTAAATTCCTGCAACTATAAAACTAAATATAGTTAAAAATAGAATAAAAAATAATTTAAAAAAAAAAATGTACAATTGTCAAAATTACACACACACACACAAAAAAATTCTGCCAAGCCTATTCATATAAATTCTTAAAAAATAATGGACAAGTTAATAATAAAGAATCCATGCCCAGTTAAGTGTTATCTCACAGGGCTCATCTTATTAAAAGTAGCTCCTTTCACCTTTCTCTGCCCCCTAACTTTATTATTTATTTTTACCTATGGTAGCGGTAATTCTTGCTTCTATTTCAGACATGTCAGCACTCATCCTCTTGCCTTCTCCTGAAAGGAGAGTTGACTGTGGTCGTCCACGAACATCTGATAAACTTTCCACGCTGCTCCCGCGAGATGGAGGTAAACTCAAACGGCCAGGGTCACCCTGTTAAAACAGCGTTACATTTTCAATAGGGCTGGCAAGTGATTAAAAAAATCATCTTAATCGTGCTGTTAAACAATAGAATACATTTAATTTAAATATTTTAGATGTTTTCTACATTTTCAATTATAAAACAGAATAAAAAGTGTACAGTGCTCACTTTATATTATTTTTATTACAAATATTTGCACTGTAAAAATGATAAAAGAAATAGTATTTTTCAATTCACCTAGTACTGTAGAGCAATCTCTATCATGAAAGTTGAAATTACAAATGTAGTATTAGGTACAAAAAATAACTGCATTAAAAAATAAAACCATGTAAAACTTTAGAGCCTACAAGTCCACTCAGTCCTACTACTTCTTCAGTCAATCGCTCAGACAAACAAGTTTCTTTACATAAAATGACAAAATTAGAAAGGTCAAGGCACAAAACGAGATCAAACTAGCTAGAAACATACAGGGTAACAAGAAAACATTCTACAAATACATTAGAAACAAGAGGAAGACCAAGGACAAGGTAGGGCCGTTAATCAATGAGGGGGGAAAATAACAGGAAATGTGGAAATGGCAGAGGTGCTTAATGACTTCTTTGTTTCAGTTTTCACCAAGAAGGTTGGTGGTGATTGGATGTCTAACATAGTGAATGTCAGTGAAAATGAGGTAAGATCAGAGGCTAAAATAGGAAAAGAGCAAATTAAAAATTACTTAAACAAGTTTAGATGTCTTCAAGTCACCAGGGCCTGATGAAATGCCTCCTAGAATACTCAAAGAGTTGACTGGGGAGATATCTGAGCCATTAGCAATTATCTTTGAAAAGTCATGGAAGATGGGAGAGATTCCAAAAGACTGGAAAAGAGCAAATATAGTGCCAATCTATAAAAAGGGAAATAAGGACAACCCAGGGAATTACAAACCAGTCAGCTTAACTTCTGTACCCAGAAAGATAATGGAGCAAATAATTAAGCAATTTGCAAACATCTAGAAGATAATAAGGTAATAAGTAACAGTCAGCATGGATTTGTCAAAAACAAATCATGTCAAGTCAACCTGATAGCTTTTTTTGACAGGGTAACAAGCCTTGTGGATAGAAGGGAAGTGGTAGACGTGGTATATCTTGACTTTAGTAAAGCTTTTGATACTGTCTCGCATGATTGTCTCAAACAAACTAGGGAAATGTAACCTAGATGGAGCTACAATAAGGTGGGTGCAAAACTGTTTGGAAAACTGTTCCCAGAGAGTATTTATCAGTGGTTCAGAGTCATGCTGGAACAGTATAACAAGGGGGGTCCTGCAGGGATCAGTTCTCGGTCCGGTTCTGTTCAATATTTAGATAATGGCATAGAGCAGACTTAAAGTTTGCAGACGATAGCCAGCTGGGAGGAGTTGCAAGTGCTTTGGAGAATAGGATTATATTTCAAAATGATCTGGATAAACTGCAGAAATGGTCTGAAGTAAATAGGATGAAATTCAATAAGGATAAATGCAAAGTACTCCATTTAGGAAGGAACAATCATTTCCCATTTTGTATGTGTGCAACTAACTGCCTAGGAAGGAGTACTGTGGAAAGAGATCTGGGGGTCATAGCGGATCATAAGCTAAATGAGTCAACAGTGTAACGCTGTTGCAAAAAAAAAGCAAACATTCTGGGATGTACTAGCAGGAGTGTTGTAAGAAAGACATGAGAAGTAATTCTTCTGCTCTACTCCGCGCTGATTAGGCCTCAACTACAGTATTGTGTTCAGTTCTGGGCGCCATATTTCAGGAAAGATGTGGACAAATTGGAGACTCCAGAAAAAAGCGACAGAAATGATTAAAGGTCTAGAAAACAAGACCTGTGAGGGAAGACTGAAAAAATTGGGTTTGTTTAGTCTGGAAAAGAGAAGACTGAGAAGGGACATGACAACAGTTTTCAAGTATGTTGTTACAAAGAGGAGGAAGAAAAATTGTTTTTCTTAACCTCTGAGGATAGGACAAGAAGCAAAGGGCTTAAATTGCAGCAAGGGAGGTTTAGGTTGGACATTAGGAAAAACTTCCTGTCAGGGTGGGTAAGCATTGGAATAAATTGCCTAGGGAGGTTGTGGAGTCTCCGTCATTGGAGATTTTTAAGAGCAGGTTAGACAAACACCTGTCAGGAATAATACTTGGTCCTGCCATGAGTGCAGAGGACTGGACTAGATGACCTCTCGAGGTCCCTTCCAGTTCTATGATTCTATTCTATGATTCGCAGGAGATAATGGTGCCCACTTCTTGTTTACTGAAAGTGAGAACAGGCGTTCGTATGGCACTGTTGTAGCCGGCATAGCAAGATATTTATGTGCTAGATGTGCTAAAGATTCCTATGTCCCTTTATGCTTCAACCACCATGCCAGAGGACATGCGTCCATGCTGATGATAGGTTCTGCTCGATAAAGACCCAAAGCAGTGCAGACCAATGCATGTTCATTTTCATCATCTGAGTCAGATGCCATCAGCAGAAGTTTGATTTTTTTTTTTTTTTTTGGTGGTTCGGGCTCTGTAGTTTCCGCATCGGAGTGTTACTCTTTTAAGACTTCTGAAAGCGTGCTCCCTATCTCATCCCTCTCAGATTTTGGAAGGCCCTTCAGATTCTTAAACCTTGGGTTGAGTGCTGTAGCTGTCTTTAGAAATCTGACATTGGTACCTTCTTTGCCTTTTGCAGTGAAAGTGTTCTTAAAACGAACAAACAACGAATTGCTATAATATGAAATATATGGCAGAATGTAGGTAAAACAGAGCAGGAGACATGCAATTCTCTCCCAAGGAATTCAGTCAAAAATTTAAACACCACATTTTTTAAATTGGCATGGAAGCATGTCCTCTGGAATGGTGGCTGAAGCACAAAGGAGCATCCTTTGTTTAGTATATCTGGCACATAAATACTTTGCAATCCAGGTTACAAAAGTGCCATGCGAATGCCTGTTCTCTCTTTTGGGTGACATTGTTTTAATAAGAAGCAGGCAGCATTATCTCCCGTAAATGTAAACAAACTTGTTTGTCTTAGGGTACGTCTATACTTACCTGCTGGTTCAGCGGCAAGCAATTGATCTTCTGGGATCGATTTATCGCGTCTTGTCTAGAGGCGATAAATCGATCCCGGAAGTGCTCGCCGTCGATGCCGGTAATCCTGCTCCACAAGAGGAGTAGGCGGAGTCAACGGGGGAGCCTGCCTGCCGTGTGTGGACCCGCGGTAAGTACCTTTAAGTTCGAACTAAGATACTTCGACTTCAGCTACGTTATTCACGTAGCTGAAGTTGCGTATCTTAGTTGGAACTGGGGGCTTAGTGTGGACCAGCCCTTAGCGATTGGCTCTGAAGTAGGACTGAGTGGACTTACAGGGTCTAAAGTTTTACATTGTTTTGTTTTTGAGTGCAGTTATGTAACAAAAAAGTCTACATTTGTAAGTTGCACTTTCACGATAGACTGCACTACAGAACTTGTATGAGATAAACTGAAAAATACAATTTCAATTTCGTTTATCATTTTTACAGTGCAAATATTTGTAATAAAAATAAAGTGAGCACTGTACACTTTATATTCTGTATTGCAACTGAAAACAATATATTTGAAAATACAGAAAACCATCCAAACTATTTAATAAATTTCAATATTCTATTTTTTAACAGTGCGATTAAAACTAATTGATCATGATTGATTTTTTTAAATCAAGATTAATTTTTTGAGTTACTTGAGTGAGTTAACTGTGATTAATCGACAGCCCTAATTTTAAAATAAGTTTCTCCAGAAGACTTAACAAGTGACTTCTGAGCTTACACCTGTATTCAGAAATCAGCAGTTAACAACAGTGATAAGAGAAATATTCCCAGTATATTTTAGTAAATACTTATAATGTGGTATTTTTAATTAAATTGTATTTTTAAACAAAAATTGTATAACCAATAATTATAGTATACACAGACAGCACCATATATGTTGTGATTTTGAAAAGCACTCAGCATTGGCCTAACTCCGCACTCACTAAAGTCTTCTGATTGAAGATTTACAGTAGAACCTCAAAGTTACAAAACAGCAGAGTTATGAACTGACCAGTTGACCAGATACTTTATTTGGAACAGGAAATGCACAATCAGGCAGGAGCAGACACAAAAATGCAAATACAGTTCTGTGTTAAATGTAAACTACTAAAAAAAAGGGAAAGCAGCATTTTTGTTCTGCATAGTAAATTTTCCAAGCTGTATTAACTCAATGTTCAGTTGTAAAGTTTTGAAAGAGCAACTATAACATTTTGTTCAGTTATGAACATTTCAGGAGTTACAAACAACCTCCATTCCCGAGGTGTTTGTAACTCTGAGGTTGTACTTTAGCTCTATTTTCCCATTGTAATATAAACTGTGGATATATTTTCATTATTCAAATACATGTCTACTTTTTTTTTTTTGATTCATACCAATCCCTTGGTCTCAATGTCTTCTTGTAGCAATGAGTTCCACATGTCACTTACATATTGTTTATAAAGCATTTCCTTTCATCAATTTTAAATTTGCTGACTGAAGCTTTCACTGAATGTGTACTATGAGAAAAGATAAATAGGAGCTCTCTGATTTATCTTCTTAGTATCACTTCTGATTTGGTATACCTCTCATGTTACCTTATTCCTCTCCTCCCTAAACTAAGAAATCCCAATCTCTCATTGGTTCTGAAAGGAAAAAAGACAGACACTAGTGTGCCTCCATGCTTAGCTATGTATATGATGTATTTTGTCTTCCCCTTCCCCCCCCCGAAGGAAGTCTCCTTTTGCTCTTAATTTCACCTTGACTTTCTCATCTTCTCTCTTTTTCTGCTCCCCTGCACATGCTGCTTTGCTCCTGCTCCTTCTACTCCTTCCCCGCTACCATGGTCATGCTAGCTAGCCGGCTGGCTGCCATTGTACTCTACTCTCCCACCGCCCGCACTCGTATACCTTCTTGAGGAATCTCTTGGCTCTTCTCTCAGTGGTGGCCAACAACCCTGAAGGGGGCAACTGTTTACATTCCTTTCTACCTCCCCTTTGCACCACTGGGTCCTATGGAGACACCTAGACATGCTCCTTATTTCTATCTGCTTTTACAGATAAGCCTCACCACTAAAGAATTTTTTTGTAAAAGCAGCTGTAAATGGGGAGTCAGCATCATATGTTCTCCATGGACCATCAGTAAGTGCAGAGTGGACCATAGATTTAGAGATGCTGATGTACTACATTATCCTTGGGGTTACTTACTTACCGCCCTTTATTGAATAGAAAAGCTTATTGTTATGAAAAAAACTCCTGTATTTTAGAGCAGTGTGGTTTTAATATAGTGATTTTATCCATCTAATGGCAATTTCATCATTAAGGCACAAGATTTTTTTCACTTGCTTACCGACTGCTTCGCTGAATTTTTCATTTGCTGTGCCAGTTTTGATTCTAAGCGTTTAATGGTATCATTGGTAGCAGTTCCTTGAAAGTCACTTGGTTCCATGTTAGCATCACTCTTGTTGCTGGTGTTTGTAGAAGTCATGTCCATGAACGAGCCTATTTAAAAGCCCGCCCCCCAAAATAAACATTTTTTCTATTTAAATCACTTCTTTGAAAACATTAAATCAAACTGAAATTCTTTAGCTACCCATTCTTATTTCCCCAATACCAACCTTATAACTTTAAAGTATATTTTTAAAACATTTGATAAAGGAAACTGCAGCACTGCAGTTTAAAAAACAAAAACAAAACCAGCCTCTTAAGAATACAGCTCAAAAGCAAAAAATTCATAACAAAATATTTTTCCTTGCTTGAACAGCAAGTTTACCCTGATCTTGAAGTCAAGCTTTAGCTATTAATCTCAAATCATTAACAAAAATCTCGGATTATGAACACGATTGGTAGTTTTTCTCCTAAAATCCATCATGAAACTTACTGTATAATGAAAATTTAAGTATGCTTATCCTATAAATATAACACTGATTTACAAATTGCAAGTAATAGATTTAAAACTTTATTTTCTTAAGTATGCTAAACATGTTTCATGTAGTCTGGCTAGAGAAGACCATCAAGTATATAACAGAGTTGATGGGATTTTGCAATAAAATGTACAGGTGAATTCAAAAGTACCTTATGTCCAAAATATTCTGTGTGCAAGAGAGAAATTTAGAGTTTGGGGTAGAGAGAAGAAGGCGGGTATGGACCACTGTAGTTGTTAAATTACAAGAACCCAAGGGAATGAGGAAAACAGGGCAAAATTTCAGAAAGGGAGCATTTACATTTTTTTCCCCCATGCAAAATGCTGTGGGTCTGAGTGATCACCAGTTTTGTGCACCAGGAAAGAATTTCTCTCAAGACAAGATTGGTAGAATGTCTGGTGGGTATTTTTACCTTCCTCATGGCACCCTGAGGGCCCCTTTTTTAGGTTAATAGGAGGTAAAGAAAAGTTGTAAGTTTAATCAGTGGAATCTGTAATTTCATCAAAATTTGATGAGGGTGTGTCCAGTGCAGAAGAGAGGCTCAAAGGGACCAGCTGAGAGGGGCAAACATGAGTAAGATCTGAGAGATGGCTATTGGACCCTAATAACCTGCAGGAAAAAAGGGAGACCTTAAGTCTTTGCAGACTGAATTTTCCTTCATGTTACCACCCTCATTCTCCATTGTGGGAGGAGAGCAAAGGGATTCAGAGATTGGCTGAACCCTAGGGATTAGGCTGAAGGAAGGAAGACTTGAATATTTGTTATGAGGCCTTTTACCACAGCATTGAACCAGGCATTTAGGAAGGGGTTTCAGGCTGCACTTTATAATACATTCCTGGATCTGTTTCATTTCCCTGCTTATCCTGTTTAAAAAGTGTGGGTTTTATTCTTATATTTATACAATCATACCTGTACTAGTGGCAGAGTTGCTCTGGCCTTCATCTGAATACTGACAAGGATACTGCAGAGGTTCATCAGCTCCTGGAAAGTACTGTGTAGAGAGTAAATTGTTATGTATTAACATAATTAATGCTTTCAAAGTACATAAAGCAGCAATAGAGGTAGCATACACCTCAACAGATCCTAGTTCTTTGAATAAATGCAGAGGGAAAAATAAAAGAATTTGAGAATGCTATGCTGTTTAACTGCAGAACCATCTGCAACAACTCAAGTCTTGCTTTTTCAGTAACACTCCTTCCTCACACCTCCCAAAAACAAAGCAAACAAACCTATTTTTATTAAGTGCCTTCAGACAGATTTGTTATGTATTTTAAGAAAAATGCAGCATAATGGAAGCCACTTACAATAGCGTAAATCAGGCAAGGTACAGTTTAATTCAGCATAAGGATGGGATGATACACATTCTGTTCTAGTGGATATTAGGGAGTTTTGTCAGGGAAAGTAAGTTAGCAGTTAAGAAGAGAGCGGATGGAAAATGGAACCACATATTGAGAATAAACCCTCTATGGCTTAATGGCACAAGCCATTCGAACACTCTTTTTGTTTAGCTTATTTAGACACCTGGTAGTGCTCACTACCTAAAAAATGGCTAAATTTCTGTGAACTTGATCACCAATATGACTAATACAAACAAATCTGTTGGGGATAATAATAGAAATTTTAAAATAGTTTTTATTTGCAATTATTTTTGTTCACTTGCATTCAGCGTAAAGATATTCAGATTGGCACATGTCTGAATAATACATGTGCTACCTCTATGAAGAACATTTTGTTTGGTTTAGCTAATGTATTTTGATTGATTTGTATTTCTGAAATTTAGCAAAACAAATAAATACTGTTATTCTTCAGGATCAGATTTCTGAAGGAAATTAAGTTGAATTAGCAGTGATACTGATGAAGATAGGTAATACACCCTTAGATAGATTCTGTTCCTGAAGTTTGCAAAGTTACCATGCAAGTGCCTATTTTTTCCTTAAAGCAGTGGTCTAAAAGTGGGGTGCAGCAGGAAGAGTGCTTTTGGGGGGGAGGGGGGGAAGGGGCGCTTTGGCAGTCCGAGCGTCTTTTTTTCCCCCTCCCCCCCCAGCAAAAATGGTAGAGCCGGCACGGCAGGGGGTGCATGTTCAAAAATTTTTTACTGATAGGGGTGCGCGATCAAAAACGCTTGGAGACCACTGCCTTAAAGGAGCCAATGAAGGTCCTGAAACTACAGAGCATTATCAACATCTCAATGCTCATAAAAATGGCAGAGAAACTAAAATAGTAAAATACTTGAGTAACTATAACTTTGTAAGGTCAAACCAGAACATCTGCAAAAAACCTCACATGATCCTACAGCCTGTAACAGTTTTTAAGAGTCTTTTCAGCAAGTCGTGTGGTATAAGCGTTGAGGAAAAATCTTTAGGGACTGGAGATACAACTTAGAACAACAGATACAACACTGGGCTCATGGAAGGCAGACCTTCAAAAGCCAATACTACAACATAACCCGTTTAAATAATTTACAGATTAAAAAAAAAAGCTATACCCGCATCAAATGTGTCATTATTTTGACAATTTCTTCCATGGAAGGTCGTTGTGAAGGATCCTTAGACCAACAACGAGTCATTAAACTCTCAATAGGTTTAGGTAAATTTTTGATCAGCGGTGGCCGAGTACCTATAATTAAAGTTAAACAAATCTTAATTTATATATCAAACTATTCTTGAAAATTCTGTCATTGCCTGAATTTTTTAAACAACTTATTTTGCTATTTAAACAAACTCATTAAAGATGCATGGTAACTATCTATTGTCTGGAGAAAACCAACCTCCATTTAATAATAATAAAAAAAAAAAAAAAAAAAAAAAGTCACCAATCATTTATTCTATTTTTTTCTTATTTGTTTATATTACATACTCATTAGAAAATTACATCTAGGTAAGCATAAGTAAAGAGAGTCGTCTTTCAATAATGCTCCGAATGCACTATATGTCTGGTCAGTTTATGAATATATTTAAACGACAAGAGGAAAACAGAAAAAATAGAAACAGCAGCACTTTAGATAGTGTTTTCCTCACCTAGCTTCCCCTGCAGACAGGGTGGAAAATTTAACAACAGTGCTTTACATCTTCAAACTAATATTTATATTATCGTTGCACCTAGGAGTCTCAAGTCATGGACCAGGATCCCATTGTGCTAGGTGATGTCCAAACACAGAACAGATAGTCCCTGACCCAAAGAACTTCGTCTAAAACAAGAGACAATAGATCGATACAGAGAGTTGGGAAGATACAGGGAAACAATGAGACAATACTGGTCATCATGATAGCCAGTGATTTCAGTACAACAGTAGTCTAGCTGTTGTCAGGTTTTTTTATAGGTCTCACAGAAAAGCAGAGTTTTAAGGAGAAAAATGAGTTAGCTTAGTGGATCTCTACAGGGAATGTCTCCTAGATAAATGGCTGGTTTTTCAGAAGTGATGAGCAACAAGATCTCCTAGTAACGTAATCAAATAAGCATTTTTGAAAAAACAAGCCAGTTATTTAGCACTTAGGACACAAACTTTGGGTGTTCTGGTTTGAAAATCTTAGCTAGCGTTACATTCAACTTCAATTTTGGCCATTTTATTTTTTGGAGACAGGTGATCTGTATCTCACTTACTGCTCACTCAGGATGAACGGAATACTTCACTATCACAACAAAAATAAATTGATGGTTGTTCTCCCTACTAATTCATACATCATAATTACATGTAGCACTGTCAGTAAGCACAGTCTAACAGACAAGAAAGAGAACCAAAAATGAACTTGGTCAGAAGCAACAGTGCTTAAGTATTAATTATTAATGACAACACAATCTACAGTGAGATATCAAACTGCCACCTATTGAATAATGAATAATTTTGCAAAGATGAAATAATTAATAGTGTTACATGTCAAATATACAATTTAACTTTAAATGCACCAAAATGAAAAAAAAAATTCAACTCACCATTGTGAACTGCCCACATTATGCGGAAAGCAGGACCACCAATCTCATCAAAAGGTTTCCTACGAGTGATCACTTCCCAAAGAATAATACCCCAACTGAATACATCACATTTTTCACTGTAATTGCTACCTGGAAAAAAAAAAAAAAAAAAAACCATCAATATAATTTGTCTTTCCTACATGATATGTGCCTACAAGTTTAGAGAACTAGCTATGTATGGTTCAGTTTTCCTTCAGAGTAGAATATCTTTTTGTTTTTCACAGAGAGAAAACAGCCGTCATAAGTCCATTTGACACCAATTTTTTAAAAACTTCTAATTTACCCAGAGTAAATCTGAAAAAAACATTTATAGAAAACATTTGTGTCAAGGTTTTAAAAACCCTTTTGCTATTATTGCCAATATGTTTAACTAAGAGCTCTCTTTTTTGCAAACTAGTTCCTTCATAAAACTTATAAAACACATAATGCTTAGGACAGTCTTGTTCTGAAATATCAAATGTGATTTTACTATGATCATCACTCTCTCAAATTCAGCAGTCAAAATGACAATGAAATAATATCTGTGCCTCCTTTAAATCTTTCTCCTAAATTCACTTCTTCCATGATGGCCACAGTAAATTGGTCATCATTCACCATCTTCTATCATTTTTATATTTAAAAACAAGATGTCCTTAAAAGAACCAGCAAGATGTTCTCTTGCCTATACTAAGTAACCATGTGATCATATCACTGTACCTCTGTTTTCATCACCCCAATGCCTCCCTGTTTATTATCCTCACTCATTCTGTTGTGCCTAAAGTTTAGTTTCAAGTTCTTTGGTGCTGGGATTGAGCTTTCTAGGTGTCTCATGAAGCATACAGCAGACGTTGGGTAATATAAAATAATGAATAATAATAAAGCTCAGAGAGGGAGACGAGAGACTACAAAAGGATAAATACTTTGTTAATTAGAGAAACCCATGAATGTCTTAAATAGACATGAATGATAAACAAATTCAAGATATAAAGTACGTAAATAACAGTCAGCACTATGAATCTATCCTTTCTGGTCAATATCTGAAACAAGAATGACATTAACTACCTAATAAAGAGTCTGTTCTGTTTTCTCAGGAAACATATGGAAAAACAATCTAATAATTTAAAGAGACAATTCCTATATAAAGAAATTCGGTATAGAAGACACCATGTGACATAGGATAGTGACATACATGCTGCACTACAGCTTGCACAACTATTTTACTTCTGGAGACATGTACATTTACTTTAGAATGACATTTATTCTTCCAAATAATAAAAAGGCACGAATATAAAACTCTAGGAGCCCGGACACACATTTAATATTGCAATAAAACCCCAGCAGCATTGAAGTAATTATTTCACAAGGAATTCTGACAGACTGCCATTTACAAAATAAAAGCCTCTTTCTACTCTTATCATTCTGATAAGAATACCTTCAGTTTTCTCCAAAGACCTATCAAACAGATATGAGAAAATTTAGATATTGTTGAGTTAGATGCAGATTGGCTTACGTTTTGTTCTGATTTTATTGTTGATATCTGAGGTAGTAATTAATGCATATAAATTGTTAAAAATTAAAAATTTTAACATTGGTTTAATAAAGTTGAATGACCTTTGTATTTCAATATGTTAATTTGAAATTTTACATTCCACCATTTTCAGACATAAGGTATTCAATCATTTTGTGTAATGTGTTTCAATGGTGCCAATACAAATTTTGGGAAACAAAAATATATAAAAATTGCTGTATAAAAGGCTTGCTGCAGTACTAAAAGCAGGAAATTTAGAATTGAAATTTTACATGTTCCTACTTAGTTGAATTTATGGACTGGAGAGTCACTAAGAAGTGAATGACTTAGCATTTGCACTGGAATTCCTAGTAACAGCAAGGCTTTTAAATGTAGCCCTTAATCCAATTTAAAAATCAGGATTTTCTTTGGGGTTATTTTTCTTTTTTAAAATCAGATCTTCAACTTTTTAAAAAAAAAAAAAAAAGGAAAAGAAACTAACTTCTAGTGGTAAATGAATGCTAAGAATAAGTTTTGGCCAATATCTGAAGTGAACAAGGAGGTATGCCCAGGGCAGATTCTGGTAAACTGATACCTGTAGCACAGAAACTGACATAAAATTGCCAGTTTTAGGAGAGAGATTAAGGACTGAATGACTATGGTGATTTAACTAGAGGCCTAATCTATACTTAAAATTTAGGTTGACATAGCTACATTGGTCAGGGGTGTTAAACTGATCCTGGTCCAATGTAGCTTTGTTGACCTAACCCCAAGTGCAGATACAGATATGCTGATGGAGGACTGCTTCCATTGACCCAAGTACCCGCAGATGGTGCTTCTGCGCCAATGGAAACACCCCTTTCCATCAGTGTAGGTTATGCCTACACTTCAGGGTTATGCTGGCATAGCTATGGTGATGTCAGTATGCCACATTAGTCTCAGTAGCATAGACATACTTTAAAATGTTCATGCTCAGAAGTCCAGAACATCTGACCAGAGTCTACGGATACTGTTGTGGAGAAGCTTTAAAGGCAGGTGGTTGTCTGTGCTTTTTTCAGGTGGCTACCCAGACTTTCTTTTTACAGTATTATCAATTTGATACTTTTCTGGAAAACTTAATTCACTATTAAGACCTCTAGGGAAAAAACAAAACATACACAAAAAACCTGCTCTAGCCATTCACAATTAAACTTTTAATGAAACTTTTACTCACTCACCGGGGGGCAAAATCAGCACCAGTTAATCACTGGTCTGAATGTGGTCTGATGTGCATAATGATCGAGCTATTCCCCTTTTAACCACACAGTAATTACACAAATCCTTGTGATTTTATTGTATACCATCACTGGGCTTCCCCACCATATGCCAACAAATCGCTTTTGATTCATCTCCCCACTTAAATATTAAATACAAATTATTTTTTTAAAATTAATTATTTATAGGGTGAGAGGAGAAGAAGAGGTGAACTAAACTTCAAGGGATAAGGAAGAGAAGGAAGATATAGAGAAAAATGGGGATAGGTGGAGTTACAAAGTAGGGAGGGATCAAAAATGGAGGTGGCTATGCTTGTTTGACAATATACGTGGCGAATTCTGAAGACCACAGTGAATCAGAATATGGGGTGAAAGGAATGACAACATATTTCAGTGCAATAAGAATTTGGGATTATTTTGTAATCTCAGAAACAACAATATCCCAGGATGGTAACTCCAAACAAGATGCATAATTTACTGTTACAGTCTATTTGGTTTTGCCATTTGTGAACTCCCAAGTATCAAGCTTTTCCCCATTTGTGTGAATTCCTTTCCTGAAGATACTTGTACAACAGTCTTTGTCCCTAGTTTTTAAATGTAAATTAAATACTCCCCCCCCCGAAGTTATTTTTAATCTTTAAAATTTATTTCTATATTTTATAATGCAATTTAACAGAAACGATGCATGTAAATGATGCTCTCAACTGATTTCTTATATCAAATAATTCAAAATAATGTCCTTAAGTAGAAGAATACATGTCAAACTGTACATTATTTTGTTACCTTCAAAAACTTCAGGTGCCATCCAGGCAGCACTTCCCTTATTGTTGGTCATGTGTGTTTGAATATCACAGGCTGTACCAAAGTCACAGATTTTTAGAACTGTCCCCCCAGCTACCAACAGCAAGCTGTCAAGAAAATCCCAAAACATTTTTTTATAGAATTCAGTTGTCTTGGTACAATAATAAAACATTACTATTTTATTCCAACAACTTTCACTTGAGGCCTTGCTTCACAGTACAGTATAGTAACATGGCAAAACTTGTTCATCTAAGTATAAATATATTCTTAAAAATTACTATAGTAAATCAGTAGGCTGTGACTTGCTAATTATGATAAACTGCAGAATTTTAATTTTTAATCTTTATAGCTCTATTTGAAATACGTTTAAATAGAAAGTTTCTTTGGAATAATTATTTCAATCCACTAAGCACCTAATGGAGACAAAATTAGCCATTTATATGCCGATTCACAAACATTTTATATAGGCTCTGCAGACAGGAGGCCAGCCATCATGGCTGCTATCTTGCCAGAAGGGGAATGATCAGGACTCCCATTAGGGCCAGCCAATGCTGCTTTTTCTTCAAATGGAAGGATTACCTATGGATGAGCGTTGGGGAAGGAAAAAGGCACTGGAGCATGAAATGCAGGTTCTCCTGCAAAACAATGCAGGCCACTTGAAGTAGACCTCAACGCCTTTTTAATTTCCCCATTCAGGTAACCAAGTCCCTACTAAAAACCCACTTCCATGATATGGGGCAAGAACAGGCTCTATGTCTGCATAACATGCAGTACTGAAAACACGATTCGTGGTACACAAAACAATCAGCGTGTCTTGATTTTATAACAAATTTAAAACCCACACAGCGCAATTACTTTATATCTAATAAATAAAAGTTATCAATTAAAGTTTTCCTCCAAATCCACTGGAAGTAACAGGATAAAGAGAAATCCCAAGTTGCAATTTTAAGAAAAAAAGGTTTAACTCTGACTGGAAACCTACTTTGGCGGTTTCAGGTCCCTGTGAATTAGAGCCTTTGGTTTCATGCTGTGGAGATATGCCACTCCTTGGGAACACTGTAAACACCAACTCATTGCATGTGCAGCAGTATAATAAGGCAGAGGCTCAGCACCATGCAGCACTGCAAAACAAAGGCACAAACTAAAAAGAACTTTATTGCATATTACCATAGAAACAATGGAGTTAACAACATACCAGTAACAAGCTCTATGACATTCAACTAGTTATTTACATACATTCTTTAGCGTTGCTGTTGACACCTCTTTTTATATTGTTGAACTTTATATATCACTATTAATGGAAGTTACCTGAATAGTGATTTCCAAAGTTTTTAAAATGGTACTTAGTTCATTAGCAAATATTTATACACACAAATTCTGCCACTTCATTGCTAGTTATAAAATAAAGTCACTCATTTTCAGCTGTATCTGGTGTGGTCGGTATTAAATGATCACTCAAGAAATTGACAAGAAGTTGAAGGTGGTCACTTAAAGTCAGAGATTTTTAATGGGAAAAATGAAAGGAGTCACAAAATTTAAACCATTTATTTGCTATCAAAAATTACATGATTAAAAAGTGTTTTTAAACTATTCTGGTTGTAAAATGCTCTTTAAAATAAACATTAAGCCCATTTTATATTTTTAAGAAAAGGTTCTCCTAACACTAACACTGCAGGGAGACATCATGTTTAAATGATACTCACCATTGTACAGAGAACCTCCTTCAGCATACTCCATAACAAGACACACCTTTGGGGGAGGGGACAAAAAATAGGGATGTTTTAAAGTGCAGTGTAGGGGCAGATAATAGGTTTTGTAATTTGAAAGGAAAGTTCTTTGAGAGGAACGGCAAAGTGTCCATAATTGATACATTGATCTATCAGATGCAGAATTAAATTGATGCTTAGATCCTATTAAAGGGTAGCAAAGAGGAGAATGCATCACTGTATACCCCCTTAAGGCTTCAGATTACAGTTAGAATGGATTTACTATAAGAGTGGATTAGAAGAGATTAACTAAAATTGCCAATTTTTATTAAATCAGAATAAATTATTATTTTAACCCATTTAATATCCCAGGCCACTAATAATATATGTCTACATTAGCCTACCATGTTGTGAGTTCAAGCTTTCATATTTGTCCTGCTACAGTACTCGCTGCATCACCTGAGGCATTTGTAGAGTTATCAGCTGTTGCAGGGCAAAAACAGAATCCTGACCTTGGCAGGTAAGTGTAAAGGAATTGATTTTCAATCGTGTGTGTCATTTGTAAATAAATCATTTTTTGTAGTGCTGATTTGGAATCAATATGGGGACTGCACACAAGCGAAGTTGTGTATATACATACACACATATACACACCAGGGCACCCGCGGGGGGGGTGGTGGGGGAAGAGGGGGAGAGAAGTGGGGCAATTTGCCCCAGGCCCTGGGCCCTGCAATCCCTGGCCTGGTGGTGGTGCGGGTCTTTGGCGGCTGGGGGCCCTTCAGTGCTGCCGAAGACGTGGAGCGACTGAAGTGCCCCCCGCCGCTGAAATGTCCCACGAGCCCTCGCCCGGCAGCGGTCCGGGTCTTCGGCGGCATTTCAGTGGTGGGGGATCCCCTTCAGTCGCTCCAGGACTTCGGCAGTGGGGGGCCATTCAGTGCTGTCGAAGACGCGGAGCGACTGAAGTGCCCCCCGCTGCCGAAATGCCACCGAAGATCCAGACCATCACTGGATGAGTACAAACGCTGCAGCTCCCCCGCTTTGCCCCAGGCCCCCTGAATTCTCTGGTCGGCCCTGATATATACCACACTAATTTCTTTGCAATCAAAAAAAATCAGCATAGGGAGAGCAAATGGACAAGATGAAGTGTGAATAGGTTTTTGGAGGCTACACTTTGCTTCAAGTAAAAAATTAATGTTTAGAAAAATCAACCCATTAATAAGAAAACCAGCAACCATTTTAGAGACACAATACTAAGGTGGGTATATTGGCTGAATGTATTTCTTGCATTATTGCTCGATTATAGTGAGCGTTATTGGGGTGACAAAAGCTGGAGGATTACAACTTACTGGATTCAGACAGGCTCCATATAACTTGACAATATTAGGATGGTTCACACGTGACAACTGTCGAAGCTGCAACACAAAAGTTCACCACTTTTTTTCAACCACGAAATACTTCTAGTTACTATTTAGTTTCATATACAGAGTTAACAATTAAATGAACACAAAATTATTTACATAGCATGGTTAGATAGGGTAAAAAAGTTGATGTCTTAGTTTATAACCTAATTTAATTATCTAACAAATTTATGTTAGTTTACAACCTAATTTAATTTCACATACTGTGCCTGAATTTTAAAAATGGACCATCCTCTAAAAATCCAATGCTTAGGGCACTAGCCTAGAACCTGGGACCCTGGCTCTGCTACAGACTTCGTGCATGACCTTGGAAAGACAAATCACAGTTTTCCTGTGCCTCAGGTCCCCATCTGTAAAATGGAGATAATAGCACTCCCCTGTCTCGTAACAGATTATATTAGCCAGGCAGACCTATTAAAATGGGTCAGAAAATGTTATGACTCGAATCAAATTTTTAATTATGCATGTTAAGAACATAATTAAGTCACATGCTTCAAGGCCAGAGTGTAAGCTGATGAACAAGCAGATCATCCACTTTCCAAGTACAGCATTGCACAACTAAATATGGCGTTCTGAGGATTTTGCAATACTTCTGTAGCATTGTTTATTGGCCACAATTGGAAGCAAGGATACATGACTTCAGAGACAAATGGTCTGAATCACTACAGAAAATCTTATAGGAAAAATAATCCCTTTTGCGTTAAAGAGAACTAATGTCCACAAAAATGAACTATAAAATAAATTCTACAAGTTAACATTTATGCCATCCAGTTATGAGAAAAAATTGCTTGTAGTAATTGATAGTAGGCATATGTGGATACACCCACTGAAGAAATTAAGAACCATTTTTTATTTTGCAAGTTGGCAGAAAATCAAACCAAGTGGGAAGTTTTGGCTTTCGCAGACTTTTGAGGGAGTTTTTAATAGTACCCTCTGAATTTCACTATTCAATCGATAGGGCACATGACCCTATGTTCCTAGAAATTCTTTATATATAGTCTGAAGTGATATTAGAACAGAACTGAACCTACACAGTGCAAGAACTCAAAATGTAATATCTTGAAACCAATTCAAAATAATTTCTGAGGATTTTCTTTCTTAGATTCTCTCTCACATAAAGTCCAACCAAGACGAATTACCATTCAACCATGTTTAGATTTATGTGAATGTTATTCTGCACTCACATAACATGGGAATGAGCAAAGTATAAATATTCTTTTAACAGAGAGATGTATTATAAATACATTTTTAGTCACAAAATAGTATGGTTAAAGGAACTGTAACACGTTAGGGATTTATTCTTATTTTACTCCATATATGTCCTGGGCATCCTAGATTTTCCTCTACTGTGTTTTAAATGCAAACAAACAGAACAATGGCATAATGAAGTTCATTGAAGTTACGTAGTATCAACATTCAATCCTAGAATGTTGTCTCTCCTTTAGGAAAAGTACGAATTATGTGTGTGGCTAAATGTCTAGATCTTAAAAGAAAAAGAGAGGTGGAATGAAGAAAATAAGGGATTTGTTCTCAAATAAATAGGTTACATGTATTTTCTAGATTTTTACAATTTTAATTAAAAACTACTACATTAATGGAAACATAAACCAAATTTTTTCATAGCATGACCCCTCCCCCAATGTTAACTGACACTGAATGAGATTCTCACTCCCTCTTTGTCTCTCTACACGGATTAAAAGGGCTGGAGTGGCATAAAGAAGCTCTAAATACCCCAGATCTGACTGGGAAGAATTCCTTCACTGCAGGAACTGGGGAAGACAGCCGCAGGCCATTCTCCGAGGACCATCTTACAAGTTCTGGTGGAGGACGCGTGGCTGGAGGCGGGGTATGTCAGTAGAAAAGCCATACCACATTACTAGTGGGGGGGGGGGGGGGGGGGGGAAAAGAAAAAAACCCAGAACGTCTTTGGGGGGGGGGGGGGGGGGGGAGGGAGAACATACTAAATCCCATAACTTCTTTTCAAGCAAGCTTACTGTACCTCCACAATGAAGGCCTTTCTTTCAGATTCACTTTCTATTTGTTTAATGGCTACATCTTTTCCTCGCCATTTTGCCTTGCAGACCACACCAAAGGCTCCTCTTCCAACAACCTAGATCGAGATAGCAAGGAATACTGTAGTTAAGGAAACAATGTCAGCTTGCCCGTAGCACTTCACAAATATTTAAACACGTTACACAGCATCAAAAATTAAAAATTTAGTGTAAAGAAATCAGACATATGAAGTGAAGTCCAAGTTTATAACGGAACTTTAATTTTATGCAGTCATAAAGAACAGCTACAAATTCTAGGGCTATTGTCATAAATGGCATGTGCATAAGGGTTCTCCCATAGATCACCTACAGGGAAAAACAGTAAACTACATACATTAAGTTTTTCACATTTTTTTCCTGAAATATTTATATTGCATACAAATTTGTAAAGTTACTTACTTCACACAAGAGCTACACAAAAAGAACCTAGGAAAAAGGAAGAATAGTTGCTTCCCCCTTATTCTTTTCTTCATCCTTCCAATGCAAAGTTACATGTATTCTAACACTATGCTGAAGTGTAGTAGAAGACAGAGTAAGGGATACATGTCAAATACGACCAAGGTATCTCTTCCCCCCACCCCCATACTTTCAATACTGAGACTGTCAGATTAATGAGAATTTATACAGTCATTTCCTTTAACACTCTCCTTCATGAGCAAAATGTGAACTAAAACAAGTTCTCTCCATTTCAGTTGTTTGCCTCCAATTAACCCTCTAATGAAGCCATAATACTGAATTTTAACTTTTACTATTATTTCCGTAAGAGTGGGTAGATGATATAATCCTGCACTTTGACTTCACTAAAGGAGGTTAGACAGAGATCCCTACATTTAGATTTCAAAATACTTCCCATTATGAGAGATTCTTGAGTCTTTTTTTGGGAGAAGCTCGAACATCTCCATTTTTTGGAGCAGGCCCTTGAAATTCAGCAGGGGGGCCCCCACTAGGAATAGAAATGTCTTTTCTTGGACCCATCCAATTCTATTCAGGTTTGGCGGAGATATAAACTGTTGAAAAGTTCCATTTCCCTTTTCTTGCTCGCATTCCTCAGGAAAATCCCGGAAGCATGCCAAAATAATAACCAAACATGAATGCTCTGATTTATGGCCAAACCTGTGCTGTCTCCAAAAGAGAGGATGGGAGGTGCCAACGTAGCTGTGTGTGTGGGGATGGCACACGAAGGGCCATCTCTCCCACATGGGGCAGCAGCTCCTCCCATACATGTGATGTGGGGTGCAGGGAGACAAAAAAATGGGCTGGGCAACCACCACTCAAACTTAACACCTGGCCCAGCCGTCTATCCCAGCCTCCTGGATCACAGTTTTCTGCTGATGCCAGCTAACACAGTTAATCCTGTAGTTCAAGTGGTAGCAATCTGTGCTGCAATGATGAAGGCCCAGGCTTCAAATGCTATGCATGACTGGGGTTATTACAATTACATACAATAGAATCTGATCTCACCATTTGCCTTAAAAAAGAAATTAACATTCATTTTTATTTATAAGTTGCAAAGAAATCAAACACTACAAAAAATTTTTAAATTCAAAGTAAGTTTTCTACAGAAAAGTTACTTCTACTACATTGCATAAAGGCAATAATTTCTATTTCTCATATCCTTATTAAATGCAAGGCCTTATTACTATTAATGTTACATAAAATACACAAATTACTATGTAAAGAGTTTAATGATTCAGTGGAAACAACTTTTGGAAATTCCTGATTTCTCAGCCTTTCTATGCTGCATACATTGGGTATAAGTATATACCAGCAGTAATAAGACATGTTCAAAGACTTAACCATCTCTAGTATTTTACTTGGTGGGCATGTCTTGGAAAAAGGCCTTTTAAAAGATTTCTCCTCTCTTTATCCTCTTCCACTTCTCTTTTTTGTTGCTTTAATGCTAATTTACACATTTGATGGACACCAACTCGAAAAAAAAATATTGTCTGAAAATGTACACAATATAGTTACAAGTGACCCCTATGATTATTGTAACCTAAGTTCCCTGCGTGGCTGTGAAGCAGCCTATTTAGCACTGCACAGGCGCTTAGGGAACCCGCCCAGGGACCTGCCGTGGCCAGGGGAGGGGCACCCCTTCCCTAGCCCCCAACCGACCATGGGAGGGGCGCCCCTCCCCTGGCCCCCAACTCAGCCTGCGGCACGGCCAGAACAGCCCGACCCTGGAGTGGCCCGGCCCCAGGCACGGTGCAGCCCGACCCAGGCGCGGCGGTCACAGCGGCCCTCCCCCAGCCCAGACCTGCTGGGGCTGGGGGAAGGGCACCTATCCTGCAGCCCCAGAGCTCCCACGGAGGGGAGAGGTGCCTCTCCCCCACAGCCCAGGTGCTGCTGTGGGGAGAGAGTACTGGGGGGGGGGGGGGAGTCCTCTCTCCCCGACTTAGACCCAGAGCACCCTCCTGCACCCCAAACCCTTCATCCTTTATTAACTGCAGTGTCTACAAAAGAAAACCCACAAGACATCAACTTAATTATGAACTTGAGGACTGAGTGGGGGTTTAAGAACACACAAATCCATACTTTCCCATGGAGTTTCCTTTTCAAAGAGTAATTGTATACTAAGGCTTACTTGCTCACATCAAAGAGTCTAGTGAATACGCAATTAACATCTAAACATTCTGTGGAGTATTCCTAAAACAGATATTTCCCTGCTTAGTCTAAACGCAATTCTTTTTGAAGAGATTATTAGCATTTAGATAGTTTACTCATTCCAGGAAGTGTTTGTATTCCAGACTAAGGTACCAATTTATCAGCAAAGGGTTATTTTAGACCCCAGTACATTTTATATGTACATTAAGTTTTAAGTTTCAGATAAGTTATTTTTTAAGTGTCTTTTTAATGAAGTTTTACCCAGCCTTTTTTGAATAGTAATCTGTTTTAAGGATTAAACTCATTATACTCAGTAGTAATTTAAATATATTGGGGTAAAATTTGTTTTCCATATATTGGAACGGATCATTATCCTCTGTCATAATATCTGAGGTGCTCAAACTAACAGGCCCTAGATTTAAACATTAAAGGCTGATGCCGAGGCATTGTTGACAGAGGACTCAACTCTGAAAGTCGGTCCTCTTGTTGGTCTGACAGAGCCCAACATTACAGGCCTTCAATGCCCACTGCAGGATCCATTTCATTTTGCAGGCATTTCTCAGAGGGCAGTTGGGTAGGAAGAAGGGGGATTTTTTTTTTTTGTAAGGGAATGTCTCTATTACAACAGAGGTGAGGTTGTTTGTATGGGTGTAAATTATGTATACACCTCCTGAATTTTATAAAAGGGTGCACTTTATTGTTATTACTATTATTTCAGTGATGCCCAAAGGCCCCAATCACATTTTTTTTTCCCACAGGACCCTGTGCACATACAGTGCATAAGATGGACAGTGCTCAGAGAATAAGGCATTTGTTCAGGATTTTCTTTTATCCTCTCATCATTCACTGCACTGAACCCAGAATTTATTATTTCCTCATAAACACTTGTCTTGCATTCATCACCATAATACTGAGCGCCCCACGTTCATTGTTGAATTCAACTTTCTAGCACCCTAACAGAGAGAGAGAGGTTTTATCCACATTTTACAGATAGGGAACTTCACACACAAAAAATTATTCTCATAACTAACTATGTTTTTAAATCAGATTAGTTAAACTGGTGCAAGCTTGTGTATAGATGCTTCCTCGCAAGATGACACTGGTCCTTTAAGAGGGTAGAGGCCAGTGCAATTGTGATTGTCGGCTGACTGCTAATTGGGTTTTAGGAAAAGGCACCTGAGCCATATAAATGGATACAGACTGAGACAGAAGGCCCAGTGAGGAAATGGGTCAGCTAAGAGCTGCCTGAGTCAGTCAGGAGAAGAGGAGCCAGAGGGCTGAAGGTAGCAGAACAGCACAAGGGAATCGCTTGCCAACTTCTAAGGCTAAAAGCCAACACTGAGGGCTGGAAAGACAGGGGAACAGCACAGGCGCTTACCTGCTCAAGTCTCCAAACTGGAGAGCTGCATCTAGGGGAACAATGAGAGAGTCTGGGGCAGTTAGGGATGCTTCCTTAGTGAGGATGAACTCCCAGCAGGGAAGCTGTGGGGGTTCCTGCTGGGAAGAGAAGGGTTGCACTCAAGCTGGAAGGGCTGGGGTGGCTGTCCTGGTAAAAGGACAGGACGGGATCAAAGAGCTTGGGTGTGGTGGAAAGACACAGGAGAATGATACGCACTTGTGGATGGACTAGAAGGTGTTGGATTTTAAAGACTACCTGCCATGCACATACGCAGACAGTGATAAATGAACTATATTTACGGACTTGTTATGGACTATTTTGCACTACATTTTTATAATAAACTGGCCCAAGGAAGTGTATTATTATGCAAGGGAGCTGTCATGGAGTTACTGGGGCCTCCAAAGGAAGGAAGCTGAGGCAGGTTTGCCTATCGTGGCGTGGCCTGCTGCAAGAAGGCACCTCAGGTGGGAGCCATGCCAATACGATTTTGGTTCAATAGTTGTTTATTTCAGTTGAAGCTTTGTTTAAAAAAAAAAAACAAACAAAAAAAAAAAAAACAGATTACATAAATAAATAAATAATTAAATGGAGATGTCCTATCTCCTAGAACTGGAAGGGACCTTGAAAGGTCATTGAGTCCAGCCCCCTGCCTTCACTAGCAGGACCAAGTACTGATTTTGCCCCAGATCCCTAAGTAGCCCCCTCAAGGATTGAACTCACAACCCTGGGTTTAGCAGGCCAAAGCTCAAACCACTAAGCTATCCCTCCCCTCAAAGTGTCTACACACAAACTCCCAACAGTTTAACTTAATGGGTTTAAAAACTGATTTTAAGTTAAACCGGTGAAATGTCTGAATTTAATCAAGGCCACGGAAATAAAAACCAAATATTTCAAGTGTCTACTGTTTTGTGCTGCCCAACTTAAAACATCAAGAGCTTAATATTTCAGAGATGCTGAGCACCTACAGTTATCATTGACTTCAACTGGAGTACACCGCGCTCCTCAAAATCAGGATCTGACTGTCTCAAACTGGGCACACAGAAAGTAGTTCCCATGTGTTATAAGTCATGTTTTCCAGACCTCACATAATTTTTGTATCTTTTCTGAATGATTTTCCAAATTTTCAATATATTTTTAAAGAGTGTGGCTACAATATTCCAGCAGTTGTCTCAGCAATGTCTCAGCAATACTAACTTAACATCACCTCCATTCTCCTGCTCAATATTCCTGGTTACACAAGGAACTACATTAGTTCTTTTAGCCACAGCACTGCGAGATCACGTTCCCTTGTTATCTAACATGAATAGGGATATGATTTTGCCACAGTAATCATGGAAACGATGAATCTGAATAAAGTCTGTGAAATGTCCTTAGAGTAAAATGCCCCGCAAACTAAGTGGTGTTGCGATATAGCCCTCCACTCGTCTGTGTCAATTTATGGCAGGACGGATGTGCCAAACTTCAGTGGCACTGTAACTCCATGCATTAGGCCGCAATGCCCGGAGTAGGGAGCCAAACCCAGCCCTGTGGGACAGGAGCTGCCACTGTGATGTAAACGTAGGGTGGGAGAAATTTCCTGTCAGTGTAGTTAAGCACTGGAATAAATGGTCTAGGGAGGTTGTGGAATCTCTGTCATTGGAGATTTTTAAGAGTGGGTTAGAGAAACACCCGTCAGAGATGGTCTAGATAATACTTAGACCTGCCATGAGTGCAAGGGACTGGACTAGATGACCTCTTGAGCTCTCTTCCATTCCTATGATTACAGGATCAAGGCTTTGGACCACAGTTAAGACTCCAGGCCATCAACGGTTGCGAGGAAAACAGAGTTGGTCAGGAATTTTCAGACCATTTTTTTTATAATCAGAAAATGACAATTTGTCAAAACCAAAATTGTTGGCAGGAAAAAGGATCAGCTTTGATGAATATCCTGATTCTAAAACTTACTGGAAAAAAATTTCAAAATTGTTAAAATAGGATGTTTTGACATTTTCTAAATGAAAAGTTTTGTTTCTAAATAACTTCCATTGGAAATGTTAGTTAATTTATACTAAAAAGAATTTAAAATGTGAAATCAAAATGAAGTGTTTCAATTAACCTGATCTGAAATGTTTTTGGATTATTGGTTCACAAAAATTTGAGATTATTTTTCCTGTCCTGAATCAGGACAAGAAAAATATTCTAAATTTCATGGGACTAGAAAACCATTTCCTGCCCAGCTGTAGAAGACAAAGAACCCTTAATTCAGACCCCAGTGAGCAGATAAAATCATATTCAGCTGTTTCCAAAAGTGTATTATGTATAGGTGTACACATTACAAATATGTCCTCTTAGTGGTGTGAAAACTTAAATAATTATTCTTAAATATATATTTAGAAAGCTTGTCAGTTCCTCTTTGTAAGAGGATTCCCTCAAAATACTCTAGTTATTAACTACCATTGTTCAAGTGGACTGTTGAAACTAAGGCTTCAGCTACACTACAGTTAGGTTGTGTCTACATCAAATTCGTCTCTAGCCAGCATAAGTGCCTCATTACATCAACACAGTACCCCTGCCCCTCCACCAAAATGCCATAGTTGACCTACTTAAGTCGATGCAATATGAGTGAAGACACTGCATGATGTGTGTTGACTTTAACAGTCCTCTAGTCACTGTCCCACAAAGCCCCATTCCCTGCAAGAGAGACCACTCTGATCACAATTTTAAACTCCACTGACCAGGGGTCAGAGAGACCGGAAGCCACACTCTTTAAAACCTTCCGTACCTTTGAAATTTTTCTGATTGCCCAACTTGGCAAGCAGACCTTGCAGATCAGCTTTGTTGTGTGCAGCTGCCCAATAGACCATGCCAGCTCCACGCACACAGAGAGGTACAAGACACGCTCCTGCCTGGAGCAGACAGGAAGTATTGGATATTTTGAGCCAGTGGGGAGAAGAAGTTATGGAAGCATAGCCATGAACCAGACACAGAAACACGGACAACTACAAGTAGATTGCATGGGGGAGGTGCAGGCAAAAGGGTCTGACAGGGATCATCAGTAGTACTATGGGAAAGTAAAGCAACTTTGCTAGGGATTCTACAAGGCTAGGGAGAGTAACAATCTGGTACTGTGTTGGAGAACTGGCACTTCTACAACAAATTGCATGTAATGCTTGGTGGAGATGCCACCAGCACCCTGCAGCTCACAGATTACTGTACTTGAGGATAACAGAAGCTTTCAAATAGTGTATGGTTTAAAGTTGTTTGGAAGTCACTTTAAGGAAGAAAAATATGTAATATTGCATACACACACATATACATATACACACACACCACTCCCAGTACTGGGTTTAGATTTTCCATAGTGGAGTGGTCAGCATTGTAGGATTTGGGTGCCAAGGCTCATATAACATAAAAGGGAGCTGTGTCCATTCTGCACTATTCAAACCAACAACAGACAACAACCAAAAGGTGCACAAATCAGACAGGTTCTATTTAGTTACAGTGGATGTGTGGTGGCAGAAGCAAATTAACTATGGAAAAGAATGGAACAGAGCCATGAGGACAATACTCCAGAAACAAAGTATCAAAAAAGGAAGGGAAGTTATTTTATTAACAAATAAAATAATTAAAAGTCAAGTTTACCTTTTCCTATACACGTACCCTTAAGATCAGGTTTAAATAAAAATAAAAACCCACACACTGTATTGCAAAGCATCTGTTAACTGAACTTCCCAAATAGAGAGATACCATTTATTACTAATTATTTAATCAGATGGGCCTCCATTCAACAACTGAATGAATCTGCACTGGTATCATCACTACTTTCAAGACAAAAATTTTCAGTTCATTTCCAAACTTTCAGAATTATATACTGTTTTATAAATCCGTCTGGATTTTTCTAAAATGTAGCATAAGGCATCACATATTCCTTTAAAGGCTTATTTATCCACAATTTTTCAAGCAAATTTAAAGCCACATTTTCCAAGCAACTCCTAAAATATTAAAATAAGATCTCTAATTTAGCTAGCATCATAAAACAGATGAGCAGAACACAACATTTAGAAAAATTAGCTCTTTTCCGTGCTGCTTGAAATCTAGGGTAAGGTCTGTAACTTTGTTCCCTAATTATTAATGCTTTTTCAGACTATTTGGTACTTAAGTTAAAAATAAGACAATCACAGAAGCAATCAGAAGTTTCCCGGGGGTAAAGGAAAGGAAGGTTGCTGCTGAACCTGACTTTTAGGTTGTTTTTCATTCTTGCTTTGAATATTCTTTCATGGCACATTAATTTTGGGTTGACTTTTATTCACCATGATAATTACGTATCCACCTTACCCCAACTTGAGGACTTTAAACAACAAAATGCCACCTGGAAGTTGGATATATGTTTGGCTTGTGTATGCCTCTCACCTCCTAAATTATAGCCATGCAGAGGAACAAAATACGGTATATTCATGTGTTATCCAGTAAAACTTGGCCAAACCAAACTGAAAGCACAAGCACAGATCTTATGTTTATTAGCTAGGACTTGGGGCCTGTAACTATTCCAGAACTTAAATCTATTAATAAACCCGTGGCAGTGCTATCTGCTGACCAGACAACCTTGATAATACAAGAGCAAAGCTGGGATTATACAAGAATTCTTTTGCGTTTTTCAGTTTAGATTTGCTGATGTTCATCTTGGGACATCTAACTGATGTCCACATACTATAATAAAACAACCATTTTAATTCCTTGTAAAGGGTGATTATTTTAGAATTCTTGCTCTCTAGGTGTAAAGTATTAACAGTTTTCTTCTAGTGCACAATGCTATGTCGTTAGTTACAGCATATAGTCACTAGCAATTGTGAAATCAATGAAGGCACAAAAAGAAAGGGGTGACAAGGAAGGGGTTCATACATCTTGGAATTTAATCATAGTGGACAATTTCTGTTTCTAATTCACCTGTTCCATTGCAAAGCAGTTTTTGTTGCTTCCACTGTAATACGAGTTTATCCTCTAAGCATTTTTACTACTCTCAGAACTGTGGTATCCAGTGGCCTATCAAGAACTGCTGGTAGGTCACATACACTTAACTCAAAATGCTAAAATAACTGTTACAAAAATTTCTCCCTACCCTTTGACAAAAGTCCCCTTCCCTTGGTCTAAAAACAAATGGATCATCTTCATTTTTTCCTCAGATTGAGAGGCAAGTCTCAGGATGACAGTGTGATATAGTAAACTAATTAGGACTCAAGACTCCTACAGTTTAATTCTTGCTGAGGCCTCAATCTAGGCACACATTTTTGGTGCACCAAATCCTGCCTGTGCAGGTGTCAGCATGCATACAGAGGTACATCTGTAAGAGGACCCCAAGATTTGTATATCAAGCCTCAGAGTTCTACCTCCCAGTTAGACATTGTGTGGCCCTGAATTTCCCCATCTGTAAAATGAGGTGGCAATCCTTACTGTCCTCAGGTGTTGTGAGGATTAAACATTTGTACAGTATTTTACTTGTTCAAAGTGCTAAGTACAACATATTATATTTGCTATGTGATACTCACTTTTATGGGTCATCAGTGGGCACCTGTTTATGATCTCTAAAATTACCACAACCTTAACTTTTTCCATGGGTGTAAGGGCTAGCTACAAGCAATATCTCAAAAGACACTTAATTGTTTGATTACTGAACATAGGCAAACATACAAATTTCAGAGTCTTCTTCAAATACAAAAGTACTTCCAATTCCTTAATACAGAAACATTGTTTGGAAATGATGGAATTAAATGTTTAAAAGGAAGAGGTATGTGTAATTCTGACACACGACATTTCACAGAGTTATAGAAACAGAACCGGAAGGGACCTCAATAAGTCATCTAGTCCAGTCCCCTGCACTGAGGCAGGACTATCTAGTCCCGGGGGTTCTCTCAATAATTTTTTTGGTGGCCTCAGAGCGTGGCCACCAACTCTTGCTAGTGGCCACTCTGACAATTTTTCCTAAAATACTTAACTTTAGGAAAAAAATAAATATGCCCATATATAAGTCCAAATCATTGTAATTTATTTATGTAGGGTTTTATTTGTAAACTCAAAAACAACGTACAGTTTCCTCTATTCTTTACTTGACTAAGACAGAATAGAAACAAAAATAAGGTGCTTTGCATGTTGTTATTCTCTTTTGCCTTTTGGGGTTTTTTGTTTTGTTTTTTTGGGGGGGGAGGAGGGACTTGCTAGCTAGACTTTTAGGCTGTGGGAAGTGGCGGCCAGCACATCCCTCGGCCCACGCCGCTTCCCGCGGCCTCCATTGGCCTGGAGCAGCGAACCGCAGCCAGTGGGAGCCGTGATCGGCTGAACCTGAGGACGCGGCAGGTAAACAAACTGGCCCGGCCCACCAGGGTGCTTACCCTGGCAGGCCGCGTGCCAAAGGTTGCCAATCCCTGCCCTAAAGCGTCTCATGCCCCCCCCCGAATACATTCCACGGCCATCCCCCCCAGAGGGGGCCCTCCTCTAGTTTGAGAGCCTCTTATCTTGTTTATAGAAAAGGAAATCCTTTTGAAGAGAGATTAAAGCCAAAGTACCTTCTACAGATTTCTGGTGACTCTCAAGGTGGAAGTCAAAGATACCATGATGCCTTTTGAACACAGTGTTCTTGGAAAACATTCCTTCTCAATAAATCAATTTATAGTCACCAAGACTGTGTGTGGACCAAAATTCAGTAGGATACAGGCTAACTATCAGTATTTAGCAAATGACTCTGTAAAGCTCTGAGCTACTGGTTATCTTATATATGAAAGGTGCTATACAAGGCTATGTTCACTTCTGTACAGTTACTGTGTTCAGAAGAAGAGATCTTGTTCTTTCAGCAGTAATTAATCTGCTAAGGAGTTAAAAGCACAAAGATTGTAATAATGATGCCAATGTTTGTTAAGTCTAGAGTCTGCAAGTCGTTCTGCGTGTGTAAATTCTACTGAGTTAAATGGGGGTCTGCCCATGCACACAACACCTTGTCTTAAACAGGGACTTCACAAGAGCAGAGAGATACAGCTGTATGGAACAACAACTTGCAAGATATGTTAACTTGCTCATCAAGGCCCTGATCTCCATTGAACCTTTTTGGAAAACACAGATTGCTCTTGAGAAAATCCACTCTGCCTCCACAGAAAAACCAAACTTATCCACAAATACTCTTAGGTACTCCTTCTTAATCAATTACATACCAACTGCAAAGAATTTAAGGCAATTCTTCTATAGCCAACCTTTCAGTGTAATACTCAAGTGGGAAACATTTTTCTTCAAACAAAGTAAAACATAAATGGACAATTGAATTTACTTCATGTATAATCAATACCAAAGATGTAGAATCGGTCACAAATGCAGTACTGATGTTAATGTAACAGCCACTGGATTGTAGCATCACTTAAATTAGTTTAATAAATTTTAAAAAGGGTCTTTTATGCCTAAACACGATAATGTATGCGTAAGAAATTTGGCTAATAATGATCAGCAACTAGATACCATACTTATAGATGTATTATAAGTGTATTAAATAGGATGGATGGAGGAGAAAACAGAGACCTACAAAAATACACATTAAATGGAAGCATTACAATATAGTTTAAAAAAAAATCTCCATTTGCCTGTGATAAATTAATTCAAATTTATCAACTGCCACCAAAGTCTGGATTAAATTTAGACTAACCTAAAATTCACTTTACAAATGCTGATCTGTTCCTCAGGTTTGGAATACCTAAGCTCCCTGGCAGCTCAGGTTCACAGCCCTTCCTCTATATATACATGTTTACTGTGCCCATTATTGCACTATTTAGGCATTTCTCAGAGGGAGAATAGCACAGAATTTACTATATAGAGCAGAGAGGGCCAGCTCTACTTGCCTGTTAGTGGTCTCACAGCCTCTCTCATAAGATTAGGGTTTTGCCTCAGTCTCTATGAGCAGAATCTTTCCTCCCACCCAGGCACCTTTGTGGCAGCTGTCTGCCACTCTCCTCCCTCCCGGCCTACCAGTGCCAGGGCTGCAATACTTATGTAGTTTGTAAAGTGCTTTGGGGTCCGAAAGAGTAAACGCTGCCCTAAAGCTCTAGGGAGCTGTACACCTAGTGGCTCGCCCCATGGGCCGGGTGCAGGAAAGTGGTGGTGGGGAGTCTCCGAACATCCCCGGCTCCGCACGGGGCTCGCTCACCTCTTCCACCTCAATCTCCTTGTAGTCAATTTCTTCGAAGTTGAGGACCGGGGGAGTTTCGATCATTTCAGCGGAGGTGGCAGCAGACATCCCTTCACTGTCAACCGCGGCAGGAGAGGGCAGGGCCAGGCGGGCCGGGGCAGAGGAGCGGCTCAGGCGGGCCGCCGCAGCGGCCCCCAGCTGCACAGGCTCTGGGGAGCGAGGGCCTGGCGGAGGCGCCTCCTGGGCCGCCGCGCGGGGCGAGGCCGCATCCGCGGCGATCCCGGGCTACTGGGGCCGCGCGCAGCCCCCGGCCGGGGGGGCCTCGCTCCGCATCCTGCGCCTCACGCGCTCCGCCCGCCCTAGGCCGCGGCCTCGCCTGGGCTGCGCGTCCCCAGCAGAGGAGACGGGACGGCCCCGGGGACGGGGGCCCGCCGGCTCCGCCAGCCCCGGCGGAGAGAGGACGAGACGGGAAGGAGCCGCTCAGACCCGAGCTCCAGCCGCCGCTACGGACAGAGGAGCCGCTTCCTGCTGCCCGGGCGGAGGGAGGGCGGGCGAGGGGGGAAGTCTCCGGCTGCTGCTAAGGCCGCCGAAGCGGGGCCATGGCCTGGCGGCTGCGGCTGCTCCTCCTCCCCCCGCGCGCGGCCGGCGGCGTCCCAGCTCCGGCCCCGCCTCCCTTCCCGCTCCGCCGGAGGCCGCCCGCCAGGGGGAGCCGCCCCCCGAGCCGTACAGGCGGCTGGGAAGTATCAGGGGGTAGCCGTGTTAGTCTGTATCTACAAAAACGACAAAGAGTCTGGTGGCACCTTAAAGACTAACAGATTTATTTGGGCATAAGCTTTCGTGAGTAAAAACCTCACTTCTTCGGATGCGCCTGCATCTGTAGCTTTCACTCTATGCATCCGAAGAAGTGAGGTTTTTACTCACGAAAGCTTATGCCCAAATAAATCTGTTAGTCTTTAAGGTGCCACCAGACTCTTAGGCGGCTGGGACACACTCCGCAGAGCGCACCCCGCCTCCCCCGAGAGGGGGGAGAGGCTGTAAGGGAGGGGAGGGGTGTAATGAGCACAGCAACGGCAGGGGGAAGACGTGGTAACACCCCTCCGCCAACATACACCCGGGGACTGATTTACAAGTAGCATCCCAACCTTCCTCGGGAGGGACTGCAACACACACAGCAACCGTCCCACCCCACCCACCCCAGCAGACAGAAAAGCGATTATAACATAGTATCATCTCCTGACACACAGTCTATACCCATACCCCCGCACACTACCTCAGTCATCCACCCCACAGAGAGAGGGTGTCACATTCCAGGGTGCAGTTCAGCCAGTGAGGGGTTGCATCACTGCTTGCCCTGTGACTATGGGTGTCTCACAATGCTTTGCTTCACAACCAGCCTAGTGAACCTACTAGCCGTGCAAGTCACACCCTGAGTGTCTGGCTACAATCCTGGTCCAGCAGCTCTGACCTCAGTAGCCTGTCAGTAACACTGCAGTCACACATTGGCTTCCACCAGTCTTGGTTACTACTTACAGAGTTATCACAACACACTCCCAGTCCTGGATTTTCCCTGAAATGTGTGTTTTGCACTGTTCAGCCCTCTCCTGGACAGGTCAGATATTGAAGGTTTGTTGCTCTTGTATAGAGTTAATATTCAACAGTTTGCTACTTTAATTGCAGTTACCAAACAGGTCGGTTTAAACAGAACACTGGATTGGTTTAGATTAAAAAATAACAAGTTTATTAATAAAAGAAGACAGGCTTCTAAGTGAACTCAAGTATAGGCAATAATGTTAGAAATAGTTACAAGCAAATAAAAGTGAAAATATGCATCTAATCTATCAAGTTTTGGCTGAAGGCTAGGGTGACCAGGTGTTCGGTTTTCGACTGGAACACCAAGTTGAAAAAGAACTCTGGTGGCTCCGGTCAGCACTGCTGACCAGGCCGTTAAAAGTCTGGTCGGCGGGGCTGTGGAGCTAAGGCAGGCTAGTCCCTACCTATCCTGGCTCCATGCTGCACCCTGGCCAGCAGGTCCGGCTCCTAGGCATGGGGACCACGGAGCTGCCCCCACCCCAAGAACTGCCGATCGCAGCTCCCACTGGCTGCGGTTCGCCGTTCCAGGCCAATGGGAGCTGCGGGAAGCAGCGGCCAGCACATCCCTCGGCCTGCGCTGCTTCCCGCAACCCCCATTGGCCTGGAACGGCAAACTGCAGCCAGTGGGAGCTGTGATCAGCCAAGCCTGCAGACGCTGCAGGTAAACAAACCGTCCTGGCCCACCAGCAGATTTCCCTGACGGGCCGCATGCCAAAGGTTGCTGATCCCTGATGTATATGTATCCTTTTATTTCAAGTAGTGCTTAGACTTCCATCCTGCTGACAACCCATGGTGTGGACTGTTACTGAATGTGGCGGGATGATGGTATGTGTCAGAGGCCACTGACTGCATCTTTATACATGTTTAGTCTCAACCCCATTAATTATAATGGGAATTACATATCCCTCATGTATAGCAGCAGGGAAAGTGTGTGTCTCCTAAGTACAGGATGCCACACAGAAGCAATGCTTCTGCCCTTCCTAGACTCCTGAAAAACAAATCTTGGCTCTTCCTGTCCCAGACGTAGTGCTAGCCACTTTCCTAGCACATATGTCTCATGGACACATTAACACCATTTGAAGGGCCCTTTGTATTCCAGGATTCCATGATTATGAAAATTACTTTTTCACTTTAGGCATTTTAAAGATATTTTTTAAATAAAAGTAAAGGAAATGAAGGTCTAGAGTCACAAAATTGAGGAGGAGGTGATGGTGCTGCCTTTATACCTAATAGCACACAGATTAGGGCACTAAAGCATGTCAATTTTGACAAATAGTTTCAATCAAAATGAAAAAAAAAAAATTCTGAAATGTCAGAATGAAATGTTTCAATTTTTCAGGCTAGATCAGGGATCGGCAACCTGCATCTCTCTACATAAGTGCCCTAACCAGTCGGCTAGAGTCCTTGTCATACTCCTTGGCCTAAGAAGTACCAGGAGCATTAAAGGAAACAGATGGTTAAGATACTCCCTAGCATGGGAAAACCTGGATTTAACTTTCTGCTCCAGAACAGGAATTCAAAGCTAGGTTTCCCAAATGAGTGCATTGGCTGTTGATATAAGGGGACCTCCTTTTCAAAATTTGTGAATAGCACCTAAATCCCCTTGTGAATCTAACACAAAAAAATCAAAATGTTTCATTTTAGCAGACACTTTTCATTTTTATTTAGACTGAAGCTATATTGAAGTCGGCACAAAGTAGTGAAATGTTTCAGTTGATCCTAATCAACATTTTTCAGTGAAAAAAAGGTTTGACTAAAAAATGTTGCCCAGCTCTAGTTGGTGCTGGGATAGGGAGCTTTGCCTTCCCGCAGGCACTCTTCTTTTGGGCCTGATCCATCATTACATTACTCCAGATTAATGCCAGCAAAATCAATGGACATACACCAGCATAACACTAGCATAATACAGCAATAAATCAGGCCCTCTGCCTTTTTAGCAACACTTCTTATATCCTTTTTCACTGTTGTTAGGGTAGAAGAAAGTGAGGTTGGAGTGGAGATGCCCTCCTGCATCTCCCTTCTATTGTCTGTTCTCAGACCCTGACAGCCAAGCCCATAACTTATAAGAAACATTGGGAATCAATCAGTCAGTCCCCCTAACAAAGGAGGACCGTGACTGGCTGCCTGTCTTTGTGTCATCACAAAGTGTGGGGCCCTACACTTAGATTCCCACCCTGCACTCTGGACTGGCATGTTAAGGGCTAGACACTTTCACGTGTTCCCCTTCCCCTATTCTCTGCCTGCTTGTCTGTCTGTCCTTAGTTTATGGTGTGATGTCGGGGGGGGGGGGGGGGGGAAGAGAAGAGAAAGACAGTTTGGAGCAGGGAGAGACCATTCTTTTTGAATGTTTGGAAAGCATCTAACTAGTAGTGGGTGCTACCACAGCTAATAGGATAATAATTATTAATAAAAGACTTCTCCTCATGAAAAGTCACAAAGAAAAGAAAAAAGTACTTTCTGTCAGATCCCTTTAAATGTGTCACGGTGCTTTGAAATATATACAAAATATGTATTATTTTCTACAGCAGTTTTTTTTCCTTCAGTGTGAGGCAGTTTGTTGATTTTCCCATCCAATCTTTCAAGTCTCGGTGCCATTTCCAATGCCATTAGGTCAATGAAGACCAAACTTTCAAGTGCTCAGCACCTAGCAGTTCTCATTGCGACACTTATCGAAAGAGCCAACATGATGAGTTCTTTTTGGAAATCTGGCCACTTATTTTGGTGCCTAAATGGAAGTTGACTTCTTTTGAGAATCTGGCCCCAACAGCAGGTTCTGAGCTCTTTTTAAATTCCGGCCAGAGATTTTGAGCTGTTTTCTTGCACTGTCCAACGGTATGGTTCCACATTTTTTTGACCCAGTGCCATCCACCAGTTGTTCTGAGTTGGCACAGATGGCATTGGAATAACTCTTGTATTTTATAACAAATAAAGATTTTTAATATTTTGAAGAGTTTGAAATTTAGTCAAAATAGAAAAAACATGGGCAATATTTTCCATTCTTCAAAGTTATTACAAAATGGCAGATACAGATTACTCTTCAACATTCACTCTAAAGAGGAGGTATCTGAGTCTCTAGCTATTTGGAAAATCATGGGAGACAGGAGAGATTCCAGAAGACTGGAAAAGGGCAAATATAGTGCCCATCTATAAAAAGGGAAATAAAAACAACCCAGGAAACTACAGACCAGTTAGTTTAACTTCTGTGTTAGGGAAGATAATGGAGCAAGTAATTAAGGAAATCATCTGCAAACCATTGGAAGGTGGTAAGGTGATAGGGAATAGCCAGCATGGATTTGTAAAGAACAAATCATGTCAAACCAATCTGATAGCTTTCTTTGATAGGATAACAAGTCTTGTGGATAAGGGAGAAGCGGTGGATGTGGTATACCTAGACTTTAGTAAGGCATTTGATACGCATGATATTTTTATCAATAAACTAGGCAAATACAACTTAGATGGGGCTACTATAAGGTGGGTGCATAACTGGCTGGATAACAGTACTCAGAGAGTAGTTATTAATGGTTCCCAATCCTGCTGGAAAGGTATAACAAGTGGCGTTCTGCAGGGGTCTATTTTGGGACCGGCTCAGTTCAATATCTTCATCAACGACTTAGATATTGGCATAGAAAGTACACTTATTAAGTTTGCAGATGATACCAAACTGGGAGGGATTGCAACTGCTTTGGAAGATAGGGTCGTAATTCAAAGTGATCTGGACAAATTGGAGAAATGGTCTGAGGTAAACAGGATGAAGTTTAATAAAGACAAATGCAAAGTGCACCACTTAGGCAGGAACAGTCAGTTTCACACATACAGAATGGGAAGAGACTGTCTACAAAGGAGTACGGCAAAAAGGGATCTGGGGTTATAGTGGACCACAAGCTAAATATGAGTCAACAGTGTGATGCTGTTGCAAAAAAAGCAAACATGATTCTGGGATGCACTAACAGGTGTGTTGTGAGCAAGACACGAGAAGTCATTCTTCCGCTCTACTCTGCGCTGGTTAGGCCTCAACTGGAGCATTGTGTCAAGTTCTGGGCACCGCATTTCAAGAAAAATGTGGAGAAATTGGAGAGGGTCCAGAGAAGAGCAACAAGAATGATTAAAGGTCTTGAGAACATGACCTATGAAGGAAGGCTGAAAGAATTGGGTTTGTTTAGTTTTGAAAAGAGAAGACTGAGAGGGGACATGATAGCAGTTTTCAGGTATCTAAAAGGAGGAGGGAGAAAACTTGTTCATCTTAGCCTCTAAGGACAGAACAAGAAGCAATGGGCTTAAACTGCAGCAAGGGAGGTTTAGGTTGGACATTAGGAAAAAGTTCCTAACTGTCAGGGTGGTTAAACACTGGAATAAATTGCCTAGGGAGGTTGTGGAATCTCCATATCTGGAGATATTTAAGAGTAGGTTAGATAAATGTCTATCCGGGGTGGTCTAGACAGTATTTGGTCCTGCCATGAGGGCAGGGGACTGGACTCGATGACCTCTCGAGGTCCCTTCCAGTCCTAGAAACTATGAATCTATGAATCTAAATAATGCGTCCCTAGATTAACAGCTCCCAGCCACATGACAAAAGTGATCTTATCAATAAATTGCAATATCTTGTTTATTTAAATGTCTATGTTAGAATATTCTCCATTCCAGCATCTGTCAAGCTGCTCACCTAAGTCCCCTTCTTTCATTTCAAAAACAAAATTTATAAAAACACATCCCCTTCACATCTCTGGCAGACTGTGGCATAGCTATTTGCATTATTTTAATATATAACACTGAGTCTGAGAAGTGAGTCTTTCTGCGTGTGGTGCCCCATGAATTCTGTCCAGGTGATTTAGTAAACCAGGATAGGTAATCCATTTATATAAGATTTAGAGTATGGATTTCTTTCCAGAAAATATAAAACCAGGTATTCTAAAAAAACTGAGGCACTCGTCACATTAATTGCAGACTAGACTTATTGTCAGGTTCCAAAGGCCTCTTTTGAGGATACTTATCAAGGAAGTAACAGTTATTACTTTTCATATTTTAGCTGTGCTTTTCTTCTGTGATCATGCTATCTTTATTTTTGTTGATGAGAGCAAGAATACAGAGGAATGAATTCCAATTATAGTTGTTTGTAAAGTAAGAAATTGATGTAGAATGTATCACACTAATAATGAGTTCTCTGTTTGCAAAAGCAAAATCATAATCATTATCAGAGAATGTCACTGTAGTGAAGATCAGACAGGATATTATAATGTTTAAGTTACTCTTTTTAAAAAAATGTTGACTGGCAAAAGTATGATGAGTTTGGAGTGCTTTTGCCAGGGACTAAATATTGCTTGTACAGCACTGAAAAAGGACATTTAAAATATTTATTGAACACCGACCGCACCCCTACTATAAACATTGTTCCAACACCACTGTGCAAAATGTATGCAAGGATATTATTTAAAAAAATATGTATCTATACTGAAAACCATATTCTTATGGTATGTAAGTTAACAGGTCACCAGAAGGTGATAAGTTCTGGTCAGGCAGGGGCAGTAGACACTTATCTCCCTGGCTGGTCATTGTGTATTGTATATCTTGCAATGTATCTCTATTTGCATACTAATGAAAATTGTGAAGTTTGCAAGAGATTACACAAACTACAGAAAAGGCGGGTGTTTTTGATGAAGATTAAAGAATTAGTCTGGTGTAGCAGGAGAATGCAAGGAGACACACAGTATCCTTCATCTGGTGGACAAGCTGCCCGTGTGATTGCCATATGAATAAAGGGTCACATCTGTCCTGGCTGGGAGAAAGACTGTGGGTGAGTTAACTTTTATGAGACAAGAGAAAGTCTTGTTATTTAAGTCTAGGCTCTAGAAGACGTATCATGATTTTTTTTTAGATGTAACCAATTGTTTCCAATACTTCTACCTCCTTGCTATTACTTGAGCTCTGTTATTTGTTAAATACACTTAGATTTGTTTATAGAGAAAACTAGTATAAGTGCCATGAGTTAAGTGGCGCGGTGATTCTAAAGTGAAACTGGTAAGCTGATGTGTATTGTTCCTTTGGGAATATTGTATCTGTAAATACTGTGAATGTCCATTAGAACAGGGTCTGGGCACTCCAGGGAAACACTTTGAGGGCAGGTGGTAGCAAGGTGCCTCACAACCTTGGGCACCCCCAGGAAGCATCACACCAAATTAGTAGCTCCTTCATCCTGGGGCCAGTTCTATGATTTTGTTGTTCTCACACTTTGGAAATCCACAAGTAGCCAGTAGATCCTGCAAAAACGTAGTATGCGATCATGTAATTAAGGACTGTCTCATAAGATATATGCACAATAAGGCCTAATTAAGGTAGCACACACAACCTTAATTCTGGATTTTCCTAACTTTTGAGTGCTTGACTTTGCTCCCTTAATGTCATTTTGTATGAAATTTCTTAGGTTTTAAAAAAAAGAAACTAGAAAAACAGAAATTCCATCATGTGGAACCATTGACACCCTCATGGTTCACCAGCAGGGTTGGAACCCTTAGAGTAACTGAAAGCAGTAGTAGATTGTCATTGTCTCCTAAAGGGAGATGGGGCACACATTTTGTTAGTGGATTACACAGATATTTGGTTACAGCAGGAAATATAGACATTCAGGAATCCTGGGTTCTATTCCAAGTTCTGAGTGGAGTATACAGTAGTGGTTACAGACCCTTCTGATCCAGTTTCCCTCAAGTCTGGCCCCTTTGGTTCCTGGCCTCTCCAGCTTTCCTTTATTCCAGTCTCCCACCAGACCTCTTTGGCTCCTTATTGGAATTCTATTCTCCTCCTGCCCCTTCTTGGCTCCTGCATTGCCTCTCACTCAGCTCTAAATCAGAGTGTCCTACCCCAATGGCTCCCTCTCCTCCATCATCTCCTTGGTCCAGCCTCCCCTCCTTGGCCCAGTTTTCCCACCTTGGTTCTTTATCCCATTATCTCGCAGTCCTTTGTTCCCACCCCCAGGCCTAGCTCCTCACCCCTCTCCATTTTAGTCAGGCTGTTTCCTGCTACTACTCACTGCCTGGGTACCAGCAGTGGAAGCATTGAGAGTGCTGGAGAGACAGACTTCCTGCTGTCAGTTCAAGTGCCTGGCAGCACAGTGGTCCCTGATTACTTCAAGGTAAGTACTGGTTAGTCCCTGAAGCCCTGGACAGGGGCTCCATGCCAATGGAATCTTTGGCAAATTCAGCCATTCTAAAACATTTCTACCATGCATGTGCAAATTGAGATTTTCAGAGGTTCATACTGTGATGGGTTTCTCCCGCGGTGCCACCTGGAACTAGGGTACCACTGAGCCCCCTGACCCACTAGCCTGGGCTCCCTCTCACACTGTACTGCTGTGATAAGTTGCAAAGCCCTCCAGCCTGCACTTTGACCAGCATTCATACAGGTAAGGACACACCCAACTTCAGTTATACACAGGCTCTCTAACCACCAGCTTCCCAGCCTGGGACCCCAGAGCAGTACCGTCCTGCCCTGGTCAAATCTGGCCAGTATATGGCTTTAATACCCGGTCCGCCTCTCCCTCAATGTGAAGAGAGCAATGCACACTTGTGGTAACTAAGCTGAGATTTTCCCCCAAGCACTTCAGTCAAAGCTCACTGGTTTAGATTAAAACAAAAACAAGTTTATTAACTACAAAAGATAGATTAAGTGATTATAAGGGATAGCAAACAGATCAAAGCATATTAGCCAGAAAATAAACAAAAAATGCAAACTAAGCTTAATATACTAGATAGATTGGATATGAATTAGCAGATTCTCACCCTAAAAGATGATACAAGTAGGCTGCAGATTCTTAAGGGGCAAGCTACACTTGCTTTACAGCTTAGATTCCCCAGGTGTTTCATACACAGGCTAGAAATCCTTTCAGCCTGGGTCCAGCAGTTCCCCAGTTCAGTCTTTGTTCCTCAGGTGTTTCCAGGAGTCTTCTTGTGTGGGAAGTGAAGAACCACAGATGATGTCACTCCCTCCCTTACATAGCTTTTGTATATGGTGGGAACCCTTTGTTCCAAAGCTTGGTTCTCAGACCAATCTGTGGAAAAATACTGACATCCCAAGATGGAGTCTAGCATCATGTGGCCTGATCAACTGTCCTTGTAGAGTCATAGCAGTCATCACTCATAGGCTGTCTGTAGCATTCTCAGGAAGTCTCACCATGTGGGAAATAATTTAGCTTCCACCTTGCATGGGTGAGTAGCTGGGGCAGAGCGTGCCCCCACTTCCTCAGAGCACCTGCCCGTGCACCCTGCCTGGTGCTTGGGGCAGCCCGCGGGGATGGGGGCCCCTGCTCCCCCGGGCAGAGGGGCTCCGCTGGCCCTCTGTCGGGGGGAGCAGGCTGAAAGCAGCATTTCACCTCACTGCCAACCCCCCTGCATGTGGGACCCCTAGTGGGGCAAGGAAGAATGTTGTGGTGGGGAAGTGGCAATGCCAGCCCCATGCTGGAGGGAGGGTTATAGAGGAGGGCTCAAGCAGCCCCACGTGTGGGCATGTGGTGGGGGGTGGCTTGGGCTCGGACCACCAGCCCTGCTGGTGTTTGTGCAGTGGGGGGGGGCTTCAGACCAGCTCTGCACCTGGGGGAAAGGGGACCGCGGGGGGGATCGCAGATGGGCAGGAGTGGCGGGGGGGCTCAGAGGACCAGCCCAGCACACGGGCAGGCGGCAGGGTAGCTTGGGCCAACCCCGGGTGCCAGTGGGGAGAAAGACCTCAGGCTGTCCCTGCATGGGCGGGAGTAGGGCCGGCCCACAACATTTTGGCACCTGAGGCGGGGAGCTCAAATGACGCCACCTTGCTTGGGCCAAAACTTTGAAAGGTCTCAATTCTGCCTTCCTGTTCTACTCCTCTCATGGTATTGCTCTGCTACCTACCCCAGTAAAGAAGAACTAACAACTTAAAATGCCTTGTTCAAAAATTAAGTAACACTTAACTTTCAAACGCCTGAACAGCAAATGTAACTTTTCTTGTCTGCATAGTAAACACTGGCATTTTTATCTGTTTGAATAATCATAGTGTGATTTCCGTGCCTTCTTGGTTGTGAAGATTTGAACTGCTTCCTGAGGGTCCACAGTCTGGGCCAGCTCATGCTCTATTGAGATGGTTGCAAGCCATCTCCTGTGTCATTGTGGAGCATAGATATGTTTTTATTAACTTCAGCTTGGAGAAGCTGCATTCTCCACTGGCAACTGTTACAGGAAGTGTTAGACGCATGTGCAGAGCAACAAAAGCATTTGGAAAGAGGGTGGTCATCTTATTTGTGCACATATATTCCAGAACAGCCTTTGGAGTTGATCCTGCTGAAATGTATCTTGAAAGGGCTTTCAGTTCATCACCTGAAATCACTTGCATCAATATTGTACATGTCATCATGTGTCAACACTGTCTCTAGTGCACTGCATTGCTGGTGTAGGTCTTCTTCAGGTATATTGAGGAGTTTTGGAATATCACACAACATCCCAAATATACTGCTTTGTTCCTTGAGCTGCATGAAACATTCTTCAACTGACTCTATTGCACAATCTAGCACCTGGTTAAAGAATTCAACTTTGAATTGTTGTTTGGGGTCTCTCATGGGGTTATCCCGTGCCTCATAATGAAAATGTCTTCTTCTTTGGTGATTCTTGTATTCTTGAATGGGTGGGAAAATAGCTTCAGTGTGAAGTTCCTCTGCCAACTTCTGTGCGCTCTTCAGAACGTTTTGAAATGCCTCATTTGACCGGTAAGACTGTAGGTATGACTTTGCTTTGTCCAGTTGTTCCATTGCTCCACATATATCGAGGTCAACACCTTGGAGTCTCTTGCTTACAACATTTATTTCAAATAGTATGTCATGCCACAACACTAAACCACACAGAAATTTGAAGTTATGTATGTTTCTGGTGATTCCATTTCCCTCTGCCACTGTTCTCCCACGAACAGTTCCTGTCATAGCATTATCCTCCATAATGGCAATGATGGCATCATCTATCTTCCCAATTTGGTGTTTGATAGGCTTTATCGCCTCCACTCGACTTTCCCATCGTGTGGCACTCAGTGGTTTCAGTGTCAGAGAGGATGTTCCCAGATGTTGCTTCAAAATTTGCCATTGATGAGTTGATGCAGAGGAAAATACATAGATGCTTTGAATTACATTAACAAATTCAGCAGCCTCACTAGGAGCTGATGCTGCATCACTGACCACCAAGTTCAATGAATGCATGGGGCAAAAAAAGCTTGAGGGTTTAACTCTCAGATCCGTGTCTGCACTCCTCTGTTCTTTCCTCTCATGTTGGCACCATTATTGTAGCCCTGACCTCTCATGTCAGCTATCGCAATTCCTGTATCTTCCAGCTTTTTAAAAAGCACATTTGTCATACCAGCTCCTGTAGTATCATCAATGTAATAAGTTCTAGAAAATGCTCTCTGACAGTCACCATTGCAGGGATATTTTCACTAGGTTCTGTTGTTGTTACAAAACACACCATTAAAGTCATTTGTGCCGTATGTCTGATGTCAGGTGTGCAGTCCAGAATAACAGAGTAATATCTTGCTGACTTCAGATCTGCCACAATCGTCGGTTTGACTTTTGTTGCCAGTAACTGTATGATCTCATTTTGAATTGTTTTTCCCAGGTAGTGGTGTGTGTACATTTCTTGGGTGGTGACTCTTCTTAGATGCTCCTGGAGTACAGCATCAAACTCAACCATCAGCTCCACAATTTTAAGGAAGTTTCCATTGTTTGGCAGTGTGACGGTCCATGCCCCTAAGGTTGCGCGTGGCGTGGACTATCCGTCACCATCCGTCAAATAGCCCTTCAGTACAGGGCAGTGTGGCCTAGCAGCCAGAGTCTATGACGTCCCCTTTACTTCAAGGAGACGCCTGACGGCCGGAGTCTATAACACAGCCCTTGGCTACAGAGCAGTAGGGCCTATCGGCCAGAGTCCATAAAGCAACCCTTGGGTGGAGGGTAGCGTGGCCTAGCAGCCAGAGTCTTTATCATTGGGGTGCGACAGCCCCCATAGGGGGGCCCCGACCCGGGGCCCTAACAGAAGCGTAGTGGTTTGCCACCAACTCAGCGGGGGGTTCCGACCGAAACACGCTGAGTTTCCCGAGGTGGGGGAAGGTACCACTCTGTCACCCTCCCGGGGTCCCTTCCTACCAGGCTCTCTGTTGGGGTCTCCCAGGAGTCATCGGGTCCTTGGTACTCGTCAGATTCAGTCATCTCCTAGGTCTCCTCCAATCGCCGGGGTGAAGGCAGGCCACGGACGGCGTCTCTTCCCGGTGCAGTCAGTGGCTGTGGCTGGTCCGCTGCAGGAGCTCCCTCGGCAGGTCCTTCTCCTACAGGCTCCAACCCAGAATGAGCTGGCCTCCCTCCCTTTATACTCCTGTAGCACTTGGAGCATGCCCAGTCTGCCCAGGGAGGCGGGACTTCCGCTGCCAGTCCCTGGGGCTTAACTCCTTCCGGGTTAAGGCGGGGTAGTCTGGCCCCGCCACAGGCACATACAGATGATCTGAAGTGCCACGCAGTGCTAGATTTTGGGTAGCAAACATTCTCACAATGGCAATGAGCCTTTTCAGAACATTTTGCCAGTAAAAAGACTCTAATGCAATCTTCTCTTGATGTTAATCATCTATGGTGGCCTTTAACCTTAGTTTCATCTCAAGCTCTTTCCACCTATGAAATGCTCTCTAGTGATTTGCAGCCTTCTCAAGGCATGCCAGATTTCTAGCCAGATTTTTCCGGTCCTTTGTTCCTGTAGAACGCAATGTCGCTGGAACATTAGACTGGAAGAGTTTGCAACAAAAACAGTATGCCGCATTCTGGGTTTTTGAGTACATAAGCCATGGCCTCTCCACTTTGTCACCATTGGGGATTTCACGCCAGTAATGTGTTGGATGGAAACTTCTATTTTCATTGTCCTTGGGGAACATGAAGTATTTCACTTGCAGTGGCCCAAGCAGTACAAGGAAGTCCCTCAGGCTACTGCTCAAGTGGGTCCACAGTCCTGGATCATCTAGACGTAAGGAACTAAACTCAGCAGCAGCTGTTTCTTGTGCCTCCTCCACACTCTTCTCTGATCTACACTTTTCTTCAGGAATGTGCATGGTTACATCCATTTGAGATGGAGATATGGATGCTGCAGTGTCTGCCAGGTCACCTGCACTTTGACTAACTGGAAGATCAGGCATCTCTTCGCCACTCACATCCTCACTGGGGATGGAAGGTGAAGGAAATAAATCCACACCGTGAAGAGGTCAAGCATAGGAGTTTATTACACACAGCGCTGGCGGAGTGTCACCTTGCTTATTAGGCTCAGAAACACTGTTAATCAATTGATTACAATAGAATATATAGATTTTCAATGGGCGGGGGAAGTGACGGGGTAGGCAGTTCCACACCCCAGGATAGGTTTTGCAGCAGGACAAGATAGCACAATAGCCAATGGTTAACAGGTTACATAATGTCTCCGCCCATGGTCTCAAGTTAGCAAGTTAACATTTAATTAACACTTTGATAACATTTTATTAGTATAAAATATATATGTTGAATTATGATTTGGAATCCATAGGAATGGAGCAACTTCTTTGATTGTCCAACAGGTACATTCCTAGGGGTTATAGCAAAGAAACAGTGAAAGTATATGGCAATAAAGATTGTCTTCTGTGTGTCTTAAGGCAGGCATTGGTCCCTTGGAAGGGAGGTAGAAGAATGCCATATCTTATACTGACATGTGCCAACTTTTCATAAACTCAAGGTTGGATCTGTGGGAAGAATGTTTCCCTACAGAAGAAACAAACACAATAGGAACAGGGATTCTTTGTTCAATCTGTAACTCTGAATAAGACACAGTTATTTAGTTCTTAGCTTCAACACCTGGCAATTTGCTGACCGGGCCTATCTTAGCAAGCAAGGCTTTCTGTTTACTCCAGCTTTCGCTTAGCTGATCACTGTTTGCTGGGCCTCTGGTCTCTTGACCATACTCTGGACTTTGGGTCTGGAAAAGAGCTGGCACAATCCATATACCAGGTTGTTATATAAAATGCACAAGTATTTTAACCCTTCAGAAGGCTCACGATGAACATTTGTGTCTATGTATCTCAGGAGAGCTCCTTCCTGCTTAGATAGAAAAGCTTCCTTTGCTTGCTTTCTTTTTCTGAATGCTGCCCCAGAGGGGCGTTTTCTTCTTTCACTCATGACTGCTGTTCTGTGCCAGCTATAGTGGCTCTCAATTTAAAGGGACAAATAAGCAGGCTGGTAGCAGGGCCTGAGTGAGGGAAATATCAGCATCTTAAGGGCCTAAGTAGCTCTTACTACTTCAGTTGACTGCCTGTTCTCTTCAAGTGAGTTCAGGGAAGCAGCAGGAAACAGGAAGCTCCCTGAGAAGCTGGTGTTAATCAGTCCAGGCTCCTGGGGGTGCTAGAGAGATACATAAGAGGCTCCTCCTCCTCTCTCTCCCTGCAGCTCCTGCTGCTTTCCGTTATTCCCTCTCACCTTTTCTCCTGCCTGCCTATTATGTCTCTCGTGCCCTCCTTCCTCCACCACAGCACTCCACCATCTCTGTGCATCTAGAGCAGAGAGAATACATATGCACCACCAGCAGACACAATTTTCTACACTCTGGGTCCTAGTGGCCTCCCCCCACAGTCTGGCACCTGAGGCAGCCGCCTCAGTTCACCTCATGGTAAGGCCAGCCCTGGGCAGGAGGCAGGGAGGGCTCGGGCTGGCCCAAGCGCTGGGGGGCTTTGGGTGACCTTTGGCAGCCCTGCGCATGGAGAAGCTGGGGGACCTCAGGGAGGGCTTGGGATGGCCCCGTGTGCAGGGGAGAGGGCAGGCTGGTCCGGGGTGTGCTGTTTTCCATTTGGAACCGGGGGTATCCTGTTTTGCCTTTGGGAAAATATGGTCACCCTAGGTAAACCAGTTTAAGGTCCCATTTCAGGGTTCTTAAGGAACTAGCTGAAACACTCTGTGAACCATTAGTGATTATCTTTGAGACCTCATGGAGGATGGGTGAGGTCTCAGAGGACTGGAGAAGGGAACAGAGGACCCAGACAATTATAGACCAGTCTGTCTAACTTTGATACCTGGAAAGATACTGAAATAAATTATTAATTTGTAAGCACCTAGAGGATGATGGGGTTATAAGTAATAGCTAACATGGATTTGTCTAGAACAAATTGTGCCAAACAAACCTAATTACCTTCTTTGACAAGGTTACTAGTCTAGTAGATTCAGGAAAGCAGTAGATGTGATATATCTTGATTTTAGTAAGGCTGTTGATCAAGGGTGCTGGAACCTTTGTAGAAGTGGGGGGGGAGGTAGTGGGGACAAGGCAAAAGTGCCCCCTCCCTCTCCTCGGCTGGCTGCTCTGGTGGTAAGCAAGCTGCCCTCTCCTCTGGTGCCACAGCAGTCCCTGGTGGGCAAAAGTTGTAATTGCAGTGCTTCCCCATCAGAATCTATTATTCTGTGGTGGGGAAAAAAAATCTGTGGGGGACATTAATTCTGTGTTTATGTTTCGTTTATTAAAAAGTGGGGGAGCGTGGCCCGCTAGCTCCTGTGGTTTCAACACCAGTGCTTTTGATGTAGTCGTACATGACTGTCTCATAAGAAAATTAGGGAAATGTGATCTAGATGAAATGACTATAAAGTGGAAGTGAGGACCCTTAGGGGTCTGTCCTGGGTCCGGTACTAGTCAATATTTTCAATAATGACATGGATAATGGAGTGGAGAGTATGTTTGTGTCATACACAAATTTTATAAAGCTGGTAAAGGTTGCGAGCAATTTGGAGGACACGATTAGAATTCAAAACAACCTTGACAAATTGGAGAATTGGTCTGAAATCAATTGGATGAAATTCAATAAAGACAAGTGCAAAGTACATCACTTTGGAAGGTGTGATAAAGTGGGTTTCCCCCCTTTTTATGTTGTATGTTAGCCTATGTGAGTCTTACTGTTTTGCATGAATATTGTGTGTACCTCAGTTTCCCTGTGTATTACATCAATGCCTAGGTGGTGGAAATAAGAGTGTGTGACTTTTGCTGTGACCCTCGGGGGCAGGTGAGGCTGCTCCAGCTGCCTGCACGTAAGCGATGGCTGAATCCCTTCGTAACCTGAGAACCAGGAGGGAGATGCGACCAGGTGACACACCCAGGAAGCAAGACAAAGACTGGAGGAGGGGCAATGGGCATTTCCGAGGTCAGGCCGCTGGAAGCAAGTCAGTCTCCTGTTTGGGACTCGGAGGGGAGAGTCCCGAGGCCCCAGGCCCTGGGTCCCCCCAAGATGAACTTTACTGAAAGTTCCTAATTTCTGTGCTAGCAATCTCTGTTCTACACTGTGTTCCTGTTGACTAATAAACCTTCTATTTTACACGCTGGCTGAGAGTCACTGCTGACTGTGAAGTTGGGGTCCAGGGCCCTTCTGGCTTCCCCAGGGGTCCCATCAGGTGGACCTGCTGTGAGAAGTGCATGGTGAGAACAGGGGTGCTGAATGCTCCAAGGTCAGACCCAGGAAGGTCATAGTCGAGAAGGCTTCTTGCTCTGGACATTGTGCCCTGAGTGGAGTCATGCTAGCCCAGAATCCTGTCTGGCTTCATACAGAGCAGTTCCAGAGCATCGGGCCTGTGACTCCATGACAGAAGGAAAAAATCAAATGTACAATTTCAAAATTGGGAAGAACTGGCTAGGCTGTAATACTGCTGAAATAGATCTGGGGGTTATAGTGAATCATAAATCAATTATGAGTCAACAATATCATGAAGTTGAGAATAAGGCTACTATAATTCTGGAGAGTATTAACAGAAACATCGTATGTAAGACATGAAAGGTAATTGTTCTGCTCTACTTGGCATAGGTGAGGCCTCAGCTGGAATACAGTTTCCAGTTCTGGGCATCACACATTAAGAAAAATGTCGACACAGTGAAGAGAGTCCAGAGAAGAGCAACAAAAATGAGAACATGTTTAGAAAACCTGATCTATGAAGAAAGGTTAAAGCAACTGGACATGTTTAGTCTTGAGAAAAGATGACTGATAACAGTATTCAAATATGTTAAGAGGTGTTATAAAGAGTGTGGTGATCAATTGTTCTCCATGTCCGCTGTAGGTAGAAAAAGAAGTAATGGACTTAATCTGCAGGAGTGGAGATTTAGGTTATGTATTAAGAAAAACGTTCTAACTATAAGGATAGTTAAGCACTGAAATAGGCTTCCAAGGGAGGTTCTGGAATCCGTGTTATTGGAGATTTTTAAGAACAAGTTAGGCCAGGGGTAGGCAATCTATGGCACGCATGCCAAAGGCAGCACGCAAGCTGATTTTCAGTGGCACTCACTGCCCAGCTCCTGCCCACGAGTCCGGAGGGCTCTGCATTTTAATTTAATTTTAAATGAAGCTTCTTAAACATTTTAAAAACCTTATTTACTTTACATACAACAATAGTTTAGCTATATATTATAGACTTATAGAAAGAGACCTTCTAAAAATGGTAAAATGTATTACTGGCGCATGAAACCTTAAATTAGAGTGAATAAATGAAAACTCGGCACACAACTTCTGAAAGGTTGCCGACCCCTGGGTTAGACAAACACTTTTCAGGGATAGTCGAACTTTGCTTCTTCCTGCCTCAGCACCGGGGGCTAGACTAGATGACCTCTTGAGGTCCCTTCCAGCCCTACATTTCTATGATTCTATGATAATAAGGTTCTAATTTTAAGAATGTGAACAGTCCTGGAAGACCACAAGACTAATTTTGTTTTCTCTTGTTGATTGTGAATATTAGATTGAGCCAAAACTGGAACTTTGAAACCAGGTCCTTTCAGATTATGGGGAGTCAGGTGTGATTCAGATCCCTGCATTCAAATCCATGCCAATGGTTTTAGCTCCAGTTGGGATCCGGAATTGAAAGAAGAGTGTTTCTGATTCCAATTTAGATGCAGCCAACAAATCATGAGATCAGATAATCTTGCAAGATTTCTGCCATTCAACATAGTGGGAATCTTACATAATCAACTGTTCTTGTGTTCAATTTTGTGCTAAAATTTCACAAGAATAGCTTGTGAGATTTTGTAGATGTCAAACCTAAACTTGAATCCAAATCCTAACCCTGATTCTATTTTGAACCTGGACACTGACCCTTAACCTAAACTTAAATTTTACCCCTAACTGAATAGTGCCTCTTTGAGCCGTTTCTAGTTAATATTTGATCTACATATTTTACCAAACAAAAGTGGTGAAAATAAACATATTGTAGCATGCTGTGATAATTACTATAATTTTTATTTTGCTAACAGAGAATTCATTATTCATATGGTATATCTTTCTGAACAATATCTGAAAGGAAATGAACCCCAAAAACAATTATATTTCTTACTCTCATTAACTAAGAATAAAGCTAATATGATCATGCTTACATCGCAATTCTACTTGTTTGAAAATATGATATTGTGGGATTCTCATTCTTGGGTCTCCGCTCCCAAGCATAAGATTCATGACACTACCAAAGCTCTAGAATTTTTGGCTCCCAAGGCAGTGGTAGCAGATAGGATCACAGAGCACAACACTACAGGAACTGAAAAATCACCCTCTGAAATTTAACCATTGTTCTTGAAACCTAGTCAAATGCTTCCTGACCAATCAGTGGAGAAACTCTTCACAGGAACAGTTGTTCTTTTGACATTACTTTGGCTCTTCAACATAACCCAATATGATAGAGGTGACAGAGCCTGACCGTTGGTATCACCTCAGCAAGTTGTGGCTTTTGAACCAGTAAACTCATATTGAGCACGAAGATTGATATTGGACTAGCAAGCCAGAGATGTTAAGCCAATGACATCACACAGTACTTCCTCTTGACATCAGACCACCAAGCTTCAGGTGCAGAGCCAGTGATGTCAAGGGACTGCCCCTTGGCATCATACTATCTAGTCCCATGACATAAAACAATCTAGCTCTGGGGGTACCAGGCCAGCAAGCTCGAGGTGTTGAAATTAGAGCTCTTACAGAATTCTGGGTCTTCAAATAACCCAGCAAGATAGAAGTATTAAGCCAATGTCTTCACAGAGGCCTACATTTTAACATAAACCTAGCAAGATAGGTGCTGAGGCAATAACTTTTAAAAGGCTACTTGAAGGGGGCAAGAGTAAGGACTAAGTGGAATACTTTGCATTTGTACTTATTGATTGTCATCCTACTTACTTCAGACCATTTCTCCGTTATATATTGTTTTATCAGTTTTCAAAGATAGGGATAAAGCCTATAATAGGTAGTACATTTAGGGCGTCATCCTAAAATCATTGGCAATCTTTCCACAGAATTTAATGGGAGTTGGAGCAACCTCTTATTAATACAGTTTTTAAGCTCTAGATATCTGAGTTCAAACTGTAGTTCAGTGAAAAGTGAGAATGATTTTAGTCTCATTCTACTTCCAATGGGCTTGATCTTGACCATACAAATCAATGGGAGTTTTCCCATTGGCTTGAATGGGAACAGAATCAAGCCTTTTCTGCACATATTAAAAAAATCCACAGCAGTTTTTCACATTTTAATACACTGGTCAGTACCCACTAAAGAAATGCCCAGAAATGAAAAAGCAGACGTATTTTATGTCAGTAATCATGTACATTGATAAAGCTTTGTGAAGAAGCCTGCACGGTATTTGCCCAGCATGAATTATACTTACATAAGTCAGTGCTATTTATCTCTCATGATTAGAAGCATTGAACCCACTCAATAATTTAAGAAAAAACAAATTAAGAAAAAATATGCCCTACAAAGCCCTTAAATTCTGGGTAGTGGACAGCAGTTCCTTTTGACAATCAGATATCAGTTAACCATACAAATCTCTTTCACTGAATAAATGTATTATATTAGGGATGGGCAGAATTCGATGTAGTTATCATTCTGCCAATGGGGCTAGACAAATGTTTATATTACTTCAAAGGGGCTCAGAAATACCACTGGCTCCAATCTCTACATCAATTCCAGAGGAACAATAAGAAAAATCAGTCTCAAAATCCTGGACTTAGTTGGTTTATGTCATGACCTCAGTATTTTAAAACTATTTTTGGTTGTGGTGATGTATTTGTACTACCTAATCAATATTTCTTTTTATTCCATATTCCAAGTGAAATAAATGTACAAAGAATGGAAGTTAAGAAAAGAATCCAAGCATATATAAAAGGAGATATTTTATTTTTTGAAAGCTTTTACTGAAGACCAACCAAAGATTTTGATGAAAACATGCTTTTTTAAAAAAAGTCATTTGATTTTGGCAGAAATAATACTTTTAATGTGTTCCTGCTGCCTAAATATTTTTTTCCTAAGTTGGGATTTTTTATTTATTTCTCCCTTTTCTGTAACTAACTGTTCAGGGAAGAAAATCAGCATTAAAGATAAATACATTTTTATTTCCCCACAAGGTGGTACTGTGGTACTTCTGTTATAGAAATCTCATTGTTGCACTGTTAAATTTTTTTCTGTAAAGCTTCTGCAAGTGTTTTTAGGATAGGTTTCGATCTAGGATAGAAGACTCAATCACTTAAAAACAAAGAAGGTAGTTGCAAGACAAACTTTCTTATTCAAAAGTTCTGCTGAGTCTCTATTGAGTCTCTTTTCAGTGTGCTCGCTTCTCCTTGATTTTACTTTAGAAAAATAAATAATTTTATTACAAGATAGAATTGTTGGAACGGTTTCCCAATATTGGTTTTAATTTCTTAACCTTTTATGGGTAGTCATTTTATTTGTCCAGTCAGACCATTTAAAAGTGTTTCCCCCTCCAAACTATGCACATGAACAATATTTACTGTAAGTTTAGTTAGAAACTGATCTCTAACTCATTGGCTTTAGATTTGTACAAAAGTAAAAAGGGGCACCTGCCATTAATTCCAAAAACAAACAACAAAAAATTAAATCAAATTAAACAGCCAGCAGAAAACAAACTTCTCTCTCCACAACAGATCCCCTATCAATTATGATATCAAAAACACTATTGGCCTGATCCAAACCCCATGGAAATCAATAGGAGTCCTTCTATTGACCTATATACAGTGGTGAGCTGGAGCCGGTTCGCAAGAACCGGTTGCTAAATTTAGAAGCTGGTGTAGAACTGTTCCTAAACGGGCCAGCAGGTGGGCAAACTCCGGTCCGCAGGCCACATCTGGCCCGCGGGACCATCCTGTCTGGCCCGCCTGAGCTCCCAGCTGGGGAGGCCAAGGCTCCCCCGGCCCCTCCTCCGCTTCCCTCCCCCCCCTCGCAGAACCGCCGGAGTCCTGGGGGAAGTGGCGGGCTCCAGTGGTTATTTAAAGGACCGGGGCGGCAGAGGCAGCTGGAGCCCCAGCCCTTTAAATAGCCCCTGGAGCCCCCTGCTACCCCAGGGCTCTAGGGGCTATTTAAAGGGTCTGGGCTCCCCTGCTTCTACCACCCCGGCCCTTTAAATAACCACTGGAGCCCTGGAATAGTGGTGGTGGGGCTCCGGTAGCTATTTAAAGGGCCGGGGCAGTAGAAACAGCGGGAACCCTGGACTTTTAAAATTGCCCCCAGAGCCTCGCTGCCGCTACCCCAGGACTCCAGCAGTGGGGCTCTGGTGGCAATTTAAAGGGCCTGATTTTACAAGACATGATATGGACCAGGTGTGGCCCTTATTAGAAAGCAGGGACAAAGGATCAAAGTGACTCCACTTACAGAAATTCAGATTTAAATTTAGTTGCTATTTTTGAAAACATTTTTAGGAAATAGTGACCTCTGCACTAGTCTAGTGTTTTTCACTAGTCTTTTCTATAAATATGATTTAGATATACACATTTCCAAGGAACATATCTGAGGGCTAAATATGGCTATTATATTTTTGAAATTTCTATAAAATGGTATACCACTTTTGGAAGTAATGCTCAGTGTTAGGTCATGATACTGCAACTAGAGCCAGGCAGGCAAAGAGGTCCCCTTTGCTCCCAGAGCCAATTGCAGGATGAGGTTCACAGATATTAATGGATGTGGCAAAAGAAACTGTCTCACCAGTAGATGGCGCATACACACCTATTGGGGAGCCATAATAGTAACATGCACACACTAGCCTTGGTTCTATTCTTGGATGATCAGCATCATCAGATTGTTGTTAATAAAGATTTTTCTTATTTCCCTCCCACCTTTACACTGAATTCCTTTAAAGCTCTCAGTATATTTGTTTACATTTTAGAAAGTTTTCTTATAACTGTCCATGCCAGTAATATCACCTCTTCCAAGCCCTCTCAGGTTTTCAGTATTTCTTTCCTTGGGCAGTTAAGATTGTTTTCTTCTTCAGAGGAAAATATGACTAGTGCCCTGGATAGGTGTCCCAGTACAATAAGCCTTAAGTTGTGTTTGGAAGAAGTCTCTGACAAAACAACAAGCAGCTATCTTAAGAAGAATCATGGCATTGCCAGATAGAAGATATATATTAAAGGGCATAGTTCTCAAATTGTGATCTGTGGCCTACCAGTAGACCACAAAGAGCACTTGTATCTTATTAAAAGTGGCTAAAAACACATCTAATAATTTTCTAACATTGTCTTTTCATGTAAGAAATTGCTGTAGTTGCCACAGGGACGCTATGTTATCAAGAATGGGAAGGAAGGTGGTCTGCACAGTTGTGAATGGGAGACAGTGGCACAAGTAGGGCGGTCCGATCTGGTACGCCGTACCAGTAAGCTATTTATAGCTGGTACAGCATACCGGAAAGACACAAGAGGAGCAGAACATGGGGCCGCTGGATGATCCCACACTGGCAGCTCCTCCAGTGCAGCTGTAACACTCCCAGCCCTTCCACACAGTTGCGTGCCTGCATCTCCTGTCTGGGGTCTGTACAGCAGCCCTGCCAGAGGACAGGGCTGGGGACGGGGTTGGGGGCGGTACAGCCACGCCGGAGGAGCTGCCAGCATGGGGCCGCTAGGCGGTCCCACATTCTGCTCCTTTTGCCACTGAGGTTCCCAGGAGAGCCCTGTGGTCCAGGGCTGTCCCTGCGGTCCAGGGCTCTCCCAGGAACTGCAGCAGCAAAAGGAGTAGAACCCCACACTGGAAGCTATACCATCCCCAGCCTCGTGCCGCCAGTCCTGTCCTCCAACGGGGCTGCTGTACAGACTCCCCAGACAGGACTCAGGAGACGCAGCTGTGTGGAAGGGCTGGGGGTAGTACAGCCGTGGCAGAGGAGCTGCCAGCGTGGGACTCGGTTGCCAGCATATCTGAAAAAAATATTCTCTGCTGTCAGAGAGAGCTGGTTTGAAGCTCTTCTGCTAGCAATTCCCAAAGCAGGTGTGACTGTGAACTGGCTATTGTCACAGGGGTCACATGAGGGGTTACATACGGGGGGGGGGGGTGTCACATGCCCCTCCCCTCCTTTAGCTGGTGCAGTGTACCAGTAAGAAATTAATTCTACTTGCACCACTGGTGGGAGAGGAAGTATTCCACAAAACAATGTCTTTATTAAAATGTGGTGCAAACTATAAAATAAAACAAAATTAAGAATCCTAGTTCAAGGCAACAGATCTTGGGTAGAATGTTTTGGGGTTTTTCCCTGACTGTGCCTGTGTCTTCTCAAGAACATACTTCACAGTGGGAGTGGAAGACCCTTCAAAAGGTTTGGGGATCAAATTATCTCACTTTGGAATGCAGAGCAGTGAAGCATCAATGAGCTTAATGGACATTTGAAACATCTGTTCTGTGCATTTCAACTTTAATTCACGTCTAAGCACTGCCTCTCACGAAGCATAAGAAGGCAGCTAAGATAGTCTTGTCACCTCACAAACCTGATTGAACCACTAACATTATTTGAAACACCCACAGATTCCAACTTTATGTGACTAGAGGCTTCAATGGTCTGTAAGTTATTTTGGGTTTTGTGGAATCTCTTCTATTACTCTTCCACACCTTTGATACCATAAAAAGGTTAGAGGCCTTCTATCTGAGATGGCCATCTAAAGCAGAGGTGGGCAAACTATGGCCCGCGAGCCACATCCGCCCTGCGGACCTGTCCTGCCTGGCCCCTGAGCTCCCAGTTGGGGAAGCTAACCCCTGCAGTCCCATCTCCCCCACAGCTTCAGCTCACTGCACCACGAGCGCTCTGACCTGCCACTCCTGCCGGGCAGTGCGGCAGCATGGCTGGCTCCGGCATGGTATGGGGGCAGGGAGCGGGGGATCCCAGGAAGGCAGTCAGGGGACAGGGAGCAGGGGATGGTTGGATGGGGCAGAGGTTCTGGGGGGGGGGGGCAGTCATGGAATGGAGAACGGGGGGGCTGGATAGGCGTGGAAGTCCCAGGGGGCCTGTCAGGAGGCGGGGTGTGGATAGGGGTCCGGGCAGTCAGGGGACAGGGAGAAGGGGGCGTTGGATGGGTTGGAGGTTCTGAGGGGGGCAGTCAGGGGACAGGAAGTGGGAAGGGGTGGATGGGGGCAGGGCAGGCTGTTTGGGGAGGCACAGCCTTCTCTACCCAGCCCTCCATTTAGTTTTACAACCCCGATGTGGCCCTCAGGCCAAAAAGTTTGCCTACCCCTGATCTCAAGGGACTGCAAGACCAACTTTAGGAAAAATGTTACACATTTCTTAATTCTAGAATGTACTTGAGAGATAAAGTATCAGGAACAATTCTCTTAGGAATGATCTCTTATTCTCACTTATTCTCTTTGACAGGTGTTGATGCCGCACATGTTTACACAGTGCTGAAGGGTGAAGAAGGGTTACATGTGCACAGATTGGGAGTGCATATGTTTTCCTCTTGAGATGATTGGTTGATCATCCTTGAAGAGTCCAAATGTAAGATCAAATCACCAGCTGAAAAATAGAGATACTAGGCTTGCTAATAAATGACTGTTTGCAGTGTTATTGTAGTCCCAGGATATGAGAAAGACAAGATGGGTGAGGTAATAGCTTTTATTGGATCAACTTCTGTTGGTTAAAGAGACAAGCTTTCAAGCTACACAGAGCTCTTCTTCAGGTTTGGGAAAGGTAATCAGCGTATCACAGATAAACACAAGGTGTAAGGGATTGTTAAGCATAAGGATCAGGGGGTAGCCGTGTTAGTCTGTATCTACAAAAACAACAAAGAGTCTGGTGGCACCTTAAAGACTAACAGATTTATTTGGGCATAAGCTTTCATGAGTAAAAACCTCACTTCTTCGGATGCATCCGAAGAAGTGAGGTTTTTACTCACGAAAGCTTATGCCCAAATAAATCTGTTAGTCTTTAAGGTGCCACCAGACTCTTTGTTGGTTAAGCATAAGGAGTTAGCACATGTTGCAAAAGACCAATCAAGATGAAGTGGGCAATTAACACCTCTGCAGTTATAAGAGGAAGGAGAGTTAGTGGGTTACAGATTGTTGTAATGAGACATAAAACTAGTGTCTGTATTGAGTCCATGATTTTTGGTGTCTAGCAAAGTTAAGAATTTAAGCTCCCAGATTCATCTTTTGACAGTGCTGTGTAGGTTTCCTTTGAGGACTGAGGGGTCAGATATGGAGTGATCATTTTGTGAAAAGTGTTTTCCACAGGTGATATGGCATTTTTTTCTTTTATCATTTTTCTGTGTGAATTCATTTGAAAGCGTAGTGATTGTCTGGTTTCATCCACTTCATTGTTGTTAGGGCATTTGATGCACTGGATGAGGTACACCACATGTTGTGATAGGCATGTGTAGGACCCTTCAATCTTAAAAGGTGTGTTGTAGGGGGTGTTGTCATAGCAGGATCTGTTGCTGCTTTGCGTTGGTGTGTCATGGTCTGTAGGGAGTTTGTTTCTGATGTTGAGTTTGGTGAGGTCGGGGGTTTGTTTGAAGGCCACAAGAGGAATTTTTCACTTTTCAGGAAATGATTGCTCCATATCTGACCTCTCAGTCCTTGTCCTCAAAGGAAACCTGCACAACACCTGTAAAAGACAAGCCTGGAGCTTAGATTCATAACTTTGCTAAACACTGAAAATCATGAACTCAATAGAGACAAACGCAATGCTCTGGGCGGCGAGGCTGTGAGAGGGGGGAGGGATAGCTCAGTCAATAGAGACAGTGGTTTTATGTCTCATTACAACAATCTGTAACCTACTAGTCTCCTTTATTCTATGATTGCAGAGGTGTTAATTACCCACTTCATCTTGTGTTAACTCCTTATCCTTAACAATCTGCTCCACCTTGCATTTAACTGTGACATTCTGAGAACCTTTCCCAGACCTGAAGAAGAGCTCTGTGTAGCTTGAAAGCTTGTCTCTTTAGCCAACAGCAGTTGGTCCAACAAAAGATATTACCTCACACACTTTGTCTCTCTAATAAAGTATTAAAAGTTCAAGCCTGTCCCATCCAGACAAAGGAAATATAAAAAACTCTGCTACACGTGTCTCAGATGAAAGGCTTCCTTCATGGTGGAGGAATTATGTTATAGACCTCATTGGCCTCACTGCCTCTCCCCTCTAGCTCCTTCTATCTTTACAAAATACTTTGTTGATAAAATTATTCTTTTTTTCTACTGTTCTGATCCCACATCAGCCCTCTTTGAATCACAGCACTGGCTACCTATCTCTTACTACTTCAACATCAAACTCCTCATAAAGCAACCTACATAATCGTGCCCTCACCTACACACTCTTAATTCCCCTTACTCGCCCTCCCGCTCTCTAAGGTCTTCCTCTTGCCTTACTCTTTCCTTTGGCTTCTTGTCTCCTGTCATGCTGCCCTTGTGCCTGAGAAAGTCTCCCTGTCCTCATTTTCTGAGCATCCTCTTCATCCAACACTCAGCTGGAACCTCAGGGTAACAGATAGACACTGAACCTGAGTACCATCCGAAGGCTGTGGGTTCACAAATCCTGTTCTCAAATCCTGTCTTTGAGCTATTTCTGTGACTGTCTGGTGAGCACATTATTATAGTTTGGTCTGTGTGGGTTATAATGGTCCCTCTGGCCTCAAAATCTATGCATTCTCCTTCAAATACTGACTTAAAACCCACCTCTTCAAATGATTTTTTCTCCTCATTAATAATCCTCTCATACAATCTCTGCTATAAATGTTGTTTTGTCTTGCGTTTGTCTTGATTAATTTAGATACTAAACCCTTGGTGACTGGCAATGTGTCTATCAATGTAAAGAACTATTTAATAAATAAATAAATGTAATAATAATTAATAAACCTGCTGGAAGCAATACAGCTCAGCTATCAAGGACATTAATGACTTCAATGTGTTTCATTTCAGCAACATTTGTTATTCCCATGGCATGTCTCCCTGTGAAGCAGGCTTCATGGACAGTGCATTCTAAGTGGATATAACTGGCAGTCCTCACCTCCGTGGTCCACCGAGGGCACCCACTGTCAGGCTTCCAGCTCCCCAGCTGTCACCTCTCATGGGTTGAGACACACATCTCTCTCCCTCCTGACCGGGATATTCTCAGGCTGCACAGTTCTCTGCCTGAATTCCCCACCAAGCCAGACTGTGTCTATGCTTTGCTTCTTTCCGAAGGCTATGACCAGATTAATTGCCCCCGGTTATAAGTTACCACACAGCTCTTTCTAAGCAAGCACATTTATTCTTAAGGTGAAAATGTTACAGAGAAAACATATGAAAAACAAGAGTAGAACCTACATGCATGCTAATAAGCTTATCTGAGATCCCCACCTCCCCTCCAACTCCAACCAAAACTCTGGCAGGTATCAGTCCTTCCGAAGGACAGAGCTGATGTGCTCCAGTATCCAAAGTTGCTGAGATGTGCTGCTGTGTACCATACTAGCCAGATTTTTTCTAACTGCAGAAGGTTTTATGCCCAGGTATATTGCATTACTGTGGTTCTGATGGGAGTTGAAGAAGGGATATATAACTGAGGTCAGGTCATCATTCACCAGGATGGGATGGAATCTCCTAGCCAGCCAGAGATAGTAGAAAGCATTACTCATAAATGCTGCTGTTTGAGAGTTTGACACTAGTGAGGGATCCAGAAACATTCTTAAACTACAGACCGAATTGACCAATTACGGGTGTGTGCCTTTAACCAAAAAGAGACTGCGCCAAGACTGCAAACTTCAAAATGGTTTCCTCTCCCCACCAGCATCACTTCAGTTTTTCTCAGGTTCAGCTTTGACCAACTGCTCTTTATCCACGAGCCAGTCTCGTACAAGCACTGAGCCATCTTGGTGGTGGTGACATGGTCATATATGGTGAAGAATAGGTAGAGCTGTGTATCATCTGCACATTGCTGGCACTTGAGATCATGTCATCTAATCTATTCATCTAGTGGCTGCGTGTAGATATTGAATAGGACAAGAAAATAATTGATTCTGGTGGGACTCCACAAGTGAGGGAGTCTAGTGATGGAGGTGCAGCTTCTCCACTACTCTGGGAGCATCCCAGGAAAGAATTAAGCCATTTTGGCATTTTCCCCTGGACCTCTGCCATCAGTTTTACATGTGGTGGCAGTATATCATGGACACAGAACCAGGACAGCTCTGCATCCTATCCCAGGATCTCTGTGCCTGATTGAGATCTCATGTTCATGGTATAAAACGTCGGTATCTCCACTGAAGATACTTTGGGTTTTATATGAAGTGCTTTATATGCTTTATAAAGTCCATCTGATTTTTGTTTCTTTTGACACTACATTAGGTCAACTTGTGTCCAAATAGAACTATGTCTATTATACCCGTTTCATTATTGCACCCTAGCTGGGTAATTTGAATTAAATAGACCACATTATGTGCTCATTTTCTCAAAAGGATGTCATTGATAATCTCCTATCTGTTCCTCTCCAGGAAGGCTGTAGGGTAGCCACATAAAGTTCTTTTCATGTGCAAAATCATTTTTCAGATTGGCAGTGACCTACCTCAGCCCAGCTCAGTTTATTGCCATTAAAAGCCATCTCAGTAATAATATTGAGATATGATTCCTTCCTGTTGAGGTATTTTACTTGAGAGCAGCGGCGGCTCCAGACACCAGCGCTCCAAGCACGTGCCTGGGGTGGCAAGCCACGGGGGGCGCCTTGCTGGTCCCTGCAAAGGGCAGGCAGGCCGCCTTCGGCAGGTCTGCCATTCCCACGGATTCGATGGCAATTTGGCGGTGGGTACGCTAAAGCTGTGGGACCGGCGGACCTCCCGCAGGCATGCCGCCGAATCCGCGGGACCGGGGACCTCCCGCAGGCATGCTGCTAAAGGCAGCCTGCCTGCTGTGCTTCCGGCGGCAAAAAAGTTAGAGCCACCCCTGCTTGAGAGGTCCCATTTAAGTGAAGCCATCAGTTGACCTTTGCTCACTATTCCAGGACTCTTTTCTTCCCAGTTCAAACTACTCACTTTCTTTCCATACTTTGAAAAGGATCCTACCCAGAATTCCTTTATATTAAAATTATTTAGAATTAATAGGGATGGAAACTGGAAGATTTGCTTCAGTGAAACACAAGTTATCACACTACACACAGGGGTAACTGAATGAAATTCTATGGCCTATGTTATGCAGAAGGTCAGACTAGAATTGAGTGTTTCTCAAACACAACCACTGTGGCTACATGCAGCCACCAGGCACTTTTCTTGCAGCCACAGCCTCCTGGGTGGTGATTGGGGGTAGGGGAGGGGGAACAGCGCTCCTCCCTCGGGGGTCCCAGTAGGGGCTGATCCCTACCCCCTTCTGAAGCCACGAACACTGTAGAAGCAGGCAGCCAGTGTGAGTTCCCCACCTTCCCGGGGGCAGTGGGGTTCAGGCTTCAGGCTTCAACCCTGCGGTAATGCATGGCAGGTTCTGGCCATATGGTGGCAGGCTCTGTCCCCCAGCCACAGGGCTTTGGTTTCTGGTCCCAGGGGTCCGGCCCTAGGCTCACCCCCCGCACATTATCCCTGGCCCCCACTGCCTCATCCAGACCCCAGCTGTGCAGCAGGACTCCAGGCTCAAGCCCTGGTCTCATCCCCCCGCATCACCCTGTCCCCTGCTGCCTCCTTTAGCCCCCTATTTATCTCCCCATTGCCCCTGCTCCCTCGGCCTCCCTACCCTCCTCCTCATCCAGGGCTTAATTTGCCCCCCAGGTTGCTGGGGCTGAGTAATTCTGCTATGAAAAAATGATATTTGTATGTTTGTTAATATCACTTTTCACAGCCTCCCAGCTAGCTAGCAAGTCTGCTGTGAAATGTGATATTAATAAATATACAAATATCACTTTCACAGTAGCAGACTTACTAGTTAGCAAGTCTAAAAAAAAAGCAACCAAAAAAGCAAAACGTGCAAAGCACCTTATTTGTGTTTCTATTCTGTTCAAGTCCAGTAAAGAATAGAGACAACTGTACATTATTTTTATTACTGAGTATGCAATAAAGAACCTACATAACTAAATTACAGTGATCTGGACATATTTATGTGCATATTTTTTTGTTTTTCCTAAAATTAATTAAGTATTTTAGGAAAAATAGTCAGAGTGTCCACCAGCAAGAGTTGGTGGCCGCACTCTTAGGCCACCCAAAAATTTGTTGTGAACCCCTGGACTAGATGATCTAATGGTTCCTTATGGCCTTAAAATATAAAGATCTATGACTAACCCAAGCAGGTTCTATAAAAATATAACAGAACTTAATAGAAATTATTAAAAACCCCTATAGAATTTAATAATAGGCTTTCTATAGGTTTTAAATAATTCACTAGATTTCTATAGCAGCAAATTCTACAGGAGGATTTATATCTCTTTTAAACTGATGACATGGTGGTAAAAATGTCGGTATCCAGGCAACACTTGAGCTAACACCATTGCTGGATATTTGGTACCAATATTGCTAGTGTATGTACATCATTTGTATCTGCTGTTAATAATTATCAGGATCAGTAATTCAGGAAGGAGGGAAACGCAGTCTAATGTGACTTCTCTCAAAGCATTTGCTAGAGGGAAAGAAACATGTTATCTTGAGAAGATCATTTGGACTGTCTATAAATGAAATAGTCCTTTTATCAAGACAGTGAGATTAGTTCAATTTTCTTTCTGAAATTAAAAAATAAATTCTGTGGTAGTCAGCTTTTGAGTCTACATCCACCAGCTCTGACAATGATATTATCACAGAAACATAGGGCTGAAAGAGAACTTGGGAGGTCATCTAGTACAGCTTCCTCTTGCTGAGGCAGGACCAAACATGCCTAGACCATCCCTGACAGGTGTTTGTCCAACCTGTTCTTAAAAATCTCCAGTGATGGGGATTCCCCAACCTCCCTTGCAGGCCTATTCCAGTTCTTAAGTATCATTATAGTTAGGCATTTTTTCCTAATATCGAACCTAAATCTCACTTGCTGCAGATTAAGCAGATTACTTAGGGCTTGTCTTATATTCAGTGGATACGGAGAACAATTGATCACTGACCTCTTTGGAACATCCCTTAATATATTTGAAGACTGTTATCAAGTCTCCCTTCAGTTTTCTTTTCTTAAGACTAAATATATCAATTTTTTTTTAATCTTTCCCCATACGCCAGGTTTTCTAAACCATTTATCATTTTTGTAGCCATTCCTTGGACTATCTCTAATTTGTCTAGAACTAGTGGTGGCCAAAACTGGACACAGACTCCAGCTGGGGCCTCATCAGTGCCAAGGAGAGTGGGACAATTACCTCCTGTGACTTACTCCTTACTATGACACTCCTGTTAATGCTATTCGCCAGAATGCTATTTGTCTTTTTTGCAACTGCATCACATTGTTGGTGCATTTCAGTTGTGATCCACTGTAACCCCTGATCTTTTTCAGCAGTACTACCTCCTAGCCAGTTATTCCCCATTTTGTATTTGTACATTTGATTTTTCCTTCCTAAGTATAGTACTTTCCACTGATCTTTACTGAATTTCATCTTGTTGCTTTCAGACCAATTCTCCAATTTATCAAGAATTCTAATCCTGTCCTTCAAAGTGCTCGCACCATTCCCAGCTTGGTGTCATCTGCAAATTTATAAGCATACTGTCCACTCCATGATCCAAGTCTGTAGCAGGGTGCTGGTGCAAAAGCACCTAATTAGCCCCTGCTTGGTCAGCTCCAATCAAGGGAAGCAGATTGGAGCTGATGGAAAAGGCCGATGCTGGCCTGAGGATTGGCAACACCTGCTGGCCTGACAAGCCAAGGGCTATAAAGGCTGGGAGGGACCCAGAAGGCAGCAGGGAAGAAGTCAGTCAGGGAGGGAGCCGGAGGCCTCCTAGCTGAAGGCTGACTCTGCCTGTAAAGCTTGTATATAGATGGACACTGGTGGCAGAACAACCTTAAGTAAATAAACACAAGGGTGTTGCACAACCCTGAAGCCTCTGTGAGCCTTATTGGGGAGAGCAAGTGGGCCCCAGGAAGAGGGGTGGGTCGTGAACCCTGTTACAAAGTAATTTCATGAAAATAGTACCGGATGTAGTACAGACCACTGTGGGACCTCACTGGATACAGCCTCCCAGTTTGACAGCAAACCATTGATAACTACTCTTTGATTATGATCTTTCAACCAGTTGTGCACCCACTATGACATTCCAGGTTGCCATCCAGACTAGTGAGGGATTGTGTCACCACCTGCCCTGCAACCTTGGGTGCCTCACAATGTTTTGCTGCTGTAGGTCCTACTTGGGACACTCACAAACAGCCCTCCAGCATTCAGGTAACACCCTGACTGTCTGTGTATAGCTTTAGCCCACCAGCCACACATCAGTCACTCTCTGGCTTCCTCCAGCCTGGCTTACCTCTTCCAGGGTGACCCCAACACACCCCCAGTTCCAATTTGCCCCCCAAAACCATGTGTTCTGCACTGTCCAGTCCTCTCCTGTTTGCTACTTTAATTGGAATTACCAAACAATTCAGTTAAAAGGCAGCACTGGATTAGTTTTGATTAAAGAATAAAACAAATTTATTTAACCACAAAGAGATATGTTTTAAGTGAGTACACATCTAAGGCACTAAAGTCAGAAATGGTTACAAGAGAAATAAAGCTAAAACACTTTCCAGTAAACTAAAACTTAACAAACTAGACTTGGTTCAAGGTAAAATCCTTATCCCATGTTCTCAGAAACAGGGCAAACCAAATTCTCAAGTCAGAATCCCTCCCAAAGTTTAAAGGCTGGTTCCTTTCTCTTCTCAGCTGAAAAAGTGAGCGAGCAAGAGACAGAGGGCTGGTCTACACTGGGGGGGGGGATCGATCCAAGATACGCAACTTCAGCTATGCGAATAGCGTAGCTGAAGTCGAAGTATCTTGGATCGAATTACCTGGGATCCAGACAGCGCGGGATTGACGGCCGCGGCTCCCCCGTCAACTGCGCTACCGCCGCTCGCTCTGGTGGAGTTCTGGAGTCGACGGTGAGCACATTCGGGGATCGATATATCGCGTCTTAACGAGACACGATATATCGATCCCGGATAAATCTATTGAAGACGTACCCAGAGACAAATACCCATTTTGTAGCAGCCTTTCAGCATGAGACCAAGCAAGTCTCTAGCCTCTGATCTTCAGGGGTGCTTAACACTCAGCCACCACACCTCACTTAGTAACCCTCTCAAATCATACCAAAGCAACCTAATTTCCCTCTGTAACCCTCTCAGAAAAGGGTTGCTTTGGTATCATTTGTTCTTGATCATGCTCATGATCATGAATCCCCGCACAAAAGGAATAACAGTGATGGCATTGACACTGACAAAACCACAGACAAATATCTCCAACCTCATTCTTTAGTTCTCAGTCCCTGTACTTCAAGTGCCAATACCTTTAGGGTTTCTGTACATTAGGAAAATGAGTGGTGCTTTAAAATGTGTTGACTAACACCACTTAGCCCCTAGTGTAGACAAATAGTAATCTCCAAACAAGATAACTGTCCCCTGGCCCCTTACTTCTCCAAGGTCTTCTCATTTATACCAGTTTTACATCAGTGTAGCGCAATGGACTTGCAATGGAGATAGTCACAATTTACAGCAGTGAAAGTGAAACAAGACTTACAACTTCCTTTTATCTCCCATGTCCAAAAACTTCCTCCGAACCTACCTGCTTCTTCTCAGCAGTGAAATGTGCCTAATCAAGGCAGGCCATAATGAGATGCTGAGGGCACTTATCTCACATAGCACAGCTGGCGTAATTCCAATCCTAAATGCTGTATTTTGGGTGGTGCTGCGTCAGTGCACCTTGGCAACGGTTAGGTTGCCTCTCATGCTGACCAATATTGGCTCATTGGTTTTTGCACCCTTTGTCAGCCTAGCTGTACCCATCTGTTGTCTCTTGATACTTTGGCCATATAGACAAGACCTATTAGTGTGTGGCAAGTTGGGGTATGAATGTACAATGCACTAGTCTGCTTGCAGGTTGTGTGGACCCTGCTACCATGCACTAAAAGTTCTGTAGTGTGCTTTGACCTATTCCCGTTTCAAACAGCAGTAGGTCAAAGTGCATCATGGAACTTTCAGTGCATGGCAGCAGGGTCTACATGGCCAGTTAGTGCACAGCAGGCTAGTATATTGTACATTCACCCCCCAGCTTGCCATTAACTAATTAGCTGTGTAGACAACCCATTAGATTGTAGATTCTTTGGGACAGGGGCCATCCTTTTGTTCTGTGCACAGCACAGGGGTCCTGGTCTACAACTGGGGCTGCTAGGCACTGTCATAATACAAATAATAATAAAATATTACTACTAATAAAGTGCTCAAAGGGTGATGGAGAGGGTGCATGGAGTCTTTTATACTCTTTGCATCCCTGAACAGGCTCAAGTCACAATATACTGTGGAGTGCAGACTTTACTCCATGCTTGTGCTCCCACAGATGCCAGTGACCTGAAAGAAGGCAAGGCGGGACAGTGAGAAAAGTGTCATGGTGTAGAGGGGAGCATGCAGTGCATCCATTGAAGGGATGGCAGAGCTGCTGCTGTATCATGTGCTTCTTGGGGATCCCAGTAGCCAGATATTCTCCTGGTTACTTCTCACTGCAGCCCGCAACCTCTGCATCCCTCCAGTACCAGCCATTGTTAAAAATGACAATATTTGGCCAAAGTTGTTTAGAGATACTTGACAGAAATCTGTTTTACTGTCTTTCTCCTTCTGTTTGTGGAAAGCATGTTGTGTTCTGAGCTTGACTAGACCCTGATAGTGCTAGCCTGTCCATCCCTGCACTCCTCCCCCCCCGCCTCCGTCCCAGGGACTGGAGCATCATATATGTGTCTTTAAAAAACAATGAAAGCTTTTTATTGTTTAGATTGGAGTTATTGCTTTTATCTAATATGGTGAGTGGCAAAGATTAGGTAAGAGCTGCTTTTACGACTTTTGTTTTCATTTTATGGAGGGACATGGCTATTTAAACTAGGCTAGATGTGTGAGGAAGAAAAAATTTCAATTGCTTTTAATAATCAGACCATCAAATTTCAGGCAGACAAATTGGGTAAAGATTGTGCTGGTCCAAAATATAAAAGTAAAGAATGAAGAGCAGCAAAAGAAGGGACATTATGCTATCAGAGAAGGATCCAAACATCTTACTCCATATACAAATGTTCATGAGAAACAAATAAGAGGATTATGATGTGATAGCACCGGGGCGAGTAAAACATAGATGACACGTTGACATTAGAGAAACTTGGTGGAGTAAGTCACAGGACTCAAATATTAATACTGAGTGTACTGGTTGTATCAGAGCTCTCACTGGTAGAGCTGACTGAGGGAGGTGTTCATAGGGTGTGGGTTTGAGGCCCAAACAGGGCTAGGGTTTGAAATGCTTTAAGATCAGTGTGATCTTTACCACATCACGGTCATTGTCAATAAAGGGTGCAGCCTGGGACTGTGGGATTGCTGTGCCCCTTAACTCCCCAGCCTGGGCTGTCTCTCACAGTGCTTTGCTAGTGACAAACTGCAACCCCCTCCAGGTGCTGTTATCACTCAGCACAAGCACATGTGGAGCCCCACACGCAGCTACATTGCAATAATGCTCCCAGATCCACTCATGAATCCCACAGAGAAAGGCATCAACCAAACTGCTCAAGATGAGCTGTGCAAGTTTATTAATTGGTTCCCCACTTCATCAATAGAAAGTGGATCTACACCAGCCTTTGTAAAACTTTGAGCAGATTTGCCAAACACTCCAGGCAAACTCACTGGTAAAGATAAATAATAAAACAAGTGTATTGACTACAAAAGATAGATTTTAAGTGATTATAAGTGTTAGGCAAAAAGTCAGAGTGGTTACCAAAATGAAATAAAATACAAGCACACAGTCTAAACTCTCAGCTCCCTATTAGACAGGGCAACATCTAGATTAAGCAGATTTTCTCACCCCACTGGATATTGCAGTTCATAGTACAAAGGTTTCACCCTTGAAACCTGGTCCAGTCTCCTCTGTTGGAGTCTTCAGTCTTCTGAGTGTCTTTGTTTCTTGCAGCATAGGTGGGGAAGGAGAAAAGGCCAAGTATGGGCCTGAGGGACTCGCTGCCGAATTGCCGTCGAAGAGCCGGATGTGCCGCCTCTTTCCGTTGGCCACCCCAAGCACCTGCTTGCTGCGCTGGTGCCTGGAGCCGGCCCTGTTCTCACCTGGTGAAGCCTATTTGGTGACATTCCTCTGTTTGTTGCACATAGATGGAGAGGAGGCTTGGGATATTTGTGGAAGGGATAGAATGAGAGCTGACAGAATTGGATTAACTCCAAGAACAACCTCAGCGGTGATCCCCAAATCCCTCCAGTAAGCACTGCTTCTATCAGAGGTGGAGCTCTGCCTATGTCCAGAGCTGTCTGTTGGTATCTACAGAACTTACAATTTTGGACGTTGGATCACAGAAACCCCCTTGGGAGCTGCCACCCGATGTGCAAAGACTACCCCTGCTTCTGTTTTCCCTGCCAGCTCAGGACTCCAGCACCCTGTCTTGCTGAGCCAGACACTCCAGACACAGACCCAGGGTCTGAATCACTTGTCCCAAAGCTGCAAGTTTACCTGAAAACAGCTCACAGTAGTGTGCTTGTCTTTAGCACTCAGATGCCCAGCTCCCAATGGGGTCTAAACCCAAATAAATCCGTTTTACCTTGCATAAAGCTTATGCAGGGCAAACTCATAAATTGTTCGCCCTCTATAACACTGATAGAGAGATATGCACAGCTGTTTGCTCCCTCAGGTATTAATACATACTCTGAGTAAATTACTAAATAAAAAGTGATTTTATTAAATACAGACAGTAGGATTTAAGTGGTTCAAAGTAGTAACAGACAGAAAAAAGTAAGTCACCAAGCAAAATAAAATAAAATGCACAAATCTATGCCTAATCAAACTAAATACAGATAATCTCACCCTCAGAGATGCTTCAGTAAGTTTTTTCTCAGACTGGACGCCTTCCAGGCCTGGGCACTATTCTTTCCCCTGGTACAGCTCTTGTTGCAGCTCAGGTGATAGCTAGGGGATTCTTCATGATGGCTCCTCTCTCCCTTGTTCTCTTCCACCCCTTTATATATCTTTTGCATAAGGCGGGAACCCTTTGTCCCTCTGGGTTTCCACCCCCCCTCACTGGAAAAGCACCAGGTTAAAGATGGATTCCAGTTCAGGTGACATGATCACATGTCACTGCAAGACTTCATTACTCACTTGCCAGCACACACATATACAGGAAGACTCACAGGTAAATACAGCCATCTGCAGACAATGGGAGTTATCAAGATTCCAAACCATCCTTAATGGCCCACACTTTACATAATTACAATAGGCCCTCAGAGTTATGTTTTATATTTCTAGTTTTAGATACAAGAGTGGTACATTTCTACAAATAGGATGATCACACTCAGTAGATTATGAGCTTTGTAATCATACCTTACAAGAGACCTTTTGCATGAAGCATATCCCAGTTACATTATATTCATTTATATTTTTATAAAACCATATAGACTGCACAACGTCACAATGTGGTAAAGCGATAGGCGGCGCTATGGCGGCAGCTCCACCGCGCCGCTTTGTTCTTCGGTGGCTATTCAGCGGCAGGGCCGCCCGGGGGGGCAAGTGGGGCAATTTGCCCCAGGCCCCGGGCCCCATGGGGACCCCCACGAGAATATAGTATTCTATAGTATTGCAACTTCTTTTTATGGAAGGGCCCCCCGAAATTGCTTTGCCCCAGACCCCCTGAATCCTCTGGGTGGCCCTGTTCAGCGGCAGGTCCTTCCCTCCGAGAGGGACTGAGGGACTCGCTGCCGAATTGCTGCCGAAGAACCGGATGTGCCGCCTCTTTCCGTTGGCCACCCCAAGCACCTGCTTGCTGCGCTGGTGCCTGGAGCCGGCCCTGTTCTCACCTGGTGAAGCCTATTTGGTGGCATTTCTCTGTTTGTTGCACATACATGGAGAGGAGGCTTGGGAGATTTGTGGAAGGGATAGAATGAGAGCTGACAGAATGGGATTAACTCCAAGAACAACCTCAGCGGTGATCCCCAAATCCCTCCAGTAAGCACTGCTTCTATCAGAGGTGGAGCTCTGCCTATGTCCAGAGCTGTCTATTGGTATCTACAAAACTTACAATTTTGGACAAGTGTGTCAAATGTAATGTAGAACTGCAAAATCTACTGCCATCTGAGCACACTGGATCTCTACTAGCTGTCTCTAATCTTAGGCTGAAAAACAGAGGAGGGGGGAAGAGAAAACGAGGTGATTTTAGGGGATCTTGAGGGAAGGAAAAAGAAGAGCGAGGCAATAAGACATTCCAAATTCCAATAGCCAGTTTTGTATTAAAAGCATCTGAAATCAGGGAAACTATCAACACATAATTAAATGAGAGAGAAACTGAAGAGGGGAGTGTGGTTTATATGTCTGGCAAAGCACTTGTAATTTTTACTATTTATTATTATGATATAAATTTATATAGAGTTCATTACTGGAGTAATTGGGCACATTTTACATTGTTTACCTAGACTGTAAACTCTTTGGGGCCATGCACTGTCTCTTAATAAGGTATTTTTATAGCAGAACTGGATAGAGTTCTGTGGGCACTATCATGCTATGAATAAGAATAAAAGTAAATAATCAAGCTTCTTACTCAGTTATTTACTCAGGCAAACTCTCATTGTATCAATGAGTAAAATCAAACTAAGTACCTTAGGACTAGGTTCATAGGGAGCAAATATGCTATGATCCCCTTTACCACATCACGGTCATTGTCAATAAAGGCCAGACATGGGGAAGCCTAACTCAGTAAAAAAGTTTTTTTTCCTCTTTCTTAATTGGCCTCTCAGAGTTGGTAAGACAACTCCCACCTGTTTATGCTCTCTGTATGTGTGTATATATATCTCCTCAATATTTATTCCACTCTATATGCATCCGAAGAAGTGGGCTGTAGTCCACGAAAGCTTATGCTGTAATAAATTTGTTAGTCTCTAAGGTGCCACAAGTACTCCTGTTCTTTTTGTGTGTAAAAGTAACTTTTGAAAATGGCACTTGTGCTCCTAAGTCATGTAGGCACTTTTGAAAGTTTTACCCTACGTACCATGGAATCCATAGAAAGTTCTACCCTAAGTACCCTGGAATCCATAGCCTACACTTAGTGGAAAATCTGGACTAATTGGAGACTATCACCTGCATTGACACAGGGATGGACTAGACAATGCAAAGATTTCCCTCCACCCCAGCTTCAATGATGATCTATCACATGCGACCAATAGCCCACATACTCACAACATTCAATCGCTTAAATAATTGTACCAACCTCTTTCCTTTTATTTTTTTAACATCATTATAAAAAAATTTAAAGTAGATGCACAAAAGTAAAAAAATTCTGAAGATGCAATGCATTTAACCAGGCTGCATATGTGTCTTTAACATAAAGAATAATCCAAAATGAAACATGTCAGATGTGTTGTGCAGTATAGCAAAGTTAGCATTGCTCTGGGAACCTGGCTTGAATTCTCTGTGTTTGATGTTTTCAGACTTAGCATGGTGGTGATAGAGGTTTTTTCCATTAATTTGCAACCTAGCCGCAAAAATAAAACATTTTTTTTTGGTTTTGTCTTTGCTTATATTTTCTTTACAGCATTCTGGCTCTGCCAGAAGCATATTAAATTCTTAATAGGTATGTCCATGCTCACAGCAAAGCTACACTGACTCCAGCACAATGTAGGCTTACTAAAAGATTGGCTAATGGTTTCATGTTGCCCACAAAACTGTGCACTGTGGTCTGAAGTATTCCTTTTCCAATTAAAGGTATTTATTTATTTTGATTTCTAGTAGTTATGGCACATTCTTGTCGATAGTAATTTTTCCACATAAATGCCCCGTATTTTTTCAGGAGTAGAGCTGCATGCTTAATTAGTTATTTTAACACCTTCAGTGCAATATCTTCATGCTTTAAAAGGACCATAACTTTTAAAGGTGGGTCCATTATTTTCTATGGCATGGCACTGGCAGACCTCTCAGGTGTCCTTGCTTTTCAGGGATGTCTCTGGTTTTGCATCAAACCACCTCTTAGTTGCTCCTTATTCTGCTAATGACCCCGATTAAGCACAAGAACTGAGAGCAGATAACCACCTCAGATTATAAAGTAACAGTTAAAGGTGAGCTTTACAAAAATGTTTCTTTGTAGGAACTCAGGGAAACTACAAGGAGGCACAAAAGCAGTGTGTTCAGCTGAGCTACATGAAAATGTAGGTAAGTATTTTATAAGGTAGATAATTATTTTTTAGCACTGCTGCCACATGGTGGGAAAAGAGCATTTGGTGGAATGAACCCTACTGCTACTCCACAAAAAAGCATCCCTTCTTGAGACTGTGTTACTTGGGAGCTCATGTCATATCACTGCATGAGCCCCAGGAAGGGAAAACCACCAGAGATTTATTAAGGCAGTCATCCCCTCTGGGTGGGGTGGGAGGAGTGGAGACATCAACTGCTGTTATCCCAATCAGACCATAAATAGGCCTGGGTAGAACAGGAAACACAATCCCCCGATCAAAATAGTCTTCGGTAACAAAATTAACCTAACAGTAACATCTCAAACCTACCTTCCCTGAGGGAGGCTCTGGCATCTAGCAGTTTCTGGGTTGGTTCTGGCCTCAACCAGGCTTTCCTTGAGGGAGCTAGCACAAGAGATCTGCCGTCCCTCCAAGTCTCTTTTCAACTGAGCTGTCTGGCTCTCTCCTGTTAACTGACCCTTCCAAGTCTGACAGCTCTTGCAGGTGAAGCAGAGCAGGACTCTAGGCACCCCTGTATTCACACCCTACAGACTACTGCAATAATATTTGTACAAAATATACCTTGAGGTATCATCATATGAAATCTAATAAAATGCTGGTTATTATTATTACATTTTACACTCATACTAAAGTTATATGTGAAGTTATGAATTCTCTCTGGATGATGTTACTAAAATGTATTTGAACCAGATAAACCTGAATATTTGGTAAACAGTTTTTTTGCAGACAAAGGAAAGGTCGACATCTTCGTCCAGGTGCAATCACAGACAATTGTCAACAACAGTCAACGGACAGATCAATTAGCATTGTAGAAAGCACCAGTGGGGAAGAAACCAGCATGGAACCTTTCCCCACAGCCTCCATAGCACCTCTCCCCACAGCAGGGGGCACTGAACTTTGGCAAAGATACATTTTACAAGTTCACCGATTATAAAACAGAGGGACAGAGAACCCCAAGTTATCGTTCATATAAGGCAACAAAGGAACCAAGCACTTTGTACTTTGTGGGAGATCCTAACTAAGAGGGTGATCAGCCATTTTGCTGGAAGGAGGTGTGATAATCTTACCTGGAACCAAGACTGTAGTTTTGTTAAGTTTTAGTGCTTTTCACTTTTATTTGTTGGTAACCATTTCTGACCTTATCCCTTGTACTTGAACTCACTTAAAACCTCTCTTTTTGTTAATAAACTTATTTTACTTTTAATCTAAACTAACCCAGCATGACGTGTGAATTGAAGTGTTTGTTAACTCCAGTTAAAGTAACAGGCTATGCTTTTGTCTCTTTAAAAGAGCAACAAACCGTATTACTCCTCTTTCCAGGAGAGAGCTGGGCATTTCAGTGCAAATGGTTTTGGGGAAATTCGGGACTGGAAGTGTGTTGGGGTCACTTGGTTAGTAGTAACCAAGGTTGGTGGAGACCAGAGTGTGGCTATGGTATAACAAACAGACTGCTTCTAGAGTCAGAGTGGCTGAACCAGAGCTGCTCAACACACAGACACTCAGTGTATACTGGGTGGGAGCGTCCAGACAGGGAGCTACAGCAGCAGAGCATTTTAAGGCACCCAGGGTTATGGACAAACAGTGACACAGCCTCTCACTGGTTTGAATTCCATATTACACTGATTGAACCCACAGAAGTGCATTAACTCTTCCCTTGCCAGGTGGGGTTTGCACACCACATCATATCTGTGTAATATGTGCTACTTATCTCAGCAGCTGGTTGCACCTTTGAACTGGCAGACTAAATCCCACAGGGACAGCTTAGTAGGTAGGTCCTGCTTACTGCTCTCTTGAGTAGTGCTGAGTATCCTGCTCTGCTACAACTTGAGTACACTGTGGGGAATAGGCTCCCATTTCTCTCTCCTTTCCCTTTATCCACACATATAGGGCATAATTTAACTATAGGATGGGAACTCCCACCTACACTTACATTTCTAGTATGGTTTCAAGACATCCCCTTGTACCCTTGCCCACCCTTCTCCATTTTATTTTTACATATGGGTATAAAAGGCCTATTTTTGCCACCCTCCCTCACACTGGGCCAGATTCTCAGCTTGTGTAAACTGGTGTAGCTCCATTAACTTGAACAGAGATATGCCCATTTACACCAGCAGATAATCTGCCCCATTAAATAGTAATACCTAGCTCTTATATAACACTTTTCATCACTAGATCTCAAAGTGCTTTACAAAGGAGGTCAGTACCATTATCTCTATTTTACAGATGGAGAAACTGAGGCATAGAGGGGTGAAGTGACTTGCCTAAGGTCACCTAGCAGGCCAGAGCTGGGAACAGAACTCAGGTCTTCTATGTCCCTGTCTGTTGCTCTATCCATTTAGAAACACTGCCTCTCTCATTCTGTAGTACTGTATTATGGTACTTTTTTTGCACCAATGGGTTGCTCACTATGAACAAGGGTCACAAAATTGAGCCAGTAGTAATCATTATGATGGAAGATGGTATATTGCAATGCAGTGATACTGAAAAAGATTTAGGGGTTACAGGAGATAAGCAATTGAACATGAGTTCCCAGTGTCATGCTGTAGGTCAGAGGGCTAATGCAATCCTGGGTGTTTTAGCAAAGGAATATCAAGTAGGTGGTATTATCTCTGAATATGGTGTCAGATCATTACTGGAATACTGTGTTCATTTCTGGTGTTCATAGTTCAAAAAGGATATTGAAAAATTGGAAAGAATACAGAAAAGAGCTCCTAGAATGATTCTAGGCCTTAAAATCATGCCTTATAGTGAGAGACTTAAGCTCAATTTATTTCATTTATCCAAGAAAACTTTAAGAGGTGACTTGGTCATGGGCTACATGTACCTACATGGGGAGGAAATTTCTGATGGTAGACAGCTCTTTAATCTAGCAGAAAAATGCATAATTAGAGCCAATGGTTGGAAGCTGAAGCTAGACAAAATCTAGACTAGAAGTAAGGAGCAAATTCTTAACACTGAGACTAATTTACCATTGGAACAATTTACCTAGGCATGTGGTAGCTTCTCTATCCCTTGAAGTCTATAAATAAAGACTGTATATCTTTTTAAAATATACATAAAATAACTATCAGAAGTCATGAGCTTGATGCAGGAATCACTTTGTGAAATTCTATAGCCTGTTATGAAAAAGGTCAGACTTGATGATCATATCTTTGAGGCCTTAAAATCTATGAATCAATGTGTAACTTAATCGGGGTAGGCTGTACATTGTGGCTCAATTTTTTAACTGTCCTGAACCCAGCCTTTAAGATTGTGCTAACAGACTGCACAATTTACAAAGCTAGGTAGGGGGACACTGGCACACTGTGTAATTCATAGAATCATAGGACTGGAAGGGACCTTGAGAGGTCTTCTAGTCCAATCCCCTGCACTCATGGCAGGACTAAATATTATCTAGACCACGGGTTCTCAAACTTCATTGCACAGTGACCCCCTTCTGACAACAAAAATTACTACAGGACCTCAGGAGGAGGGACCAAAGCCTGAGCTAGGATTGCCAGGTGTCCGTTTTTTGACTGGAATGCTCCGTCGAAAAGGGACCCTGGCAGCTCCAATCAGCACTGCTGACCAGGCCGTTAAAAGTACGGTCAGTGGTGCAGTGGGGCTAAGGCAGGCTCCTTGCCTGCCTTGGGTCCATGAGGCTCCCAGAAACAGCAGCATGTCCCCCCTCTGGCTCCTATGCATAGGGGCAGCTAAGGGGCTCTGTACGCTGCCCCCACCCCAAGCACCAGCTCCGCAGCTCCCATTGCCGCTGCTTCCGGGAGCTGCTTGAGGTAAGCACTGCCTGGAGACTGCATCCTCTCCCATGCCCCAACCCTCTGCCCCAGCCCTGATCCCCCTCCTGCACTCCGAACCCCTGAGTCCCAGCCCAGAGCACGCTCCTACACCCCAAACCCCTCATCCCCGTCCCCACCCTGGAGCCCGCACCCCCTCTCACATCCCAACCCCCTGAGCCAGCCTGGTGAAAATGAGCAAGTGAATGAGGGTGGGGAGAGCAAGGAACAGAGAGATGAGGGATGGAGTGAGCGGCGGGCGGGGCCTTGGAGGAGGGGCAGGGCCTCAGAGTAGGGGCGGGGCAGAGGCAAATCAAGGGTGTTCAGTTTTGTGTGAGTATAAAGTTGGCAACCCTAGCCTGAGCCCACTCAAGCCCCACCTCCCCAGGCCGGGGGGCCAAAGCTGAAGCCCAAGAGCTTCATCCTCAAGCAGGGGGCCTGTAACTTGAGTCCTGCTGCCCAGGGCTGAAGCCCTCAGGCTTGGGCTTTGACCCGGGCTCCAGCAACTCTAAGAGATCCCTGGCGTCCCTTCAATCTACCAAAAGCACATTCAGCTGTCATTCTGCACCTGCTTAACTGGTAGATGAAGCTTTCCTTGGTAGTGTCAGGGTGGCCAATGTATGATTTCATGAGCCAGGGGAGCAAGGGATAGGCTGGGTACCCCAGAGTCTCTATTGGCATTTCAACATCACCTATGGTAATCTGGTGGTTGGGAAAGAATGTCCCTGCTTGCAGCTTTCTGAACAGTTCTGTAGCCTATAGGGCTAGCCTGCTTCTTGCCTATATATCTTTCTTATGCGTTTCTTATTTTCTTGTGGGTTTGATTATTTGTTTTATTATCATAGAATCATAGGACTGGAAGGGACCTCGAGAGGTCATCTAGTCCAGTCCTCTGCACTCATGGCAGGACCAAGAATTATCTAGACCATTTCTGACAGATGTTTGTCTAATCTGCTCTTAAAAGTCTCCAATGATGGAGATTCTACAACCTCCCTAGGCAATTTATTCCAGTGCTTAACCACCCTGACAAGAAGTTTTTCCTAATGTCCAACCTAAACTTCCCTTGCTGCAATTTAAGCCCATTGCTTTTTGTCCTATCCTCAGAGGTTAAAAAGAACAAATTTTCTCCTTCCTCCTTGTAACAACCTTTTATGTACTTGAAAACTGTTATCATGGTCCCTCTCATTCTTTTCTTTTCCAGACTAAACAAACCCAATTTTTTTAATCTTCCCTCATAGGTCATGTTTTCTAGACCTTTAATCTCTTTTGTTGCTCTTCTCTGGACTCCCTTCAATTTGTTCACAGCTTTCTTGACATGTGGTGCCCAGAACTGGACACAATACTCCAGTTGAGGCCTAATCAGCTCGGAGTACAGCGGAAGAATTACTTCTTGTGTCTTGCTTACAATACTCCTGTTAATACATCCCAGAATGATGTTTGCTTTTTTTTGCAACCATGTTACACTGTTGACTCATATTTAGCTTGTGGTCCACTGTGACCCCCAGATCCCTTTCCGCAGTACTCCTTCCTCAGCAGTCATTTCCCATTTTGTATGTGTGCAACTGATTGTTCCTTCCTAAGTGGAGTACTTTGCATTTGTCCTTGTTGAATTTCATCATATTTACTTCAGACCATTTCTCTGGTTTGTCCAGATCATTTTGAATTTTAATCCTATTCTCCAAAGCGCTTGCAAGGACTCCCAGATTGGTATCATCCGCAAACTTTATAAGTGAACTCTCTATGCCATTATCTAAATAATTGGTGAAGATATTGAACAGAACTGGACCCAGAACTGATCCCTGTGGGACCCCACTTGTTATGCCCTTCCAGCATGACTGTGAACCACTGATAACTACTCTCTGGGAACGGTTTTCCAACTAGTTATGCACCCACCTGATAGTAGCTCCATTTAGGTAGCATTTCCCTAGCCGCTGCAGTTCAGAACTCCACTTCATGCAAAGTTTATGAACTGCCTATGAAGAAGTCCAAAATATTGCTCTTCCTACACAGCACTTTCACTGCAAGCAAGACCTCTCTGTACCCTAGGAGAAGAAGGTGAGATCTGGTGTTAAGATCCTGCTCCTCAGTGTTCCCTGGCTGCTGGAATGGCTCCTTGGTTGTCTTGGCAAGCCAGTGTAAGATAGTTTGCATTTGAGACTGGGTCAGTACTCATTGGCTCCAGCTTTGGGGTGCTGCAAAAATGGCTTAAAGCCCACCCCAGCTCTTACACTGAATGTAGTTTGGCCTGTACAGAACATATACAATCTGTTTTCCTTTTTTGTTAAAGGCTAAGCATCTTTTAAAAAGATTTTCCCCTTTTTAATAATACTGTAATGAAGGAGTGTAAATAGAAAAGACCAGTGTTAGCAGAAGCTTTTCTTTCAGGTCCACTGAACCCTGCAATGTAAATGAGGATTAAACAATCTGGACAAATAGAAGGCTTATTTTCCATAACTACAGCTGTGAATCAAAGGTAGTAAAATAAAAGTGCCCCCTTAGTTTCAAAGGTATCCAATTAAATTGCTGGCACTATTGATAATGGTTGTTTTATCCAAAAGCCTATTATAAAACATATCATGCTTCTTGAAAGGGAAGAGGTTGCTGAGCAATAGTCCCCATAATTGAAAGAATCATAAATGTAACAATTATTTTTCTATGACTATAGCTTGCACAATTTCTTCTTCTCTGCAGGGACTTTATTTTAAAAGATCATTTGAACAACCAAGCTATTATAGTGTGATTCATATTTAAGTCTACAGTCAGTGGGCTAATCTCAGCCATGGTGTAACGCCACTGAAGTTAACTGAAGTTACACCAGGAATGGCTTTGGCACTGGTTTGTCTCCTGTGGCACTGTAGTTCAAGATGCCTATGCTTTCCACTCTGATAAGATATCTTTCTATAATCAATCAACATTTTTGACAGAGGGTGAAATATTGACTGTAATATTGGTTTTATCACTGAAAGCTGCTGCTTTATTTTTGTGTTTCAGTCATATCTTTGTCTCCTAGCAGCAAACAATAGTAAACGTGATAAGCTTCTATTTAGGATGAAAATATGAGATGTGTACACACTCTTAGAGTAATCAAAGACTGAATTGCATTAATTATGATTTAGGCTGATTAGATATGAATAGTATTCATATTTAAGTTTAACAAGATGCCAGGAAATCCATTTTACTCTAAAAATTCTACTGGAAAAGTCTTAAATTAGCCCCCATCTTCAAAGAATAAATTCATATCACAATGATCTTCTTATTGTGGGGGAATTTTAGTTTCATCAGGCTATGGAATGCAGTTTATTGTGTGAAAATGTTGCAATTTCATTACTCTCCATCCCTTATACTCCAAAGTGGCTAATTCTTGGCTTCTTACTTGCAGATAATACAGTATTTAAACAGCAAAAAGGGGAAGCATTTCTAGCTCTAAATGCTTTGAAATGTTATCTGCAAAGAGAGAGAATATGTTGTAACACCCCAGACACAGCAATAATTCCCATGTCATTGAGTTACAAAGGGGTAACATGTACTTGTTTATTCTTTTTGGTATTTCATAAGAAACATAAGACCTGCATTGTGTTATACATTACCAGATCTGAACTCTGAGATATAGAGGCCCTGAGGAAAAGTAGAAGAATATTGTCACAGTCCAATATTTGTGTACATTTATGTATGTCTTAACATTTTTTGTATGCACGGTTGTTGTAGCCATGTTGGTCCCAGGATATTGGAGAGACAAGGTGGGTGGGGTAATATCTTTTATTGGACCAGACCTGAAGAAGAGCTCTGTGTAAGTTGAAAGTGTCTCTCTTGTTCCAACAGAAGTTGGTCCAATAAAAGATATTACCTCACCTGTCTTGTCTCTTTAAATAATTTTGTCAATTTTGAAAAAAGTTAAAGAAACACAACATAGAATAATTTCTGTAGAACCTGCATCACCATACATGGAATAGAAGCAGTAGCATAAGGTGTTTTGCACATCACATCTGGAGTCACTGCAGGTGTGGAAATGTCTGTCTGCCTCCTGTATGGCATGCACATACTTGCTCTGCTCCCTATGCACTGCAAGTGCACTATAGCATGATATGAGGGAAAGAGGGCAAGGTGTGGCAAGACAGTGTACTGTCCATGTGTGGATCACCTTACATGTCATTCTAGAGCCGAAACTCTGGTATGCGGTAGCCATTTTGTTCAGAGCACGTTACTCCAGCATCTTTGTAACTATACATACACACCTGAGCCATGGTTAATGTCAATTGAAACAGGAGGGAGGAGAGGGAGAGAACACACCAGCCAAGGAGGAAGGGGAGAGAACACTATTTAACTGAGCCCAGAAGAGGAGGGCAAGCTCCCTTCTGCCTTTAACAGAGGGACCAGAGCTGTGCTCTGCCCGTTCCACTTTATTTTAGCCTTGCACCTGAGGCAGCCAGCATGGAGTGAGTGAAGAGAGGGGCTTCCACTTGCTCTGGGAGTTTGTATAGTTCCCATGCATATGTGAGCATCTTCTCACCATCCCTTATTTCTCACCAGTGAAGGATCTGGCCCCATATAAGTAATATTTATGGGGTCATCAAATAAGTTGTTTTCTCTGTCTCCTTTTTTGCTTTAAGTTAAAAAAATCCTGTGTAATATATCTAAGTATGAAAAAATGATTTTTGCTTGTTCCGGGATTAATTTGTTTTATGGCTCTTAGAAGAATTTGACAAGAGCCTGGGGCAGATTCTCAGCTTGTGTAAGCTGCCATAGCTCCATTGACTTCAATAGCGAGGGATGGAAGAATGGCACACAAGGAGCTTGTGTGGGGATGGAGGGATGCAACAAGCCCTTGGTACATGCAATGAATTTGAGCTACCGGAGCAACAGAATGTACGAATCCCTAGTTACAATGGCTTTTGATGAGGTTTCAGAAACTCCGCACACACCTATGGATCAGTCAAAGTGCTGTTCACTCCTGCAAAGTGCTGAGTGTCCTCAGCTTCCACTAGTTGAAGTCAGGCAGCATCATTCATGAGTGCTCAGTACTTTGCAGAACCAAGCTATTTAGCGCCCAGCCCGGTAAACTCTCCAGTCCTGAGCTTCCATTGAGAACAATCAGAGTTCCATGCAGTTGGAGCATTCTCTGGATGACGCCCTCATAGGGGGATGGTAAAGCCCACAGCTCTGGCTAAACAATCAGAAGCAATCTACAAAAAGGGATGAAACTGCATAGGGAAATGTATTTTGTAAACAATACTAATCCTAATGTATATGGGGGTGTTTCTAATTTTAGTGCTATTTGCATAATGGTTCTTGCATTTCAACCATTAAAGGACACATACAGTCAAATTAAAGTTTAAAAAAAAAGTGGGAGAGGGAAAGAAAATCAGTATGTGCAGTAGAGTACACTATCTCATTTTCATTTGCCATGTGATTTTGCAAAAGTTTTTTTTCAATTGCAAAAGAAAAAAAAGACAAAAGCACTACAGATATAATTTGTATAAAATGTATTTCTCCCCATTTTTAAAGTTCTTATTTTAAATCTCTGTGGAAGGGTGCAGCAGACTCAATTGGAACTGATAAAATAGAGTATTGTGCAGCAAAGGAGACTAGCATAAATCACAGCATTCAGACTGCATTTGTATTTGAAAACCCGTACATGTGCAATCATGTTATTATAAAGTAAGTGCCGTGCCTTAGATTTACAGTTAGTAAAAATAGCACAAGTGTAGTTAAATACACCTTCAACTTCAGTAAATAGATAATCCTGAAAACATCTATTACCCTTAAAATTTGATACAAATTATACAGAGGCCAACTGATGGCTCCATAATGAATATAAGACTTAATTTCACTGGAACAGCTCAACTGGAGTCATAAGCTATGAGAGCAGAGTGCACGTGGTTTAGAAATGGCAGCGGAGACCTAGGCATGAGTTCATTTGTTTTCAATTTGGGGCCAGCTGTTATTTCTAATACATACTTTTTAACTTTAACCTTGTGATCTTTGATGTTTTCAAATTTTTTAACTTTTACAGGTGAAACATCAACTTTTTAACAGCTCCTGATTATAAGTTTCAGTGATGTCAGCACAAGATTATCATCACTTTCAGCAACATTAATGAGGACTTATTAATTTATGACATTGAGGTTTACACAGAAATAAACCAGGACATTATGGAAAGATGGTAGTTTCTCCATAGCTAAGGTTGTGACTAGCTTTCTTTTGCAAACCTGATTCTGACTTCGCCTCCCCCCCCGCCCATTTACGTTCACCAAACCCAAAACAAATCAACCAGTCTGAAATGTCATATGTGTTGGGCTTTGCTAGAAGTTAATTCATTAGGAAAGTTTGTGAGTAATCAGACAAAGTTAATGTGAAATAAGGCAATTTGAAAAATGAGTGGTGTTTCACATGGCAAACATCATTCTGCTTTAGTTTTCTGAAAAACAGTTTTGTTAAGAAACTCCAAGTCTGTGATCCTAACCAGTGAGGAGCTGAGCCCTTCCTGCAATGACAGTTGGTGTCCAAAATAACTGGTGGAGTTGCAAGTAGCAAGCCCCTGCCTGCTCCCTTTCCCTTTCTCCATCTTTCCTATCCTGCCGGCTCAGGGCCGGCTCCAGGTTTTTTGCCGCCCAAAGCAACAACAACAACAAAAAAGCCAGAGTGCTGCCGCCGAAGCAAAAAAAAAAAAAAGGCCAGAATGCCGCCCCTTGAAAAGGGCACCCCAAGCACATGATTGGAATGCTGGTGCCTAGAGCCGACCCTGCCTCCCCTGCAGGCAGATCAAATTTGCTAAATGAAAAACTGGAACACTATACAGTAAAGGGCTGTGTGAGAGAAGACAGTATGTGTCTCTATCACCACTTCACCTTTTTTGATTAGTCCTAACTTTCAGTCTAGCTCTCCCTACCATCCTCCTAATACACATATCCACCACTAATTAATCTACACCTTCATTGACCAATTCTCTCCATTCCACTCTGTACTGAAACCTGATGACCACACCCATCCCCTTTCCAGTGCAGAAATTTATCAACCCCCTCTTAAACTCTATCCAACCTAACCCCCTTCTGCTCAGAAACACTCCCCAACATACCACATGCGGCTAGAATGAGAATCCCTCTTCTTCTTCCTCAACCTTAGCATAGCTCAGAACCATGCTTTGGATCCTCTCCCACCTGACTCCTTAAGGCACAAAATACTCCTCCTCCACAACTACTCATATTTATAAAAAAACACCCCCAGGTTTAGAATCTCCCTGTGACATATTGAGGTGCAATCCAGATCAGTGGGGGGCTGTCACCCTTGCCCTGCAACCTGGGGTGCCTTGCAATGCCTTACTGTTCTAGCTCCCAACCTGGACCCCTCACAAACAGCTTGCCAGAATGCAGCTCACTCCCAGATGTGTTTGTGTAACTGTAGCCTGACAGTCATACCCTGGCTCTCACTAGCCTTGATTATACTGCAGGGTGACCCCAATACACTCCCACCCCAGATTTTCCTCCAGAAATGTATGTCTTGTTCTGCTCAACCCTGTCCTGGACAGTCCAAATATATAGTCTGTTATTCCCTTAACGGACTAATACACAAAAGTTTACCACCTTAAATGGGGTTACCCAGACTCTTTAATTTAAACCCAATGGCTTAGATAAAACAAATTTATGTACTACAAAGAAATAGATTTTAAGTGAGAATAAGCATAGGCAATACAGTCAGAAATAGTTTCAAGATAAATAAAGATAAAATGCTTTCTAATGCTAAACTTGACAAACTAAACTTAATTCAAGGCATAGCTCTTACCCACATGTTCCCAACAGCATTACTGACCAAACTTTTAGGTCAGGACCCCTCCCCTCAGAGACCAATAGCTGTTCCTTTGATCTTCTCAGAGTGAGAATGAGATGGATAGGGTGAGAGAGTAATTTGGGGTGTTTGCCCTCCTTTTTCAGTTCCCCCTTCGAGAAGGTTTTCCTGTTGAGAATAAGGACACAGTGTGCCTGATGTGGAAAGAGGTTTCCTGGTGGATTCTTTCAGCAGTGTATGCTCATATGTAGGTTTCTCTTTGTTTCCTTCCTTCCCCTTTTCTTTCTGATTAAGGCAAGCCCACACTCCTTTGTTCAGCAGAGGCCTGTTTGCTGACTCCTGCCTGGGCAGGGTTGTGCGGTTTTGAACATATGCTAATAACATCATGCAGGGGAATATTATATCTTCACCTACGATGTTGCTACATATAGTTCACCCTGATAAGATTGGCCAGTGAGTTGTTAGCTTTTAAATTTTACCTCACAAGGCATATTTTGCACAAAGATTATTTCAGCAGTGTGCAGGGTGTGAATACAGGGGTGCATTCTGTTGCACTCCCCTCCCCCTCTTTGTTGTTGGATGTGGAGAAGAAGGAGCAGAAGCAGCAGAGAAGGATTGTGGCCGACAGGTACCCTGTATTCTGCCATTGTAGGGCTAATGCATAACAGCCTCACAAAAGCCTGTATGTCCTACCCTGTGCCTCCTCCCTGTGCTCCAGGGCCAAGATACCCTGCTGGCAACTAGATGTACTGCAGCCTCCAGAAGCTGGAGCAGCTTCAGCTCCACCAAGGGCATGTCTACACTGCACCTGGGAGTGAGTCTCTGAGCCTGGATCCACAAACTCATGCTAGCAGGGCTCATGCTAGCATTCCAAAAATAGCTGCGTAGCTGGTGCTTTGATGTTGCAGGTTGGGCTCTCAAGCCCGTTCTCTCCCCTAAGCTTCAGAGTCTGAGCTTCAGCCCCAGCCACAATGCCGACACAGCTATTTTTAGAGTGCTACATGAGCCCTGCAAGCACAAGTCTGTGGACCAGGTTGGGATGCTTGCTCCCAGATGCTCTGTAGACATGTCCCAAAGGTCTCTTCCTGACAGCTGGTGGTACTGCCCACAGCAGTACATCAGCCACACTTCACAGTGGCTATGGAGTAGCTGACAGCTCTGGTATTATTAGTCCCACTAGCCCCTAATGAAGGTGGAAGGTGTTGAATTCCTGTAACTCTGAGTGAAATCAATGACTGCTGAAGGCACTCTTCACTTTCTAGCAGGTGTACAGCACCTCAAAAGGTCAGGTAGGTGAGTTATGGCCTGCGACTGTATCAAATGGTGTATGCTATTAGCAGCCAAGGGCAAAAGCAAATGGTAAAACAGGACATTGAACAGAGTTGTCCACAAAAAATCTTAACAAGAAAAGTAGAGAAATTGAGTATGGCACTTAGGACAAAAAGATTTTCAGAAAAAGAAAAAGGAATAACTTTACATCAAGTTTACTCCATCACTGGAGAGAACTTTCAGTTATTTCTTTAGCACAAAAAAATCTTTCTATTGCTCCTGAGCCCATTAAAGATACATGCTTCAGGAAGGCATAGTCAGGTGGCTCAACGGCATAAAATCCTAACTAGGTAGCTCAATAGGCCCCAATCCTGAAAACATTTTTGCCCATGCTTAATTTTACACACGTGGGATGTGCCATTGACTTTATTTGGAGTACTCACATATATAAAAATAACTGTTAGCGGGACTCAGGCCACACATATACTCAACCACCACGAGGGGAACAAGGCAGCTTCATGGAACAGGAACACTCCTTTGACCATTCTCTAGGCTATTAATACCTGCTAAATCTCATTTACAGCATCCATACATCCTTGTGTTCAAAGTAGCTTAATTAAATTATTAAAGGAATGCCAGGCTTTTAACTTTGCAGCAGGGTGTAGCATTCAATAAACAATACCAATCTTATACTGCAAATTGGCTGTAATACAAACAGAGAAAAAATCAAGTCTGTTCACAAGAAACCATTAGCGATATAATGGAAACAATAACGAAGTTTGAATTGTTCAGCTAATCAGAACAGGTTTTATCATCCCATTCCTTTTTCCTTTAAGTTCTGAGAGACAAAGTCAGAGGTTAAGTTATCAAGTTCAGGTTAATTCTTTTCTACAAAAGCTTCAGCTTTTGAGGATTATGAGGGGAAAAACAAACAAAAACACATCCTGTGGGTCTTGATCATGGTTAAAGCGGAGCATTTATTGAAGTCAATGGGAGGTCCAGGCAGTGAGCAACTCACCTGAGGTGCTCAACATCTTACAAAAGCAGCAGAACTGCTTTGGGAATATTTTTCTTTGAGAAAATCAATGACATAAGAAATTGTGGCAATTAGTAGCATAAATTCCCTAATATTGTCATAATTCATAGTGATACCAAGAATATGTCTACACAGCAACTAGACAGGTCTGGCCTATGCCAGCTGACTTGGGCTCGCGGGACTCAGGCTGTAGGGCTGTTTCATTGCTGTGTAGACTTCTGGGCGGGAGCCTGGGCTCTAGGGCCCTGTGAGATGAGAGTGTCCCAGAATTTGACTCCAGCCCGAGCCTGGAATTTTACACAGCAATAAAACAGCCCTGCACGGGCCAGCTGCAGATTTTTCTTCACTGTGTAGACATACTCTAAGGCTCTTGCAAACTCATAGTTGTTGTTTTTTTTTGCACCTATGAACCCCTGTATTTTAATCAAAGTATTGGGTCTCCATTGTCCCACCTTTCTCCCAGAGGGACATTTTTCAGCTAATTCATCTCCTCCAGGCCAGGTGCACACTCATATCACTATCAGCAGTGCCAGCAGATGCTTAACCTTAGCTCCTCTAACCATGTCCCCCAGAGTCTTTGCAGGGGTAGTGCAGTTTCATCATTCTTCAATGTGGGCAAGTGCTTCCCATTTCCTGTTTGTCTACTTAGATCGTAAGTACTTTGGGGTGTGGAATGTCTATTACTGTGCCTATGTGTAATGCCTAGTACAATGAGTTGTTGACCCAGACTGTGTTTCCGAGGTGCTACAAAGAGATGATAATATATTCTCTGTTTTCTAATCACCTGATATTGTACTTCTCCAGTATCAAGACTTCTTCAAAGTAATTGTTCATCTGTTTGATCCCTAATTGCATTTATCAACTTTGTGTGAAACATATTGCTACCTAGTGCTTTGTCTTCCTTGATCTTATTCAAACACTTGCTAACCACTGTTTTAACAATCTGCAGTACAACCTACACAAATATCCTCAGGGGGGACATTGTTAATATTCTTCTTAACAAATACAAAGACAAAAAAATCATTGAGTTTGTGTCATTTCTTTTTCAGGAAGGGAACAGATTTATGTAAATATTCAAAATTAACCTAAATATTAAGAACTACATTTTTCAATGTACCAAATCTTACACAGGCTGTAGGTTGTTAGATAAAAATTGTTTGTATATTACTAAGCTCATGCTATATGGAAATGCAGAAGTGCTTTGGTAATATTTTTCTTGGTGAATCTATTGTACGTAAAATTGAGTAGCAATTTAGCTATCATAGGGCCAGGTAATATGATTTAAATGAAAATATGTACTTACTGCATAGGATCTTTTTATGCACCAAGTATGCTGCTTTGCTTGCCAACTAATATTACAGTAGTAACCTTTGTATGGGTACTATATCTGGCAGATATTAAATTAATAAAAACAGATCTAAGAATTGGACTCCAGTTATGATTTGAATGATGATTTACATCCAAGCCCTGGATGCTAACAGAACTGTGAAACAGGGAGAAAAAGGCAGAGAAAATGTTACTGCAAATGGAGTTACACTATTGTAAATCTAGTGTGATGGAGTGGAGAATCAGATCCAAAGTGTCCAACTGATAATCTCTTAAATATTTTGAGCTAGATACTGCTCTGACTTAAACCTTTTTTAAAACTGGTATAACTCCATGACTTCAATAGAGTTACTGCTGATTTTTTTCACTGTTGTAAACCGGATCAGAATCTGGCCATTTCTGTTAATAAGCAGAGCTTTTGGGAACATCCCTCTCAAGTACACTACTACTCAAGACCTATGAACTTTAGGTTCTCATTCTCTGCCCACTATCACTCTTGTAAATCAGGAGTAACTCCACTGTTGTAAAACTATGCAACTGAGAAGACAAACAGGTTCTGTGAATATACAATAGACCCAAACATCAAGAAATCAAACAAAATGGTTAGACGTCAAGAAGGTGTGTGCTGACATGGATTTTCTGTAACAGGAAAAGAGAAAAAAAACCCAACCCCAACACAACTTGTTAAAAAATTTACTGCCTCACTTTCACAACTTCAGTCAGGATAAGTATATGTCATTGAGGAAAAAGAGATTTACTAAATAGGGGTTTAACAGTTTAAACATGGAGCCATGCATTTTACAAGTTATGCCAGGTGTATGTCATAAAGTAACAATTTAGGTCTCAAAGTTATGTAGCCATGATGACACATAATTAAGCATTAACAGATATATACAAGCTTGTTATTTTTTTTTTCCAGACGAGAACCCTACTGCATACATCTATTTTACATGTTAAGCCTCACAGGCCTGTTTCCCCATTTTGATTTGTGGAAACCAGCCTTTAACTATTAATAAATAATCAGTTTTCCATTGCAGTTTTTATTTTATTTAAGTAACTCAATTAAGGAAGGCTCAAATGCTTAATTTCACTCTGGTTCCAAAGTTGCTTCTGTAATATTTCTGCAATAAAAATTTAATAGCAAGTTCATTATATATAGTCTATTAAATACAATCAGTGAAATTATGTCATTCCTGTGATGAACATGTCTATTAAAGAAGGAGGATTAACAAACATTTTAATTAGTGGTTTGAACTGATTTCTTATAAGTCAGTGGTTTTCAACCTGTGGTCCGCAGACACCTGAAGGTCCATAGATTATGTCCAAGATTTCCAAAGGGGTCTGTACTTCCATTTGACATTTTTTAGAGGTCCGCAAATGAAAAAAGGTTGAAAACCACTGTTGCAGGTTATTGTTTAAGTACTACTTTGATTTATATTAGGAAAGAAATTTCTTCAAAGGTTGGTAATCTCTATAGATCTTTTCTCTTGGGCTCAGTGTTCTGTGATAATTTTCAAGAATTTTCTTGGAGACTGAATACAATCCAGTCAGATCCTAACCCCTGCACCTCTGTTGCAAAGGGACTATGTAGCAAGCCGCCAACTCAGTGGCGCGGTGACTTCTGTTGGTCAGTCTGGGAATTAGCTCAGTCAAGCCTCAAAGCGCCTCCTGCTGGCCAGTATCCCGTTACTGGTACCTGCTTCCTTGTCAACCTTCACCACCTCTGGCCCCATGTCCCTCCCAGACTCTGGTGCCCCTTACTATGGGGTGCTGCCCCACAGCAGTGCCCCCACATTCTGGGTCTCCTCTGCCAGGGGAACCCTTCCCCTATGCCCACCTTGCCTCAGTGGCTACTGCCAGTCGTCATCTAGCCCCCTTTCTCTGGGGCAAACTGCAGTCTGTAATGGCCACTCATCATTGGCAAGGGGGTTGGACCTGCTGCCGTTCTAGCCCAGCTGTCTCCCTGAAGCCCCAGTACCTCCTTAGGCCTTCCTGCCAAGCCTCAGCCTGGGAGGTAGCCAGGCCTGAGCTCCCCAGCTCAGCCTGCCCCTTCCCCAGCACTGCTCTGTCAAAGGTATCCTGTCTCTCCTAGGCAGCTAGGTCCTTCTCACTCCAGGGCTGGCGTGAAACTCTCATGGCTCCTTACTCACAGCCCTCTTATCAGGGCCAGCTGTGCCCTGATTGAGCTGGGAGCTACTCAGCCAGCCTCCCTCAGCTGCTCTCACTCCTTTTATCCCAGGAGCGGGGTAAGCGCCCCGCTACAGACCATAAAACTGCCCACTGTGCCGTGCTGAGACTCACTGGGTGATATAGAGCTGAGGTATCCCATTTGGATTCAACAATGCATTCTATACCTTTCAGAGCACTGAATGCCCTGACTCAAATGTTGCAGGTAGAGGATAAGATTGCTAACCTGGATGATTTAATTTGCACCCATAAAGATTGGCCAGAGCAATGGTGTGTTTGGAAAGGATTATTACAATGTTCAGGAAAAATGGCTTTGAACTGGCTAGTAGTATCATTTTGCCTGCACTGAAGCAAGTTCTTAGGACTTCCCAAACTGTGGTACAGGAGCTTGATATCCCATCATTTCACTTCACAACACTTTTTAAAGAAAATGGTACATGAACCAATAAAGTTTGGAAACCACTATTAGGCCATATTGTCATAGAAAAAGGCCTGGAGATTTAACACAGTTTTCTGTGGAACTCAGTTATTTCCCTTGTGGTTGTGGACTTTACTGTAAAATCTAAAGGTGTTTTCCAGAAACAAGGAGTTATTTCAGCCCATAAACAAGGAGTTTCTGTAAAGCATATTCTAGCCTTTGAGAGGGACAAATCAGAATTCCTTAATCATGTCTTTTTAAAATGGGGGGAATGGGAGAAGGAGGACAAGGGCAACAGTGATAGGAACATGTATTTAAATTGGCTAAGTGCACTGTTGGCTGGTTTTGAGAGCCTTAGCTGGGGAATAATGAGCTTCAAGGAGTCTGGTACAGTAGTAGCACTGGAAAAATCACATCTTACTTTAAATTAGACTCTATGCTCCTAACAGCACAGAGTGTGTTTTATTGTAACGTTCGGGATCTAGCACAACAAGATCCCAAACCAACCAACCAACCAAATAGATAAATAAATAAATAAATAGATAGATAGATAGATAGATAGATAGATAGATAGATAGATAGAACATTATTATTGTTATTGCATGGCAGTCCTATAGTAAGTCATTTGGGAAATGAGAAAAAATTAAAACCACTAAATAAATATAATTTCTAAGAAGATGTCGGTTATTGGAACATAAGGCACCATCTGATAGTGTGCATAGTGCTACATTGTAAATGCTGTTAACAGCAAAACCATGGGAATGTGTCCAAGCTGATCTAGAAGGGCTCTCGTTAGAAACATCTTTGAACATTAAGTATTTGTTAGTGATTAAAGACTATTTTTTCAAGCATATTTTTGCTGTACTGGTTCCCAACAAAGAACTGAAATTGAAAGAGCATTCTTGAAACACTTAGAGCCCAATTCTTAGGCTTAGCTAATCTGAGCTCAGCACAAAGACCTGAGTTGCAGCAAAGATGGCTTTAGTCCACTCTGATGTCTCTCGCACCCCAATTCTGGGGCTGGTGCAAAAGCCTGTTCAATGCCTGGAATAGCCTAAGTTCTGCCCAGCTGCCCACAGCCCCAAGAGGCTGTTCCATCAGTTTGGAATCACAGCAGTAATCCAGCTGTACCCCCTTTCCTGGCCATATCCCCTTTGACCCTACATTGGCTCTGTGTGATCTGAGTAGTCCCTTAAACTGGCTTCATTGACCCTTTTAGCTGCTGAAGCAGCACAAAGGACTGTATCAAAGTCAAGGATCTGGCCCTTAGCACTGATATGTGGTCTATCTCAGTGGTTCTCAAAGCTGGTCCACTGCTTGTTCAGGGAAAGCCCCTGGCAGTCCGGGCCGGTTTGTTTACCTGCCACGCCCGCAGGTTTGGGTGATTGCGGTTCCCACTGGCCACGGTTCACCGCTCCAGGACAATGGGGGCTGCGGGAAGGGCAGCCAGCACATCCCTCAGCCTGCGCTGCTTCCTGGAGCCCCCATTGGCCTGGGGCGGCAAACCATGGCCAGTGGGAACCGCGATTGGCCGAACCTGTGGATGCGGCTGGTAAAGAAACCGGCCCAGCCTACCAGGGGCTTTCCCTGAACAAGTGGCGGACCGGTTTTGAGAACCACTGGTTTACCTAGCTGTACCTGCAGTGACCAAGGCACATAATTTGAGCCTTGTTTTCTTCAGGAAGTCTGCTGCAAATTATGTGTAACTAAAGTGCAGACCAGCGTGGCATAGGCTGCAGGTAATGTGATTGTTCAAAGATCACCCAATGTAATCACACATTAGACTTCCTTTTTAGAATAATTAGAAAACTGCTTGAACAATGTTTTCTCCACACAAACTTCTATTAGGTTACCAGTGAACTCAACTCACCTGTAGGCTACCTTTCCCAGTTCTGCATTATCACACTCAAAGGTCAACTTCTGCACTGACAGCTGATGATACTTACTGCACTAGCTTGGATGCTGAGTTGGATACCATTTCCCATCACAGAGAATGTGTCTGACATCTAACAGACTGCACCCTTGTGTGGGAAAAGAACACTGTGCATCTTTTCAAAATTGTAAGAGAAACTGGATCTGTAACTGGCACAAACATCCAGGGCATAACCAAAAACGCCAGCCATTCTGGAGAGGCCCATGTGAAACACAAAATAGGCAATATTCCTACCTTGTCAGGAAGAAAGACAGTGAACCATTTCTGGTGCATAATGTGAATGAACCGACAAAATCAATAGCAGTTGAAAGGGATTTAACCCTATGAGAATGAGTGTATAATAAGGATGCATGCTATATTTTGCAAAGAGTAAATCTCCTCTTTGATTCTAGAGTCTATCAGAAAGTGTTGCCAAGAATAGCTTCCTGGCTAAGAGAACCCATGAGATTAAAAAATGACACTTCATATTTTTGTACTAAAATTCATGTTTGTGAATAAATACAACACAACAAACTGCAGCAATATTAATTTGTTTGCTGTCCAATGGAAAAGCTGACTTATTTTCCTCATTAAAAAAAAAAAGATAATTAATTAATACTATCCAGACAAATACCATTTTAAGTTCTGGGACAGCTTTTATACCATGGTGATTCTTTAAACTTCTTCTGATGGCACTCAGTACACAAAGTATTATGATAACCTCTTTCTCTGACCTCAACTAAAGTGTTGTCGACTGTAAATTCACCCGCATACTCCCTTTTTCAATATGCATGAAAGAACTGGCATTGCATACATTTCCTGCAGTTCTCCACATTCAGCACGGTACAAAATTGCAAAATTAGGCAAACACGATGGATTGATGCTGAGGACATTTCGGGTGAATGAGATCTTCTAGTTTATACACGAGACAGCAAGGTAAATTAATAAGGGAAATTGACAATCATTTATACATGTCAGTATCAGCAGGCTTCTCAGCAAAACTGCCAACGAAAGGTCACAGCTCATCTGCTACTGAGACAACCAGCAGCGAGGCTAAAAATTATTCATTTTCAAACACTATTTAGGTACTTTGTTCACCGTGGAGGCAGAAGGGCTTCTTTTTCTTCTTCTTCTTTTTTAACACACAGAAGCAATAAATCAGCCACTTTAAGAAGACCCAGCTAGCCCAACACAGATCGATTTCACAGGCAAGTCGATGGGCTGCTAATAGAATTACAACTACCTGTCAAAAGAAGGAAAACATATCTGTGACAGTGACAAAGGGCAAATCAATTGAAAAAGAGGTTTTGTTTTTTTTCGAGACACAGATGCAGGGAACATGGGTGTCTTTCAGAACCTGCAATCGTGACTAAAAGCAATATGTTTTCATCATTATAGGAGCTGATCTTGTAGTCTTTGCCCATGTGGGTAGAACAGTTCTACTTTGGTCAGTGGGGCTATTCAGAAGAGGTAGGCCAGAAGGATCAGATCCATAGTTCAGGTTATCTCAGTGGTTTTGGTTATGAAATCTATTTACAGGGTTTTCATAAAACAGCTATAAAAATTTGGTCTAGATGGTAGAGCTGAAAGAATTCAGTTTCTTTATCCCCAAATGTCCCCCAAATTGTTGTTTCAATGATAATATAAGCTTGTCAGTTTCAGATGGATTTTAGTATTTGTACAGCTCACACATGGCATCAATTATGACAGTAATATTTGGCAAGACATTATAATATAATTTTGCAGTAATTTAAAAAAAAAGTTGATATATTGAATTGTGGAAACTTGCTTTGTTTTGCTACACATTTCATATATGTAGTACATGTCCCAAATAATAGCATATTTAGATTAGGGATCAGAAAAGCTCTGTTGGGTCAATAATGTAACTACAAATATATACACATGTACTGATGCAACAATATGGAATAGCTCTATAGACCTCAATAGATGCTATCACCATTATTGCTCACTTTCCTCCCTGACTCTTGGCTGCAACTGCTCCAGTTTCCAGGTCCTTTGAGGCCCCAACACCTCCCTGTTCCGCAATCTCTCCTAGGTCTCCCAACTAAAGTGTGAGAAGTGGGACTGGAGAGAAAGGATCAGGATTGAGTGGGGACCTGGCTTGATGTGAAACCTGGACCTCAGGAATGCAAGGTGGGCAGGCTGCTACCAGAGAAATGTGGGCCTCCTCTCATCAAGTCTCACTGGCCACTATTCATGCTCAGTAAAGCTTTCTTTCCTGCATTGCTGCCTGCCTGCTGCATCACTTATTACTAATGAAACACCAAGTACCCCAGCTGCTCATGGCTCCACTATTCTCCTTGACACTTGCCTTAGCGAAAGCCTTAGATAATTAAATGATATTCCATTCATAACATCCCAGGTATATCCTGTGATAAATATATAGAGGGGCACTGAAAATATTGAATGGTACGTATTATGAAAGGCAAAACTGGAACTTTTTAAAGAGGTGACCACTGTATCTTTACAGGTGTGACATCTGCATTGGCATAGGGATTTAGAAAGAAACCATAACTAGCTTAGAATTAAATAATATGGGAACAATCCTCTCTTGGATATCTGCACCAAGGAGGTGAAAGTCCATCTGGCTTGTGTTTTGGTGTGTTTCATGTTCATAAGTTAAACTCCATTATCAGGTTCCAGGAACCATATTGCCACAGTAAAAAGAAACAAAAACCATAAACCTTAAAATATTCAAGAGAAAAAAGTTTCAAAAACAGCATGCAGATCTCTGCTACTTTGTCTGAGAAACAAGTATTTGTTGCAGAGTTAATGATGCCTGGGGGTAAATTGCCCCTACCAGTAACATGCCCTGATTCTAGTCTTATGTCAGTGTGAACTGGGAGTAATTCCACTGAAGTAAATTGAAATCCTAGTTCCACAGAAGTAAATGGCAAAACTCCCTGTGATGAGGTTTACGGACCCCATATGGACACTAAGAGTTTGTCTACACATACAGCGCTGCAGTTGCAGTGCTGCAGTTGTAGCACTTTAGTGAAGATGCTATTACACCAATGGGAGAGCTTCAACCAGTGGTGTAATTAATCCACTCTATGAGAGGCGGTAGCTATGTCAACGGGAGAAACTCAACCGTTGACATAGAGCTGTCTACACCAGGGATTAGGTCAGTATAACTACATTGCTCAGGGATGTGGATTTTTCACATACCTGAGCAACATAGTTTTACCAGTTATCAGCGGGTAGCTGTGTTAGTCTGTATCCACAAAAATAACAAGGAGTCCGGTGACACCTTAAAGACTAACAGATTTATTTGGGCATAAGCTTTCGTGGGTAAAAAACCTCACTTCTTCAGATGCAAGCTCCTTGTTGTTTTTATAGTTTTACCAATGTAAGTTTGTAGTGTAGACCTGGCCTAAGGAAGGGAAGGAGCAGTACTGGGCTAAGAATGCCCCACCCCTCAGCAGCTCCCAGATTCTGCAGTCAAGTGGGCAGTGGGAGCAGGAGAAGAAGAAAGAAAAAGAAGGCAAAGCAAGGCAAGGCAAGGCAGTCTGAAGGGAGGAAGCCCGTTTTCAGCTTCTGGAGGCAAAGTGCAAGGTCATGCATTTAGGGACTGTGACACTGGCAGACCAGCCAATCTGTGTATGACACATAACAATTTAACATGAGGCATTCAAATTGTATCAAGACAATCCACTTGTATGTGAATTTCAAACTAGCAATCAACTCATTCATTTGTAGTAATAGAAATCAAGGGTAGATGCTAAGCATATTTGTCTGTGTTTACCTATATCCTTGTTAGAAGTTTAACAATGTAACCAAATTATCTTGTAGTTGCTAATTCCCTTTCATGTCTTAATTATGTACAGGACTGTGTACAGTTAACCTTAAGATCAAAGATGTAAGATACTGAAGGAAACTAATAACATTATCTACATTGTCTTCAGCTTAACTATCTTTGTTATAATGGAGGACCAGTTAATTGCCTTATGTTAATCAGTGTAACTGGATTACCTGTGTATGCATAGTAAATAGGATGTTAACTTCAAAGTGATGAAACAGTGTGTGCTCAGCAAAGAAGAATCCTCAATCACATGCTGTGCTCAAAACACTTAATAACCCGCTTCAGCTACAAAAGCAGGGCCAATAAGGGGGAGGGGGTAGGAGGGCCATTTGGCCTGGACCTCAAGCTCAAAGGGGGCCTCAAATTTATACCCTTGTTAATTTTTTGGCATTTAATAAGTTTTGTTTTTATGCGCATCCCTATCGGACCAAAATATGACACACTCTCTCAGTTTAGAGCTGTAAATTTAAGCCAAGAAGAGCTGTGATTTGGTAAAAGACGTCCTTTTTTTGTTAACTGATATAGATTTTGTCATATTAAAAGAGTTAAAAATGTTCATAAATATTAATAAAAATATATCAGTTCTGATGGCACAAGATTAGACCATGATGAATGTGTCCTCTCAGAACAGCTGATTATATAAACAAACCACTACTAGTGGCTGGTGCTGGATCCAGTGCATGTAGAAAGGTAGAGAACTGTTAGATTTTAGTGTCTTTATAGTTTTACATCTAGTTGATTAAAGAATTATTTATGTGTGAGAATTCCTCATTATTATTTTCAGATGGTAGCTAAAAGAGTTGACTGGTTGGTTGAGCCCTAGCTTGGCCATCATCATCGGCTGTCGTATCTATAGGCCCAGATTCAAGGTGAAAATTTGTACAGTGAGTTTCGTGAGGACACACATTTGAAATTTTTCAACATTATCCCTCCGTCTGTATCTGTGTCTGTGTTTACTATATATATGTCATCCCTTTGACTTCAGCTCAGCCTGTTATATATCTTGCATGCGTGAGTTTTGATTCAGTGATAAGGATAATATCTGACTGTTTCATTTTGTGTTCTTAATTAGTATTCCTTCGTTTTAAGTCTTTTCAGCATTTGTGTACCATTCAGCATTTGTGTACATGTTTACAGTAGACGATTTCAAGTGTGGACAAGCTACTTATTTACAGCAGAACATTTCAAATATGGTTGTCTACATGTTGTGTATTTTTGTCAGTTTGCCTGCAATCAGTGGCTTCAGGTGAACACACCTTCAACGTGTTGAAAGCAGGTAAAGAACTGTCACCGTTCAACTATGGAACAAAAGCATTTGAATGGGCTCGCCATACTTAATATCAACTGTGACATTGCATGAAAGCTAGATTGTTTCTCAATAATTAGTGCATTTGCACAGAAAAAGGCTAGAAAAGCATTTGTTAAATACAAAAATATTCAAATTATATCTCATTCTTTTTTTGGTGCCTTATTTTGTTTTCATGTGTCGTCATTTTTTATTTTTATTATGGCTAGGGACCTCAAAAGCTGGAAGTGGCTCGGGCCTCTCTGGACCTCTGAGAGGGCCTGGAGAAAAGTGAAACTATGGACCTGATCTGGCATCTCTAGTCTGCTTAAACTTTGAACAGGGAAAGTATAAGTCATAAGACAGAGATCTTCCAAATAATTATCTGGAATACCCTGGAAAATGCATGGAAAGACTCTAAAATATTTTGCACTTAAGCAGCCTTTGGATTCTGACCTGTTTGGATGATTCCAAAGAGACTTTTACAAGCCAGCAGTTTATTCCATCACTACCGTGTTACCTGAACTATGGATGCTGGAAGTCACTTGTATGTATATTGATCTTTTAACCATTTGAAACTCTCCTCTTCTTTTTTCCTTTGATTTTAGTTACTAAAGGATTGGCACTGGTGTGATTATTGGGTAAGATCTGAGTTTCATAATGACCTGGGGAAAAATGTCTGGTCCTTTGGGATTGGTGAACCTAACATATGGTGAATCAGGTTTTCATTAACCCCTTGCTATATTAGGCTTGGTTGTCTAGATGGGAACCAAGGGCTGGAATGCCTAAAGGGGACTGTATTTGGTTCCTTGTTAACCAGTGTGGTACTGCAAAAGCTGTTTTGTTACTGGTGTCATTAATATAATTATAGAATAAACCACCAGTTTTGGAGATTGCCTATTCCTTGCATTCTGCCCTGAGCGTGGCATTCTCAGTGTGGTTCATCCAGGCACTCCATTCACAGGGATTAACAACAAGAATTTTTGCCATAAACAGGGCCTTATCAGTTGGAAGTGACAAAGGAGGAGAAAGACCTGGGTGTATTTGTTGATCACAGTATGACTATGAGCTGTCAATGTGATGTGGCCGTGAAAAAGGCTAATGCAGTCCTAGGATTCATCAGGTGAGGTATTTCCAGTAGAGTCAGGGAAGTGTTAGTACCATTATACAAGGCACTGGCGAGACCTCATCTGGAATATTGTGTGAAATTCTGGTCTCCCATGTTTAAGAAAGATGAATTTAAACTGGAACAGGTGCAGAGAAGGGCTACTAGGATGATGCGAGGAATGGAAAACCTGCCTTGTGAGAGGAGACTCAAATAACTTGGCTTGTTTAGCCTAACCAAAAGAAGGCTGAGGGGAGATATAATTGCTTTCTATAAATACATCAGAGGGATATATACCAGGGAGGGAGAGGAGTTATTTAAGTTAATTGCCAATGTGGACACGAGAACAAATGTATATAATCTGGCCATCAACAAGTTTAGGCTTGAAATTAGGTGAAGGTTTCTAACCATCAGAGGAATGAAGTTCTGGAATAGCCTTCAACGGAAATAGTGGGTGCAAAAAACCTAACTGGCTTCAAGACTGATCTTGATAAGTTTATTGAAGGGATGGAATGATATGACTACAATGGCATGTGGCCCATCAGCGAATGCCAGTAGCAAAAATCCCCAATGGCCAGAGACGGGACACTAGATGTGGAAGGCTCTGAGTTACTAGAAAGAATTCTTTCCCAGGTATCTGCCAGGTGGGTCTTGCCCACATGCTCAGGGTCTAACCGATCACCATATTTGGAGTCAGGAAGGAATTTTCCTTTGGATCAGATTGGCAGAAACCCTGTTTTTTTTTTGTCTTCCTCTGCAGCATGGAGCATGGAGAACTTGCAGATTTAAACTAGTGTAAATGGCGAATTCTCTGTAACTGGAAGTCTTTAAACCACAATTTGAGGACTTCAGAAACTCAGCCAGAGATTGGGATCTATTTCAGGAGTGGGTGGGTGAGGTTCTGTGACCTGCAGTGTGCAGGAGCTCAGACTAGATGATCACCATGGTCCCTTCTGACCTTAAAGTCTATGAGGTGAGGGTCTGGACTATGGACATGACCCAGCTGGGAAGGTAGGGAATCAAAGAATCATAGAATCATAGAAGATTAGGGTTGGAAGAGACCTCAAGAGGACATCTAGTCCAATCCCCTGCTCAAAGCAGGACCAACCGCAACTAAATCATCCCAGCCAGGGCTTTGTCAAGCCTGGCCTTAAACACCTCTAAGGATGGAGATTCCACCACCTCCCTAGGTAACCCATTCCAGTGCTTCACCACCCTCCTAGCGAAATAGTTTTTCCTAATATCCAACCTAGATCTACCCCACTGCAACTTCAGACCGTTGCTCTTTGTTCTGTCATCTGCCATCACTGAGAACAGCCTACCACCATCCTCTTTGGAACCCCCCTTCAGGTAGTTGAAGGCTTCTATCAAATTCCCCTTCACTCTTCTCTTCTGCAGACTAAATAAGCCCAGTTCCCTCAGCCTTTCCTCATAAGTCATGTGCCCCAGCCCCCTAATCATTTTTTTTGCACCCCGCTGGACTCTCAAATTTGTCTACATCCTTTTTGTAACAGGGGCCCCCAAACTGGACACAATATTCCAAATGTGGCGTCACCAGTGCTGAATAGAGGAGAATAATCTCATCCTTCGATCTCCTGGAAATGCTCCTACTAATGCAGCCCAGTATGCCATTGGCAATAAGGGCACACTGTTGACTCATATCCAGCTTCTCATCCACTGTAATCCCCAGGTCCTTTTCTGCAAAACTGCTGCTTAGCCAGTCAGTCCCCAGCCTGTAGCAGTGCCTGGGATTCTTCCGTCCTAAGTGCAGGATTCTGCACTTATCCTTGTTGAACCTCATCAGATTTCTTCTGGCCCAATCCTCCAATTTGTATAGGTCACTCTGGACTCTATCCCTACCCTCCAGCATATCTACCTCTCCCCGCAGTTTAGTGTTATCCACAAACTTGCTGATGGTGCAATCCATCCTATCATCCAGATCATTAATGAAGATGTTGAACAAAACTGGCCTCAGGACTGACCCCTGGGACACTCTGCTTGATACCGGCTGCCAGCTAGACATTGAGCTGTTGATCACTACCCGTTGAGCCCAACGATCTAGCCAGCTTTCTATCCACCTTATAGTGCATTCATCCAATCCATACTTCTTTAACTTGCTGGCAAGAATACTGTGGGATACCGTATCAAAAGCTTTGCTAAAGTCAAGGTATATCACGTCCACTGCTTTCCCCATATCCACAGAGCGAGCTATCTCATCATAGAAGGCAATTAGGTTGGTCAGGCATGACTTGCCCTTGGTGAATCCATGTTGACTATTCCTGATCACCTTCCTCTTCTCCAAGTGCTTGAAAATGGATTCCTTAAGGACCTGTTCCATGATTTTTCCAGGGACTGAGGTGAGGCTGACCGATCTGTAGTTCCCCAGATTTTCCTTCTTCCCTTTTTAAAAGATGGGCACTATATTTGCCTTTTTCCAATCATCTGGGACCTCCCCCCGATTGCCACAAGTTTTCAAATATAATGGCCAATGGCTCTGCAATCATATCAGCCAATTCCCTCAGCAGCTTTGGATGCATTAGATCCAGCTTCATGCACTTGTGCATGTCCAGCTTTTCTAAATTGTCCTTAACCTGTTCTTTCAGCACTGAGGGCTGCTCACCTCCTCCCCATACTGTACTGCCCAGTGCAGCAATTTGGGTGCTAACCTTGTCTGTGAAGACTGAGGCAAAAAAAAGCATTGAGTACGTCAGCTTTTTCCACATCATCCGTCACTAGGTTGCCTCCCCCATTCAGTAAGGGTCCCACAATTTCCCTGACCTCCTTGTTGCTAACATTCCAGTAGAAACCCTTCTTGTTATGCTTCACATCCCTTGCTAGCTGCAACTCCAATTGTGCTTTGGCCTTCCTGATTATATCCCTGCATGCTTGAGCAATATTTTTATATTCCTCCCTAGTCATCTGACCAAGTTTCCACTTCTTGTAAGCTTCCTTTTTGTGTTTAAGCTCACCGAACATTTCACTGTTAAGCCAAATTGGTCACCTGCCATATTTGCTATTCTTTCTGTACATCGGGATGGTTTGTTCCTGCGCCCTCAATAAGGCTTCTTTAAAATACAGCCAGCTTTCCTGGACTCCTTTCCCCCTTGTATTAGCCTCCCAGGGATCCTGCCCATCAGTGCCCTGAGGGAGTCAAAGTCTGCTTTTCTGAAGTCCAGGGTATGTATTCTGCTGCTCTCCTTTCTTCCTTTTGTCAGGATCCTGAACTCAACCATCTCATGGTCACTGCTCCCCAGGTTGCCACCCACTTCTACTTACCCTACCAATTCTTCCCTGTTTGTGAGCAGCAGGTCAAGAGGAACATGGCCCCTAGTTGGTTCCTGCAGCACTTACACCAGGAAGTTGTCCCCAACACTCTCCAAAAACTTCCTGGATTATCTGTGCACTGCTGTATTGCTCTCCCAGAAGATGTCAGGCTGATTGAAGTCCCCCATGAGAACCAGGACCTGTGATCTGGAAACTTCTGGAAGAGGTGAACTGAGACATTCCACACCTCTCCCTCTTGGGCTCTGGGACAGGACCTGGTAGAGATGGCAGGCCTGGATCACCTACCTTTTCCCCCAAGGACTTTGGGGGCCTGCCCAGTTGGCCTGCTGGCTCCTGAGTGAAACCTACTACACTCCCATTGACTAAAATGGGACCAGGATCTCACTGAATGAAATTAAACCAGTGTAAAACCAAAGTGTGAGGAGAATGAAGCTCACACTATGCAAACCATGAACATTGTCATGTCTTGTCTTTGTTTGTTTGTCAAGGCCCAATTTCGCCCTTCATTGTATGGGTGCAACTTCAGTTGACTTCAGTGCATTTTCCAGGACTTAAATGGGTGTTGCACCAGTGTATCTTAAGGCAGAATTGAGCTTTCAGCTCAGGAAGGAATGAGCTGGAGAATTTAATATGTTTGTAAAGCATTGTGTGCATTTATTACACTATGATTTTTAATAAATAAGAATAATAATAGCACTTTTGAAGTACCCCACAGATTCTAGTAAATGACCTCCCTTCAGAAACACTACCCCATGCTGTTAGTCTGCAAATCTTTTAATTCAGCACCAGACTGAGTCATCTAAATGCAAAACACCTTTTACTTTATATTAAAGAAAAAAAGACAAAGCAATATATTTTACCTACAAGTGTTTCTATAGCATTTCCCCAAAGCTACCATCTGCTAGAATTTTCTGAATAGGGCCATGACTGCTTTAAATCATTTCCAAATAAAGATGCAGTGAACAGTTGAAAATATGAATAATACATTTATTAAAATTAAATATTTAGATTATATATGTATGTTACAAAATATAAAAGTTTATTCAATCTATATGATGTATCCTGTCAGAATAATGACTTGCTGTTGGTCACTTATATATCCATGATCAATTTCTTCCAGTCACTGAGACTGTGTGGATTTAGATTTTTGTCCTATATACATTACAGTAACATAATGTGGACTGACTTGGCAGCAAGTTCACAGCTACTACTGTACAGAAAACAACAGGGGAGTCCATTGCTGAGTCACTGAGAACAAAAGGTATGAAGTTAGATCCAAGCATTGATAGATCACAGAGTAAGTGACTTCTACCCATAGACCATGACTCTTCCCAGAAGCTTACTCACTTCAAAAGTAGTGTGAAAGCTCCAGTTAAGAGGGCAGTGTCCCAGTTAACTTTAATCAGATATCAAGAGAAAAAGGCGGGCAGCCAAAAGGGTCTAACATCATCCTTGTAATAAAATCAACAGAAGAACAAGCTGCTACCACTTTTGTAGTCATAGTTTCATAGAGCATGTGGCTTATGCAGCCCAACTTGATTTTGACATGCCACCTTAACTTTAATCTACATGTTGTGTGATTAGGCTTAAAATTCAAAAGCCTTAGTTGGAATGATATGAACTTGGAATTTCTCACAAGTAAAACAAAACAAAGAGCTGTAAGATGAGGCACTATCTTTCCTTATGCACATTGGAGATGAAGAGTGTGACTCTCTACTATTACTCCAGGTTCCCATCTTGAGCTCCAATGAAATCCATGGAGTTTCACTAGCAAAAAACTGAGGTAGTACAGTGGAAAATCAGATTGGAAGGATACAGCAGGTAGGTTCCTGGATCAAAGGACCAGCTGGATGGAAGCAATACTGAAGGGTAGGTACCATTTATCAGTGTATTTCAGAATGAGGTTATGTACCATCTCTACTTTGAAGAGGTTTTCTCTAAATCAGGTAGTCCATGAATCAGATAATTGTTAGATTCATTTTAGATCCGATTTCAAACACCCAGTTTTAGATACTGTGTTCCTTCACTTTCCATAAAATTACAATAGGATTTGTGGGTGCACAGCACCTCTCAAAACTAGATCCTCCTTTAATAACGTTGGAATAGCATAAGTATATTCACCAAGTGCGGCAAATAAAGTTCTTAAAAAAAATCAGGAAAAAATCTTGAAAAATGTTGATGTATACATATTTTAAAAAATACTATATTCTGTGTATTCCTAATAGTAACAATATTAAAGTACTTACTTTTTAAAAATTAGTATCTAATAAACAAAATACGTGAAGGGTTTCAAGAGTCTTCAGTGACATTTATCTATTGCTAATTTAGTTGAAAAGTTTCACATGGAAGGAAAAAATAAAAATAAATACAACTAAATGTAGCAGAAGTAAAAGGTGCTGTTTTTTTAATTTAGTTTTTTTATGCTATTTACTGGGGAAAAAAAACATTACATTTTCAGAGGAAAAATATTCCTTACTTGAAATAAAAAAATTAATTAACTCAGTACTGCTTTATCCAATATGCAGCACTATCATAGGAATACAGCGGATTTATCATCTACGAACCTTTTGCTCTAATTTATTAGTTACTTCATAGAGTTATAAACGGTATTGACTCTCAGGTGGAAATCAGCTCTATTACAGAGCTCTTGAGCAGATGTGCTACAAGAGATCCTTTTGGTATTTTCTTTTTAAATTTGAAGAATAATGACACTGCAATATCATGTGGTGAAAGAGCAATAATTTGATAAACATTGTCTTTCCATTAGATTAGAGCAATTAATCTGATTCTAATTTAGCTGAAACATTACCATACGGGAATCCCTAGAGCCCTGTGAATAATCTCTAAACACATTGACACACTCAGCAGACAAACATTATCTCCACTCATACTGTTCTTCCATATGGTCCCCTACCATGGTGATGGAGGGCACCCTGCTGTTTCAATCAAATAAATGTCAATTATCTGAGATAGATTTTTAGTGCACGAGCACAGGCTTGTAATTTAGACAGCGAGGTTTCAGTAGAATTGTTTGCAACTCTTCTCCGAAATTGTCACTCTCTTTTTCAGCTGTCGTCCCTGCTGTATTGTCTTCAGACTCTGCTGCATCATCTGAAGTTTACAAAGACTATCTATTGAAAATTACCAGTGCTGGAATCCATTTGTGTTTGAATAAAACAGAAAAGGGAGAAAGCACCAGAGAGAGGGAAAAATGGCAGCGGAATTTACCACAAAATCTCCCTTGTATTATACTGTAGCTCCTGGAATGGTTATTACTTAACTTCTGTATATATGAGTATAGCAGGAACTTTGCCTAGCTGAGGGTGGCTTAGACAACTCATTGGTATCCTGAGGGCCCAGTTTAGAACCAGATCCCCTGAAGTGTTGAACATCCTCAACTCCTATTGATCTGGCACTTAGCAGCCTGCAGGACTGGGCCCAATATCAGCCTTCTTTATGTAAAAATCCTATTATTTAAGGTAACAAAGCTTGCTTCTATTGAACTGAGATATTAGACAGTCAGATATTCTCTTTGAGATGGCCAGATGGAAGGGAGGTGGAAGACGTTATTGCATAGTGGTTGTTTGATTTGTTAATTCTTTAACTACTAAAACTCATGTAGCAGAAGACCTTGCCTTCACAGAGAAAATATAAAGGAAGTCATATCAGCCTATATTCTGTCCCCAAATGTCTGTTAGCATTATTAGAGTGTATTGAGCATAGATATTTAGTTAGTTAATGCAGTAATAAGCTCTCGTGCATTCATGATAGAAATACCAAGGTGCAAGCTGACCTTGAGAAACCCTGAGAGAGGTTTCCTATCTGAAATGTTTGTCTGTAGCTATGCTGCATATTTTGCTTTACATTAAAGACCAAGAGTTTGATTCTCGGGTGAGTAGGGTTTTGTAGGATCAGACTCTCAGTAGGTAAGGGCAACACTGTCACTTGAGCAACCAGCCCTGTGTGAAGGGTAGCGTGGAGTTGCACTGGCCGAGATGGTGCTCTTGAAGATCAGGGGCCAGATTATCAGGTGGTGTAAACTGGGACAAACCCTCACCTGGTATAAATCATAACTGTGACTCTGGCCCATTGTGACTAGCTTGGGCACAATGCCTCTCAGAACACTGGTAAATCATAAGAACATCAGAACGGCCATACTGGGTCAGACCAAAGGTCCATCTAGCCCAGTATTCTGTCTTCCGACACTGGCCAATATCAGGTGCCCCAAAAGGAATGAATAGAACAGGTAATCATTAAGTGATCCATACCCATTCCCAGCTTCTGGCAAACAGAGGCTAGTGAAACCATCCCTGCCGAGCTTGGCTAATAGCCATTGATGAACCTATCCTCCATGAACTATCAAGTTCTTTTTTGAACCCTGTTATAGTCTTGGCCTTCACAATATCCTCTGGCAAAGAGTTCTAGGCATTATGTTCAGTAGTCACTGTTTCAACTTTGCAAAGGTGCAGTGTTCCATCCCACCCCATGCCCTCCCTCCCATTCCTAACTCTGCTGGCCTCTGCCCAGGATGGGTGTGGCTATATTGGAGAGATTATTTTTGCTTTCAACTTAATTCTTATGACATCCTCCCTCTCAGAGAAGCACAAGGAGAAGACTGAACTCAGTTTCTGCACAAGGGCACAAGAGGAGGAAGCCTCTTTCTGCCCCTTTTCCCTCACCCCTGTGCTCATCATTAAAGGAAGGCACAAACCAGACTTGAGTAAGGAAATCTAATTTGTGTTGTTCAATTCAATATGATACTTCTTTGTGAAAACTGTGGATCCCAAATATCAGGGGGTAGCCGTGTTAGTCTGTATCTACAAAAACAACAAGGAGTCTGGTGGCACCTTAAAGACTAACAGATTTATTTGGGCATAAGCTTTCATGAGTAAAAACCTCACTTCTTCGGATGCCACCAGACTCCTTGTTGTTTTTGGATCCCAAAAGTGGTTCATAATCTCAAAGACACTTCCCTGTATAGAAAGGAAAAGATTCAGGTATTGACCAACTACACAAGGAGAGGAAAGCTCTCCTGCTTCTCTGGATGTTCTTTATGGAATGAAAACAGGAGAGATGGTTTTTACCAGGCTAAGCTATGAGTTAATTTTGTTAACAGCACCTGTGTGTTCTGAGAAACAAAGGAAGCTGAAGCAGATTCAATAAGAGACTACACAGAGAATAAGAAGTCAGGTCAATGAACTAAACGAAATTCCATATACATTTCAGTGATGTATGTTCTTGTTTATTTGGTTACAGTTTTTGATGTGAGACTGGAGTGAGTAATCAGCAGTGAGACAAAGGAATCTCATTTCATGGTTTAGAACATAGAGGGAAGGATCTGTAATATGGAGATTTGTTTGGGTTTAATACATGAACTATTACTGATCTGAGTTGTATGGCAAATGTGTTATATATAGTAACTTGGCTATGCATCTATCCTGTCGCACAAGGCTCTGTTTGGCCCCCATCACAGTAGTATCTGAGCACCCGTATGGATTTCTGCTCAAAAGGTGCTAAGTACCTTCATCTCCTACAAAAATCAAATGCATTCATGAGTGCCCAGCGGCTTGCAGGATCAAGCCCAATGTTTGCCTCTTTTCTAGGATTCTCCTTTCCCCAGTGTGGACAGCTGGAAAATCAAAGATCCAGTCCACAGCAGTGGAATAATTTGCATGCATAAGCTAGCCATTCATTTCAATAAAAGATGGGATATTTGAGCAATGCTGTGTGGTTCCTGGTATCTAATCTGTAATTTTAGGTTAACTGTAATTGTATATTTTATAAATAAAAAGCACCTTTTACTTAATGAATTCGGACACTCTGTCACTGGTAATGTAATAATAAAGGTTTCGCTTGAGGACATTGTGAAATACGGCATTAACGTTGCTCAATAAAACAATTAATACGATCAATTTGACTTGAAATGTGTCTTGTTGTGTAAACCACTAGGTCATTAACTTTAACAATGTCAGAGTGTTCTCGCTATCAAATTCAATGAAATTAATGTCCGAGGAATAGCTAAGAGAACATTTTGCATAGTGGAACTATTAATGCATTATTGGGCGTAAATAAACAGAGCAACCTTCAAACGCGTTGTGAAGGATTTAGGCAGGAGCTACTACCTGCTGGTAAGAGAGACAGTGGGGGTGGGGCCTGGGCGGAGTGCGGGTTGAGCACCCCCAGGGCAAGGAGGAAACTTGTGCCTGTGGTGACATGAACTCCCTTGCTCTTTGAGCTGACCACTCAGACCTTGGTGGTCCTATATCCTTTCTTGGTCCACATCCTATCCTTCCAACCCAGGCACTCACTGGAGCAGCATGACTCCAGAAAGGGAGCCAAGGGCCGTTATTTTGAAAAGCAAGTAACAGCCTTTATACCTTGCTGAGGTTGTGTGGGCTCTTCCTTTACTGCAGTTTCCTGAATAGGACAGGAACATCCAGCCAGCAATTCTCCCTGGGGCTGCCAGTACTGTTTTGGAGTTATCAGCTCGGAAATAGCTCATTAGGCTAAATTAGTCTCTTTAAGGCTCAACCCACCTGACTAACAGTCAGCTGGGGAGGAACCTGCTTCTTGTTGAGATGTTGGGAGGGAAGAACAAGATTGTATCAGCGGATGTCATCTATATATGACAGTCAAGTGGGGTGGAGTCCTGGACAATATCCCTAGGACAGCTGAGAGGATTTGGGTAGCCACATAGTCAATAAACAGTTACTTATTGGTGATCGGTTCCCCTCACAATCTACACTGCAATTTTTATGATTGCAGAACACAGTTGGCTCATGCAGCAGCTGTGGGATCATTGTCACAGAAGCTGCAGGGCCGATCATTTGGAGTTTGATTTTAAATTTGCTTCTTCTAAAAATGTAGCCACTTTTCTCAAGTGCTACTTTTATTGCTGAGGTTCTGGTTTAACAACACCATTTACATTGACATTTTCTCTCAAAGTCAGAAATTCCACTCAGTTCTCATGTGCTACATTTACTAATGCAAGGAAAACTTTCTGTTGTATGGCTGAGGAAGCAACCTCCATTCAGTACACAACACAGCCTGTTAGAGCATGGTAAATATTACCTATTTCTGACAAAGCCTAAATGGAATTTTTCTGTGCTGTATTTTCAAGATGTGACATAATGACTAGGTAGTCTATGTACACCAAAGTCAGAAACTCAGTGGAAGCCAGAAATTGTCAACAATGCTAGAAAAGCCTGAATTCAGCTTTATCACAATGGAGCACTGTTCTGCTTTCATTGTGCATTAATTCAACACCCTCAGGCTCTCTCATTCCCTGTTCAAATTATAGGGTGTCATGTGAGCAATTCAGGCACTGGCCTACAGGAATGTGAAGTAAGGTCATTGGGTCTATATTGATTTGTACGGGGCCAAATCATGAGAGGTGCAGTCACCTCAGTTGGAGTTGTGGATATTTTCCAGAAGTTGGCCCAATAAGGAGAACAAGAAAGATCCCAGATGCTTCAGCAATATTTATAATTTTTAATAGTTCTTCCCCTCTAGCTGGGCACCTTTTAAATGCTTATTATTTGTTAATTAAGAAAAAAAGACTAAGCTGAAAACTGTTCAAGCCTCTGTGTTTAATTTTGGGGGGTAATGATTTCAATAAAAACGATAATCTAAAAGCTAGACCAACCTCTGATAAAAAGATGTTGAAATTGCTGGGGACCCAGACTTCCCAAATTTAAAATCCAGTTTCCTTCTCTATTATTTTTATTAACAAATTAAACTCGGAGCATTAAACAGCTAAACAGGCCCCAGCTTTAATTACAGAAAGAAAGTTAAAAGCTGCTGTAGGGCTATTGAAACGTTCAGTGGTCCAGTGTGGGCTGAAGGGGAGGAAAAGGTCAGGAAGTCTTAAAACCCCCTAAATTAAAAGACACATTTCAGTATTTTGTTTAACAGGCACAACTAGAATACTTTGGGGCATATTAATAAATTCAAATAGTTAATTCATGTTTGTTATTACTGTTGCTGTTTTGTTCCCATACTGTAGAAGCTTCTTTACAGACAGGTATGAAGGCCCTTCCCCTGCAAAACTTAAAATCTAAGGTGCCGATCCTGCAAAGACTTATACGAATGCTTAACTTTGTCCACTGTGAGAGGTCCATTGACTTCACAGTGCGTAAAGTTAAGCATACGCATAAGCCTTTGCAGAATCGGGTTTCAGAGCTCAAACTTACTCCCACTGAAATCCAAGAGAATTTAGTCATTGATTTCAATAGCAACAGGATTGAAGGTTTTGGTGGAGGCACTTGGCTTAGTCTCCTTACGCCCAAGATTCATATTAATCAACACTACGGCATGGTACGGTATGTTATGTCTCATTGTTTCAACATTTTCATACTTCCTTATGTTATTAATTGGAGAAAACTTTGCTCTCAGACAGAGCTAATAGATTAGCATAACTTGATTTGTTCTAATAAATCTGATGAAATTGCAGGTTTATCTGTGTGTTATGTAGAAAGGATCTTCATGAAAAGCCTCTTTGAGCCCAGTTCTGCTAACAGTGAAGTCAATGGAGATTTTGCTATTGCCTACAATAAGAACCAGATGGGGCCCTTTGTTATTTTTGCTTGTTCCATCACCTGATGCTATTACTTCTCTTTTCTTTTCCCAGTTTTTCATTATTTTTCATTATTTTCATTATTCAAATACCCTCTGTTGTAACTTCAGAGTCAAATTCACCAAGGAATGAATTTAGGCCAAGTAAGCTGAAATTGGATGTTAAACTGCTATGAGTTGACATACAATTGCACAAGGAGAGAAAAATCACTATTAATCTCTCAGTGGAAAGTGGTCCCAATCAAGTTTTCATATATTTCAAATATGTCATAAATTGCATTGTATGGATGCAGATAATGGAAAAATAACATTCTCATAAAATCATATCCTTTAGGTAAAGAGATTGTAATTTATAAAAAGTCTAAAAGGCAGCTTATGCTTCCCTTTCTCACACTGGGCCAAATCGAAACCCTTTACTGTCATTGGTGAGCAATTTCTTGTACAAGTATTTCTACTGAGGACAATGGGAGTATCCATATAAGTAATTCATCACTAACAGGAATAAAGGGTTCATAATCTAACCTCTGATTTTGATGACACCACTTTTTCCATAAGATACTACTCAAGAGGAATGGCAGAACCTGTCCTTAAATCAATAAAGTTACACTGAACTATTATGTCAAAAATAATAATGTAAGTATAACAAGAATGAAAGCATATTACAAGTTCTATTCTGTTCTGGTTCTTGTATCATACCCATCTCTGTGCTATCCAAGCACCTTCCAGAAGTGCATTAAGTTGCCACACATGTGTTTCTAAGTTAAGGGGAAAAAGTTGTGCAATATTATATTGTGTTATCTGAGAACTGGTATGTGATTATGTACGGATCTCAGTACTTAAAGGCTGTACTTTAATGTGCACAAACAAAAAGGGCCAAGTTACAGTTGCTCTTGCTATAACTATGTCATTTCCTGACATCAGAGTGCAACCTTAATGTTCCATTAACATAGTTTTCATTTGGAATTATGCTATTTCCTCTTTCTCCTCAGTGTTTATAGTCTTCAAATATTTGCAGACTATTATCATGCACCTAGCATGCTGTTGGTCCTATATAAATACTAAGTTATAACAATGAGGTCCTTCTTACCTTCACTACACCTCAGTTACTGTGAAATAATTCAGTGTAATCAAGCATTATGAGCAGTAAAAAGAGAGATTGCATAAGGATAATTCCAAAAAAGATTTCAGTGTAGGCATAGGTCAGGAAGTGTGCTATTGTAGCATATGACTGAGAGCATTAAATAGCAATACTTACTGTAGGAATTATATAGCATCTTACATCTTTAAACAACTGTACAAACTATAAATAATCTCATAACCAGTGTTGTTTTATCCTATGGGCCAAGCCCCCGGGGAACTTTAAATGAAGGTTATCTTCCAGCCATCAACAGCAAGTGAAAGAAAAAGGATTCTCAGCTGATTTTGGTAAAGCTTTCCATTTGTGTTTTGATTTGACTCAGTTGTATTTTTGATAATGACCTGATGAATGGCTCTTTGTTTCCCTGGACAACTTGGATGGGATTTTCAAAAGCACCTTTGCCCCTTCGGCTCAAAATCCCACCGATTTTTACAAGCTCCTGAGGGATTTTTGAAGTCTCTCTCAAGTCGTTTAGGTGCTTTTGAAAACCTCCCTCCATATGCAGAGCTTTCTTGTTTTCACTTGAAATTTTGCCTCTGTGTTGAATTCTGTGTCAGTTCCCTATGTGGCTGAGATCAAATTTATTACTTCTTTCTTGCCTTTCAATAAAGCAAGTGGAGGGAAAGGGGATAATATTTTTAATAAGAACAACAGTAACTTTGACTCCATCCCTAGTTCCTTCTAAGCTGCCTTTTTCTTAAAGCTGTAATTTCTTTTCTATATTTAAAAGTGAGAGAGATGAGGGGAACAGGCTCTCCCACCTTACTCTGAGATAGCCAAGGGGTCACTTTTTCAAAAGCAAGTAAGTAACTTAGGGCCCAAATCCTCAAAAGTAGTTAGGCCCTAACTCCCACTGAAGTCAATGGGAGTTGGCACTTAAATATCTTTGAGGATCTGAGCCTAGGATCCTAAGCCCCTTTTTCAAAAGTCACTTAGGAGCCTATGTTTCATTGGCTTTCCATAAGACTTATGCTCCTAAGTGACTAAGTTATTTTTGAAAATGGGACTTTGGCCCAGATTTTTAAAAAGTATGTATGTTCCGCTCAGTTTTGCAAGGTCTACTCTAAGTGACACCTAGGAGCCTAAGTCTCACAGAAAGTCAATGGACGTTCTTTTTGGCCCTGTTCTTACAAGCTGATGCACATGGGTGGACCCCTGTGTCCATGTGAAGCCCCAATGACTTCTGTAAGGGTCCTCTCACATAGATTAGTTTACAGGATTGGGCTTATATGTATGTTGAAAGTAGGATCTAAAATGACAGTCACTGATGTCATAGAGACCTGCGGGAGGGGGAAGTTCCATGGAACTTCAGGCTGTGAGAAAAAATCTAGTGGATAGTTGGGAGCCTTCAGACCAGACAGCGATGTGAAGGTTGTTGTTGCCAGATACTTTAAAGATAAAAGATAAAAGTTAGGGCAAAAATTCTGCCCTGTAATTTATTAGTCCTATTGCAGTAGCTGCCTAAGAAAACTGAATTGCCCAGCTGTTGTTGCTGGCATGCTAAATTCCTGGTAATCACCTTTTATCATTTTCCCCATGTGTCTGTAAAGCAAAAGGTTCCTGTGGATCCCAGGCAAAGAGAGCTGAGGAAAGAATGAGGGAGTAAGGAAACCCCCGGCCAAAAGAGAGAAACTGCTGCCATGCTTCATTTAGAATCATAGTGACTACCATTTGGAAACAGTTCAAAGCCTGCCAGCTCTGGCGTTGGTTAATGCAGTTATTGCTGTCCTAAGGTACAAAAGTGATATAGAAATCTCAGTGCTCTGCTAGGTTGTGGAGTGTTGTTAGGAGGCTGAGGAAACACCAAAGCAACTCCCTGCTAGCTGTGGAGGGTCCTGTCCATTAAGCAGATATAACTGATACCCAGGCCAACCAAAATGATTGGACAAGATTATTGGCCGATGTGTCCTTTGACGGGTAAGTGAAACCTTTGGCATGAGTGCTTCAAGTCTGTGAACCAGAGCCCAGTGGCCTTCTGGAGTGAGTGTGATGTGTTAGAAGAACACTAACCCTGCAGTGCTGAAGCCTTAATCTCTGGGTTTGCATTTTCAACCTACTAACCTTCCAGATTATCCCAAACATCATCTACTTGTGGGATAATGGAAATGAGAAAAAGGCCTTCTCCACTCTGTCTCTTCTTTTCCACCTACAAGATGGGTCGGGTCAGCTCTCCTCTCCTCCTGGTTGCTGGTAGGGAACAACTCCTTTCTCTATTTTTTTCTCTTTCCCCAATCCAATTAGAGCATCAGTCAGGAGGGTGGAGAGCTCTTCCTCTTGACAGCTCCACTCTTTCTCTCTTCCCTCATCCCGAGAGAGTAGAATATCAATGAATGCACTCATTCCCAAATCTTGGGTGTACTATGAGAATGCACTGCTCGCATAGCCCTGCAGCATGTAGATAAAAATGGCTGCTAATCTAAATTTTCTGAACCAAATTTTTCAATCATTTTCTTTTGGAGCCCTGTACTGGCTTCCTCAGCAGAGGATTTTTTTTGTGTGCCAAAATAAAGCAAATAGTCTCTGAAAACAATTGAAACATTAACTTTTTAAAAATCATTTCTCTGGTATAATTTGTTGTTTGTGTTCTTTCTTTCTAAGTCTGAGCTCCAGAGATGGCTGCAGCAGCAGTCGCTGGAATTATCCCTGTGCTTCACTCACTGGCTGGTGATGAGACCAGCTATTACATCGGACGCAAGCTGTGGTTTGGCTTTTTAGGATTATACACAGTGGTGATCTATGTGGAACGTTTGCCCTGGATCTCGCTGAATAGTGACTTTCGGTGCCATGGTAACATCTCTGTCCCCTGCATGGGAGAGTGTTTTGAGCAACATTTCAACAAGCCTATCATTGGGACCTGGTACTTGTCTTGTTTCCTTTTCCTTTGTGTATTTCTCCTGATGGAGTTCTTTGTCTTTCAACTGAGGCACAAGCAAATCAAAGTCAAAGCTGGACAGGAAAAAGAAGTTGAAGTGAGCTCAATGGTAGGAGTCCAAGAAGAAAGCCAAAGCCAAAAGAGTGTTCGCATTATAGACTTTCACATTCAGAAGTCACTTCTAAGCTTGTACCTTTTTAACTTCTTACTGCAGCTGGTTATCCAGTCAGTGTTCCTGTCTATTCTACTCAGTGATCACCTGCCACGGGTCAATAGCGCCTCCATATTATGTAGCACCAAGCTCTGCCCAGGTCCTTACAACTGCCTGGTGATGGGATCAATGGAAAAGAGGATGTCAATTTACACCCTGGCGACACTTGCTATGCTTATTATTATCTTTTGCAGTGTATTTTTCATATATAGTATTCATCATTACCTGCTGAAAGGACTGGAGCAGCTGAGAGCTAGAGACTTTTGGCTATGGGAAGTTTGATATTGTATTCAAAGCCACAAAATGGATAAACTTCCACAAGTTACTCCTGAATTGTAGAGAGCACATAAAAAGCTCTGACTTTTTACTTTTTCCTTTAATTATTTTTTCTGGTGCAGTGATACACAGAAAGTCTCTGCTTTTTTGATGACATGTCATTGAGAGTCATATCTACTTATCATCTCTTGTTATTGAGTTATGTCACGTAATAAATTATGAAAATTGTGCAAGTTTCCATTCTTTAAAAAAAATGTTGTCTCGTCCATTATCAAAGCACCACTGCAGGATTGTAAAATATCACCATGCATCTGGCCATCAATCTAATCAACCAAACTAATCGTCAGGTGCATAGTACAGTGATGACAGCAAATATCTCCAGCAGCTAGAGATGGGACACTAGGTGGGGAGGACTCCGAGATACTACAGAGAATTTTTTCCCAGGTGTCTGGCTGGTGAGTCTTGCCTACATGCTCAGGATCTAACTGATTACCATGGTACTTGTACCACAGCCCAACTGGACTTGAATTTACCCCTTCTGGTTTCTCAGAAGGAGAAGTAGGAGCAGGGCCAGAACTGGGCCAGAAGCATGAGGGTTGGAATTGTGTGCAACAGTCTGAGCAAACCTAGAACGAAATTCATATCTCAGGGATTTAACTAAGAAATAGGAGATGAAATTAAGGTGCAAATTTTAGATTGAGTCTTAGGACAATATATTTTTAATATGGATATAACATGACATCTATTAGGCTATGGAACAGGTATATTGTAATGAGAATGAGGCTTAAAGAAAAGGTGTTACATAGGAAGACATGGTAAAGTTTGGTATGGATGAAAGGTGGTGGGAAGGATGAAAGGTGGAGGAAGGAGTGCAAGATGGCCCCAGGGAGGCAAAGCTGTGCATGAATTTGCAGGTTGTGCAATTCCCCCATGCATATGTGTATTGTGGTGCTTTTGATAGCAACACTTGCCACTCCCACCCAAGTGCAGTGAGATTCACCCTGCTTGATTTATCTTTTGTATTATACACCCACACTGCATTTGAGACCTATATGCTCTCAGTCAGCAGTAATCCATTTCTTTCACATTCCTCCTTCCCGGGTCAAAAATTAAATCAGGAGCCAATTTTAAACCTGGAGTAACAGTAAAACTGGGGCAACATTCAGCCATTATGAGAGAAAAGGACTACATGGAGGAGTTCTCATAAAATGTTTTCTTTTATGTTTTGACTGAATCGTGTGTTTTGCAATGGTCCTCTGCATATGCTGAGGTCTTCAGTGCATTCTTGATCAGACAGAAAGTCGTGCCTGTATGTTAAATTCAGCACTATAAGGACAGGCAATGGACATTTTTGTTCATCTTGCCTTCAGGGTGAGTAGCCTAGAGCATTTTACAAATGGGGACACTGAGTCGCAAGTGATTAAGTAACTTGCCCAACACCACATAGCAAACTAGTAACAGGGCCAGGACTAGATGCGAGATCCTTTGGTGATGGGCATATTAGAAATGGATGGATGGATTAGGAGTTATTTAAATTAAGGGCCAATGTTGGCATAAGAACAAATGATTATGAACTGGCCATCAACAAGTTTAGTCTTGCAATTAGATGAAGGCTCATAACCGTCAGAGGAGTGACGTTCTGGAACAGCCTTCCAAGGGGACTAGTGGAGGAAAAGAATTAACTTCTTTCAAGACTGAGCTTAATAAATATATTGAGAGGGATGGAAGAGGAAGTTGCATATGACCCATCTGTAACTGCTTTTAGCAAATATCTGCAGCAGCTAGAGATGGGACACTGGGTGGGGAGGACTCTGAAATTCTACAGAGAATTCTTTTCCAGGGTGTCTGGCTGGTGGATCTTGCTCACATGCTCAGGAACTAATGGATTACCATATTTCAGGTCAGGAAGGAATTTCCCCCCAAGTGACACTGGCAGAGACCCTGGGGTTTTCTTGCCTTCCTCTGCAGCATGGGGCCTGGGTCACTTGCTGCTTTGATCTTGAGTAAATGGTGGATTCTATGTAATTTGAAATCTTTAAATCAAGATTTGAGGAGTTCAGTAACTCTGCCAGAGTTGATAGGCCTATTATCAGCGTGGGTGAGGTTCTGTAGCCTGTGATGTGCAGGAAGTCAGACTAGATGTTTACAAAGGTCTCTTCTGGTCTATGAGATTGACTGGAAATGGTACTAGCTCACCGGGGAGTAAAAAAGTCTACAGAAGAGCCAGAGATGGACTTTGGGATGCATGAGGCCTTTTTTTGAGCAAGATTTCTTTGACATTTGGTACCTATGGGAGACATCAGCCAAAATGTTTCCTATCCAGTTTTAGACACCTAACTAAAAGTGATCTGATTTTTCATAGGTGCTGAGCATCGACAACCTTTATTGACTTTATTTGTATAGTAAAACACAAATTTCATGTAAACTTTTTAAAAAAATGCTAATATATTGCCATGGGAAAATGTAAAAAAAACCAAGAGATGTCTGAGGGTTCTGAAAGGCTGCACCTTTGCAACACCTAAGTTCTCATTACTCTTTAGCAAAAAGTCATATGTTGCCATATTCCACCACTGCTACCATGCTTTCACTCTTTGCAGATGAAATCCCAACCATTTCAGGGGGGAGTAAGGAAGGTTTATATCCATTCATTACGGTTTAGAGACTGTGTTCCTAATACAATATTATTTTCCCATGATTCTTGTTTTCTGATCCATATTATCAAGGTAAGATGCACTGAGATAGATCAATATGAAATCTACACTAGGTATTCTAGGCATGTTTGGAAAAAAATCTACTCAGTTTTCAAAGAACATAACCACAGCACTGAGATCTGTTGGTTTTGTTTTGGTTTGTTAATGGCAGCATTTATATCACTTAATATACACAGCATTCTATTGTGTAGACAAAGTGGAAATGAGACTGTTTCACTGAAACATACCTTTGATGACCTCATGCCCCTTCAGTCTTCTTGTTTAACTACTGTACTTTTATTGGTGGTTTTAAAATAGTTAAATTAAGTCTGTAAACCTTTCCTTATTACCTGCTTTTCTGTTTTTTTTTTCTTGTAGAAATAATGCAGACTATGTCAAGGACAATTGTTTAAGTTATAGATTTTTTCTTCCTTTTTATTACTATTATTATTACAAAGCAACTTTAAAGACCTTTTAATTCTTCTGATTGTTTAAAGTGGCTCAGTTAAAATATGAGGTCTTAGATGTGGAGATCTAATTATAACGGAGTGTAAAATTCTGTGTGTCTGGACAATAGAGGGAGATTCTTAGGAACTCAGTAAAATGGAAAGGGTCAGTAAAGGTTTAGTGGAACTTGATAGGAGGCCCCTTACAAATATCCAGATGAAACTACAGCCAATTACTTTGTTCTGAATATTATGCCATGATTTAAAATAAATAAAATCAGAGTTTTAAATCTCTCATTCAGAATAAAGGTTTGATGTATAATGACCTGATTCAGCTACAAAGAAGAAATAAATCTGACAGCTGAAAACAGAAGAGGGATTAATCTCAAAAGTTCATGCTAGTCTTTGTTTCCCTCCTTTTCATTATTCTGCAATAGGGGCAAAAAATGAACTAGTTGCTCTGTTTGTGTTACAGCTCAGATTGCATTGCTCAGAGAAAGGCTGGATGGGCGGGGGGAGGGGGAAAAAGGAGGAACAGTTGAGAGAGATTTTCTATTATTTAGAGACAGAGGAACTGACAGAAAACTGAGAGAAATGGAGCCAGTCAGTCCATCTCAGTCTGCCTGAGGCTTAGAACAGACACAGGCTAACAGTGACTGCATTCAGCTAAAGGAGCACTGACAGCAACCTGAGTGCTGTATTTGATCTTACAGGCATAACTGAGTGGGAAATTTCACTAACTGCAGTCAGTTCATTGAATGAATAATTATGATGCTTTTCAGTTTCATATTTGACCTCTGGCATTTTCTGACATGAGGGGAAGGAAGAGATTACACTAGTGTATACACTAGAATGGTCTCTGCTCTAATCTGTTTGAAGTGATCGCCTCTTGGCATATGACACAGGGAATTCGGTTTTATTACACTTGCAAACATTACAGCTATCAGCTTGTTTGTGTGAATTAGCCACTACTAGATGCAAGCAATTGTTGCAAAACAGATCAAATTGATTCTAATGGTTTTGATTGACTGGACTATCATTTTAAGTAGTCTCAACATACCAATATACATCTGATGCTAGATTTTAGAAGTTTGCTGCAATAATCACACTTTTTCTTTCAAAATTAGGCATAATTATGAGGAGATGAATGAGACTTGAACAAACAACAAATATCCAAAACACAAGACCTGGTAGTAGTGGGGGACTTTAACTGCCCAGACAGCAGTTGAAAAAGTAATACAGCAAAGTAAGAAGCTAGATTCTTAAAAGAACTTAGGCATGATTATGCTGAGTGATGACTTGCCTAAGTTTTCGGCTCCTAGAAAAATCACTGGGATTCACAAAGCCTGAATTTGGTGCCAAGGCTCCCTTTACAACAAATGCGAGAGAGGGGCACCCTCAGAATGGGATTCACAAAAGCCAGCACACTAGGCCACTTCTCTCTCTCTGGTCCAATTATTCCTTCATTAGTTAGCCCCAGAAGAACAGCTTCAACATTGGGGAGAGAGAACAAACAAGCATGAGAATGACGCTGTGGCCTGGTGATTAGAGCACTCACCTGGAAGGTGGGAGACCCGGGGGCCAGTGACTCTAGTTCAGTGAATTTTTAAATTATTTATCCACAGTGGAACAGTGTTGGAAATAATTTCCTAATAAATATATATAGCTTCCACACAAGTATTTCTTTATTTGTCCAAAGGCCACTTGGTGTTGATCACATCCAAAAGACAAATACAAGCATATTAACACTTATAGTCTATAACCCAGCAACACTATAGTTATAAGCAATGGCCACCAACTACAACAGGATCAGGCTTCCCATCATGGTGTGACTCCAGAGGGGTAAAGAAAAGCTTTGACAAAGAAACCTCTAAAAACCCTGCCTTTGATACAGTGTAATATATGAGTGATGTCATTGCTGGTTATTGGATGTTAACTAAAGCCAGAGGAGGTAGTTTAGGGCTGAACCCATTCCTCTAGCCTGGTTAAGACCAGATTAACAGCTGGGCCCCTTTCCAAGGGTTTCATCTTGTTTGCATATTTCTCCCTAACTACTGGACTAAACATTTCTTTATAATAAATTAAGCAAACCTATATAACCAATTTACTGTACCTGGTACTCAAATAACCACTTTAATTTTTTTAATTACCTCAAACCAAACCTTAAATAAGATAATGCTGACATTTCAAGGATCACTACAGATTTAACACAAACAACCCTTCTTTCTCATGAATCTCATTTTTTTTTTTTGTCTTTTTGGGTCTATCACTCATGCTAGCATCCAAACAATTTAAAACCGTAGTTCACCCAGGCCCAATGTAAGTCTATATACCTACAAACAGCTTCAACAGGAGAGACTGAGGGACCCCCCACATCAGAATTGCCTGGTGGTTAGGCCACTCACCTGAGAGGTCACAGATCCCTGCTGATATCCCTCTTTTCCCCTCAGATGGAAGGAGGACTTGAGCTTGGGGTGTGGGGGTGTGTGTGGGGGAGATGTGTCTCCCATATCCCAGGTGGGAACTCTACCCACTGGGTTAAAAGTTATGAGGGAAATCCTTCTCCCTATCCTGCTGTTTTGTGCAAGCTTTTCCATAAGGGCCCAATCTGATAGGTGAAGTCTGAACATGCTTACTGGATTGAGCCCTGTGGGTGAGTTAGGTGGAGGAATGCCTATCTTCTCCAGTATCAGAGGGGTAGCCGTGTTAGTCTGGATCTGTAAAAAGCAACAGAGAGTCCTGTGGCACCTTTAAGACTAACAGATGTATTGGAGCATAAGCTTTCGTGGGTGAATGCCCACTTCGTCGGATGCATCCAACGAAGTGGGCATTCACCCACGAAAGCTTATGCTCCAATACATCTGTTAGTCTTAAAGGTGCCACAGGACTCTCTGTTGCTTTTTACAGATCCAGACTAACAC